>NW_015092240.1:290427-609976 GCF_001431845.1 Calidris pugnax | reverse complement strand
GGGTTTAATATTTTTCCTAGAACTTTTTTTTTTTTTTTTTTTTTTTTTTTTTTTTTTTTTTTAATTTTTAAAAAAAAAAAAAAAAAAAAAAAAAAAAAAAGAAAGAAGAGAAAGAAGTGCAATAGACTTTTCAATTTGAAAGATGATATAAATCCTCCAGCCTTTTCTGTGTATACTTCTGAGCCCTGGCAATG
This sequence comes from Calidris pugnax, assembly GCF_001431845.1. NCBI lineage: Eukaryota > Metazoa > Chordata > Aves > Charadriiformes > Scolopacidae > Calidris > Calidris pugnax. Next base: position 609,782 of record NW_015092240.1, on the reverse strand, counting down.
TCCAACTTACATATTAGGGGATATATGTCACTCACATACCTTGGTGTCCTCAGAAAAGAAGTGATCACATGACCAAGCCTGAAACTACAGCTATATTTTAATAAAGATTTTTCTCTAGATTCTGAGGGAACCGCTATCATACTTTACAATCTATGCTTAAAATCAGGTTATGTACAATGTATATTATAAAGATATGGTTTTCTTTTTCAAAATATAAAGTAAACTGAATGCTACATTATAATAGTCTCTTTTTGTTAGTTCTGTGCTAATGTGTGTATGAGAGAAGGTTGGGGTTTTTTTGGTAATATCAAGTATTTAAGTACCTGCACTTCAACATTCTTTCTTCAGTGTTTGACTCCTTTCTCTGTTCAGGTCTTTTCTAAATATCCATGAATAAACCATGTTACCCAACACAGTATTTGATTCTGTACTCTGTAAGAAAATCTTGTAAGTATTAAAACCAAGGCACCTATGCTCAGTTCAATCTAGCCAAGCAAGAAGGAGGTAATAAAGTCCAGAGAACTTTTGACAAAGACCAGGATTAGCACATCCATCAGTCTGAAATGGTCAGCCACTGTAACTTCAAATAAATCATTGAATGAATTGGATGAAAAAGAAATGACTAGAAAACTTGTAATGTCTTTTCATAGCTATGGAGAAAATAAAGTAGAGTTGGGTCATTTTCCATCTTTAGAGAACAGAGGATACATCATCTGATTAAATTTTGTAATTGCTGAATGAGAAGCTAATGTTATGTGTTTGCCAGGCTGTTAGTTAATTTTTTTAACTGCAATCTAGCAAAATAGAATTAACAGTTTGATAAATGCTCTGTTTGGATGGAATATAATGTTTTGTTAAGCACACAGAATGTTATCTTATTCATTTTAGCACTAGCTTCTAGCTTTATCTGAGAAACAATCTCTTGGATCAGAAAGCTTTGTTATTGTTAATAAAAAAGCAGTATTATTAATTTACCAAGGAGTAAACCGGTATACAGTTTCACATATCAAGTCCGTGTATTGTTTGTAAATAAAAACCTTTTGCAAGCAATTTCCAAAAAGCAACATTGGGAAAAAATTATTGAAGTAAAATCCCTGTTAGATTTTTTATTGCTTTTATTTATAGTTAATCACCAGATCATTCCTTCATACACTGAAGCTCTGCATGCCCTGTGGCCCTGGGTGAGACAGGGGGCATGGCCCTTGCCAGCTCACTCTGCTCCCCATGGTACTGGTGGGACAGAGCTGAGAAGGGCAGAAGGACTAAGCCAGCTTCTCACGCTTCTTCCCACCCCACCAGCAGTGTCACCAAGACCTCACAGCCTCTGCTGAACTCTCTGGCACATCACCACAAAGTCAAACAAACCAGATACAGTTGGGCCCACTTAAAGTAACATAAATAATCCTAGAGATGACTCTACAGTTAGTAAACCTCAAAAGTTCTCAAAGCACTTGGGGACAGAGTTAATTTAATACCTAGTAGAGCAAGGAGGCCCTCTTCTTTTCCCTTAGCTCCTCAGCCCCAAAGGGAAAAGCAGGGGAGGAAACCTGTTGTGACCAGGCAAGGAGGCTTCCTTGAGGCAGACACAGCTCAAGAAGGATTGATAACCTGTCCCAGGTGCTCTAGTCCCAGATAGTCCCTGGAAAAGCCATGGCCAGGTTTAACAGTCTCCATTAAATCCTTTCCTCCTTCTGGAACAACACAACAAGCTCTCAGAATCAAGACAGAAAAGAAGGCAAAATAATTCCAATCTTTAAAAATAATGCAAAATAAAATAAGTAAAGATAATTGTCGCAGACTAATAGGCCATATTCATAGAAGGACTGAGTGATCAACTGTGAAGATTAAGAACAAGAAGTTCTCAATGGTGAATATCAGACTGTGTACAATAGCTCCAAGGTATAAATAAATTATTCCCAAAATGCAGAAAGCGCAGTGTTTTAGACAAGTTTAATTACTTTAATTCATCAGACAGAGGATAAGTTAGGGAAAATAATGAGTTTGTTGATCCATAAGAGACTGGGGAAAACTTGTACAGTGAGAAACATTCTTCATTTAAAAACAAATTCTCCTTTCCAAATCGATGACAGCAGCATGGAGGGAGTTTTTCCTATTTTTTTTTGTTTCTTGGCTTTTATATACAAATAAAGAAGAACATGATTGAGGAACACAGACACCAGGAATTTTGGGAGCCTTTTTTAGGTATCTGGCAAGGGCTGCATGTAAGTTACCTGTTTATAACCAGCCACCATCTGGTATCATTTCAGTGACTGGAAGCTGTATGTGCCACACTAATGCAAAGAACCCATGGTTCTTCTGCTGGAATTATAAGACACTTTTGAAGGAATAGTACTAGGAAAGGGCCATGACTGACAGGAAGTGTAGAAAGAGCAATATCTAATCCAAAATTAGCAGAATACATGAGGCAACAAGGAAACTAAGTCAAAATTAGCAAAAGAGGGAATTGGAACTAAAATAAGTTTTTACTGTGGACTTCCTAGCAAATACTATGTATAAAAGATGAAACCAGTTTACAGGAATATGAAAAGAAGCAGAAATCTCCAGGGAAGTCCTAGAAAGGCACAGTTTTTAAGAAGCAGCTTGTAGGATAGTATGGGAACAAGAGTAAAAAAAAAAAATCTACACTGCAGGTGGGAGAAATATTAAAAGAAAGCACAGAAACCATCTCTGCAGAGTCAGAGTGTCCATAGCAAGTAGGCATACATTCACAATAAATATGTAGGCATGGAGTTTGTCTGGAATTAGGTACACTAAATCAACACCCTGAAAATACACAATTGCTGTTTCTCTCAGCCTCTCCATAGATTGCTTTGCTACTTTGAGATCTGTGCTCTGCAAGGGTACCCAGTCAGCTGATTCTACATGCTTTTCAGCTCTGTCAGTTCTTCATGAGCCTGCAGTTTTTAAAGTACATAGCTAGAGTTATTAAATTACCTTGGGGAAAAAAAGAATATATATATATATATATATATATATATATATATACACCCCTGTGCCACGTAGCCCTACAGTGCTGGTCATACAGAGCTCTCAGTGAAAACCTGACTTGCAGAACAGACACATTTGTCTTGGAAAGAACTTTCTCTGTCTCTCTAAGATGGTGGATGTACTTAGAGAAACATGAGTGTTGTTCATAGACCTGCAGAGGGTTATCCTGTTTGTTTAGCTCTTCCCCTACCATCATAAATGGTGCTGTCAAAAGCCTTCCTGTGAAAATATGAGTAGAGTATAGTTAAGCAAAACCTAATCTCTTGTGAATTGTATGATAAGCACTAAACCAAAACCAAAACTCTAAACATATATCATCTTCTCCTTTCTAATAAAACACTATGTATTTACTCAGCATAGATTTTTCAAGGGAAAAAAGATGATTCAATTTGAAAAACTTATTTTGAAAAACGTGACGCCACGTAGCTGTATTGCCTGTGAATTGGTATGCCTGTTAACACTATATCAGAAGGTCCATATGACTGAAATGCAGTCACAAAACAGAGACCAAAAACCTGGGCAAAGATTGCAGATAAACAAGAAAATCAGGAATATTTTAGAAACCATCAAATGCCAATTACTCAACATTCACTTTTGTTTCAGATCTCTGTAACCCTGATGCATTTAAAAATCAAGATAAATGTGTTAATCAATTCTTGATTGTAAAGCAGAAAGACTTTTCTTTGTAAGTCACCAGATGGGAAAACATGCAATGTCATATATTCTGTACCTCTGCATGAAGAAATCTGTTTTATTTTGTTTGATGGACTGAACTGCTAAATTTGCTTACTCTCTACAGCTGTTCTTCTCCAAAAGGATGGGTTATTAAGTAACAATAAAAACAATCTAAAGAGCACAAAATCAGAATAGCTAGTCAGCCTTATATATGTATGTTTGTGCGTATGTGAGAGGGAAAAAGCAAAAATAAAAATGGATGTATTTGTGTTTTATTGTTATAAGAAACAAAGTAAAACATGATTTGTATTAGGACTTTTGTACTTAATTTGACTGCAATCAAAAAGTGATTCTGAGATCATGGCAACCTAAATATAGAGATGTTTACTACAGATGGAAAAGATTTATTTTTAATCTGAAGCAAAACATGACAGAGCAGAATAAGATTTGATTTACAGCACTCATAGATCCAAGCTGCAGTCCATATGGTAAAGGTTAAATACTTGAATAAAAACTGTTAAAGTAATACCTTTGATAATACCCTTAAAATTACTATTAATCCAAAATATTAGCACTAACTCCTTGATATTTGAGATATCATTAAGATACAGAAGTCTTGATACCTTTTCTCAGGGGTGAATTCCAAGTATAAGATGGCTCATAGGTTTACTGATGGAAAACAGAACTTCAATTCACTCAACTGGATAATGGATATATATTAGTTCTTCTGGAAATGCCTTATTTATCTGCAAGATCCAGAATTATGTGAATCTCCCTGAATATCCTAGTAATGCCAGAACATCCCAGACTGCTACTGAGGAAACAGTAGGTAGTCCCAACGTCACACTCTCCAACAAGCCTCTACCACAGCAGGATAAACTGGGGATAGTACAAGAAGTTTGAATTCCATTTAAAACCACCTAGACTTAATTGGATCGCTATTCCTACTAAAATCAACACAGATTTTAGAGTCTAGAAACACAGTTCATCTTACCATAAAGTCTCAGATATGTGTGTTTCAAAGAAACTTGATGGTTTTGACTTTTAAGAGTGATTGGTTTTGCTAATTATAGTCTTCTTGCTTTGAAATCACTTCTGTGTATGACTAACCTTAACTTCACTATTATTAAAAGTTTTTTTATTTTCTCCCTCCCTCCTGGCCAGGGATTTAACTATAAGAGACTGTGCCAGCTACTTACAAAACAGTAGCAATGTTATCTAATGAGATAAGCATCACTTTTTTCCCCTATTATGGTTATATCTCTAGCAAACTTAAGGCAGCCAAACCCTTACACTGTTTAAACTTAAATTGTGTGTGTGCTTATAGTGTAATATCTTGCATTTGGAGAGGGAACATTTCCAAAGTGAGAAATGTCTCTCATCATTTCTGAAGACAGACAAGCCTTTGAAGAAATAGTTTTTTGAAGTCAGTGTTTAATAATCTGAAAAAAAAAAGTCATGAAAATGCTGTGAATTTAGCATAGGAACATTGTACATAAAAGTTACTTCAATTTTTTTAGAACCTCTCTTTCAGGTTGAAATAAAAAGGGTCAAAAGTTCACTTCTGTGACAATGTGTAATTAAAGACCCAAAAGTCTGGATGACTGAAATACTCTGGGGACAAAACTGGAAGACAGCTTTTACTGAGATATTTTAAAGACTGAATTTCTGCTCCTATCTATGGAGAGAGGAATAATATCTTTAAAGATCACACAATGAAACAAGGAAAGAGATTTGTTCATACTGGTTTTGATGCTCCAAAAATATCTGGTTCAGGGTCAGCTCAAGTTTCAGCAAAGGATTTTTCTAAGAATATTCATATTCTCACAGTTTTAGAAGACCCAGATCTGTTTTGGCACTATACAGACCTTGCCAAAAAAAAAGACAATCCCTCCCTAGAAACGTTTCCAAACCAGTCCTGAAAAGAGAGAAACAGTGACTTGAAATGCCTCACTAGGGTCACTCCATTAGTCATCAGTAGTGCCAAGAAAAGAAACCAGGCTTTCTCATTCTCTGCCTCAGATCCAATTTGTTAGGCTGTATTGCTTTCTGGTCAGAATAGTTGCAGTGACAGTACATAATAATATAATGTGTTTTTCTTTTTTTGGCCCCTTTGTCCTTCCCCAGAGTAAGGCTTGCATACTTCAGATCAGGTCTTCAATACTTAAAATGTAATTATTTCCATTTCACTTTAAAGATAGCATCACAACATCACTCTCACATTTGGAATGTTGCACCAAGCTACAACTGTCCCTTTCCAGTGCCTCCTGAGCTAAATAGGAAGAAAATTGCTATCCTCTTCACTTCAAGTCATATTTTCCTTTGATTTACTAATCCATTTTGTTTTATCAGCTACCTGAGTCCCCATTTCAAACCATTTTTACAAAGTAATTGTTTTCAGTGAGAAAAATGTGTTTTACAAATTCCAAGCCTTTCACAGAAATAGGGAAAAATTAAATTGGATAGGGTAGTCATGACTTTTGTCTAGAAAGAATAAAGACTGTTGCTGCTCAGAGGATCAGAGATCACAAACAAAAATGAAATCTTATGCTAAAGAAAGCTATATTCTAGTTTCAGAGCACCAATAAAAATCAAGGACCTAAATTAATTCCTGAAAAATTAACCATCCCTAACCACTTACACAATATGGTGCAAGCCATAAATCCTTAAGCTGCTGTAGTTCAGTAATGAAGTATTGTAGTTGTCTGTATAAAAAAAGTATGCTAATATGAAACAAAATTGCTCAGCTGTTTGAATGCAAATAATGTAATATTTCTCCTTACTTCTAAAACAACATTCCTAACCAAATAAATTGGCTTTATCTGATGAGAATTCCAACAAGCAAGGTGATTTTTTCAAATGAGGCCAGCCAGTGATAATGTTTTCTTAGCATTATCTTACCCTTTCGCACTGAGCAGTGAAGTCAGAGATGATTTTCTCTACTGGTGTTTGTATTGATCAAATTAAATTCTTCAGTACACCTTATTATGTACACAAGTACTTGTGCTTTATCTGTATGTGGAGTTTGTCCTTCTTACAGAATTACTACACAGGAGCTCTACAAGGAGGATAAACAGCAATAATGGAGCTTGTGTTTTTTCCTATACATATATAATGAACTTCAGCCAAAATTGCAATGGGAGTCGGTAATCAGGCAGCAAGCCACCTTTTCACAGCCTGCACAGAGCATGGCAGTGGCCCTTTTCAAAGAGAAATTTGAAGAGTCTGGGCAGCTGAAAACCCCAAAGAGAAAGAAGTGTTTCTGACAAGCTTTGCCTCTGCTGGAATTGAAATACAAATATTCTGATGGCAAAGCAAGTCAAAGTGACAGTGTGCTGACCTCCAGAGGAGTTGATTCCTACAAATGATTTTGGGTGGCCAAAATCATTTTACTGAGTTGTATATAAGACAGGGTTAAGTTCTCAATAGAATTTGCCTAAACAGCTGAAGAGGTTGCATTTTGTAATATGAATATATATGTTACAAGCAAAATAAGTATAGCCTTTGAAATAGTTCTGGACAAAATATCAATATCAATTGTTATGGAACAAATACCACTTATGGGGCAAATTCAAAGAAGGGTCATATCAGGCATTCTTGCAACAAGTTCGTATTCCTCCTTCTCCAAGTTTCTGACACTCCCTTTAAAACCTACTCACTATCATTCTACCCATATGCCTCTACCATAATACGATTAACTTTCACCTGAGGGTATATATCAGAAGCAATCCTAAATCAGTGGTAGATTACATCCATGAGCAAATATTTGCTCCATTAACTCTGGTACAGATTAGAAGTGCTTGGGCATCAAGAGTCTTACTATTTTTGAGAGAAAGGGCTTCTTCAGTCCTTTAAAGGTCAAACTCAGTCTGGCAGTGGAGAACACGAATTCCAAAGTTTGCAGAGAATGCTCCCAATTTCCTGACCTTTGAATCTGTGAGCTGTTCAAGTACCACAGCTGATCTCAGTTTTATTAGCAGCCTGTAGGGAAGGATGTGGGTTTCACCTATTGTTTTAAGTGGAGGGTATTGTACCTGACCCTATCCCACTTACAGAATAATATGCACTCATCAGTTTTGAACCAAAATTCATGAGCAACTCCGTCAGATGCCTATCAGTTGTACCACTGCATACATGGTGATAACTCTGGCCTTGGAAAATGGAATTATAAAACGGTTCATCAGAATATAAAACCCTTTTCCTTCTGTGTGCTTATTGGAAAAAAGTTGTAAAATCGGTTGACTGAAAAAAATGACTACACTTGTCTATTAGACATTCGTTCCATATTGCAGTTATTGCTTTGGACACAAGGATGTGTAGCTGCTAAACCAGTTGGCACGTTCAGTTTGCTGGGCTGATTGATTCCTCTTTTCAGAAAAATGCATAGTGAATTATGCCTGCAATGTAGTGTAATTTTATTGCTGTTTTGGTGAGGTAGTTAAACATTTGTTTAATACCTATTCATGCCAAAATGCTATGGAAGAGCTTTTTAAAGACTATAAAATACATAATACAATTTAGGAGTGCTATTGTACCTTTTGTATACTACTCAGGTGCACATTATTTTGAGTTCTTCCATTTAGAACACAGCAGCACTTCCGTATTTCTTAATTTCCTGTTCTAATGAATCTGATTCATAAGACTGTACAGAGCCAAGGATTTGTGCATTTGTGTTTCTTTGAAAGTGATCAGGTCAAAAACATCATGAAGAGCTTTTATATCCTATTAAAGGTAATTTTTACAATATAAAACTGGGGAATAGGTTGTCGTTTTTACAGGTTTCAGTCACTTAAACTTCTTTCATTGTTGGTTATGAAAATGAATTTACAGATTTTGCATTTATATGCATATTTATATTCTCTTACAATATCCTGATAAGGTAGAGGTGAAAGTTACACTTTCAAATATTCTCTTCCTCAACAGTATTCAAGGACAAGTTGTACAAATGGGAACAAATATTTATGTTAAATCTGCAATATGTAAGGATAAAATGAATTCCATTCATCTGTGAACTCACAATGGAAATGGATCATGTATAGAAGTGCCTCATACAAAAAGTGAATAAATTAAAAGCTATAATGGGAATACTATGAACTTGTATGACTCTGCTGTAAAATATTTATGAATAAGTTATATTTTTAACATTTTATTGGACTTTTTAGACCAATTTAATCTTTGCCTAAAATTTTCTCTCCATGTTTTAAGATATGAGCTCTGGGTAGAGAAGATATAATCTCAACTATTGGAATAAATTTAGTTTCCATGCCAGATTTATTAAACCACAGGCCTAACAAATCAATTAAATTAATGAAATAGAAGCAAGGCATTTTACAATATATATATTTATGTTTGCATGTATGTATGTGTATAGGTACTTATATACACACATATGGTTATTAACTTTTTTGAATAACCATAGAATCATAGCATTGTTCAGATTGGAAGGGAGCTAAAAGGTCATCCAGTTCCAGCCCCCCTGCCCTGGGCAGGGACACCTCCCACTAGACCAGGTTGCACAAAGCCACATCCAGCCTGGCCTTGAACACCTCCAGGGATGGGGCATCCACAGCTTCTCTGGGCAACCTGTGCCAGTGTCTCACCACTCTCACTGTAAAGAATTTCTTCCTAGTGAAATACGAAATGCTGGTGGTGTTGATATGCGAAGAGCACACAGGAAGAAGAACAGACAGAATCATATACCAGGGGACAGGATGCCTCTGCATGAGACATGGGACTTCTTCCTACACAGCAACCCACACATAGCTCTGCGAGAAGTTATTTCACCTCAAAATTATGTTGAAGAGGCAGTGAGTAACATTAGCAATAAAGACAGATTAATGATGTCACTTACTTTTATAATTCACTGGCTTTTTTTTTTTTTGACATTTACAAACCAATAAAATATCTAAGGAATTTGGTCTCCTTCCGTAACTTTCCCTCCAGACCCACCACCTTTTTCCTCTTCCCTTTCCTCTCTCTGTCTGCCACACACAAACATGTACAGGTAGGGATCCTTTGGACATTTACAGCTTTACATGATTATCTGTGACAACCTCTGGAAAGCTTAACCAGTTGCTCAGTAAGAGGCTGCAAAGGGGGCCTGACCATACTATGCTGTAACAAACACTTATCTTACTAGTGCAAAGCTCAGTCCTCCCAGAGGCTCTGAAGAAAGAAACCACAGGTAGGTATCTAGGGAAGGAGTATCAATGGAGAGGGTCTTAGAAAGAATGTGTTCCTCTCCTCCTGCCTTAGTGAGGGTGGAAGAACATGGCTGCGCATGGAGAAAGGGATATGGAAACAGTGGGAAACATTGATCATTCCCAATGCCACATGGGAGGCACCTCTGATTGCTCCCCTCTCCAGAAATCCTCAGAATTCCTCTGAGGATTCCTCTCTCCCACAGCTGGCTATGAAGTTGTAACAGGGAATCTTATCATAAGTAGTAGGAGATAGTGTGTCATCTGCACCAGCCCATGACCTGAAAGTCTAGCCCAGAGTACCAGAAAATAAATTTACTGGAGACAGGAGTTGTTCTGTAATTCACTGTGTCATAAGTGTGTACCTAAACACACTGATTCACCTCTTTAAAACAACTCAAAGCCCTGTGACACGTCACCTAAAAGCAGGCACTTCTAGTACATTGACCATGATTGCAGTGGCTCTCCAGAGACCCTTTTCAAAGAAGTGGTCCACAGGCTGTGATTGCAACTCGGCCACTGTAGGAGCATTCCTGCACTTGGGAACATCAGCTCTGATGTAAGTAAGGCTGTGCTCTGCACAGCCTTACCCCGAGAAACCTCTGCAGTTCTAGGGCACAGCTTGACTGATTTTAAACCAGAAATGTGCTGGCATGCAGGACCTGTTCATGTCTACCGCAAAAGCAGTTGATTTATTGTAAGCATTCTCCTGGCTGTGGTTTACATAAGTAAAAAATGAACAACATTCATTACCCTGAATATCCGTTAGCTTTCAAGAGAGGCTTTGTTTCCAAATGCAAAAGAAGGAAACAACATTTAGGAACTAAATGAAAATATAAGGCCACTATAAAAGTTACAGGACACTTTGTACCTTTGTGTTTCAAATGATATGCATCAGAGAGGATTTCTCCAAAAAATGTGAGACAGAGGTTACCTTGGAGGATGAAAGTCCTTTCAGGGTGAGTCTGCCTGGTCCAGGTGGGGTCTGGAGCGATTCTTCACACTGTGCTGCATAAATTGATGGCCACTGGTGGTTGCAGGCTGCTCTACTCCTGGTGACCTCTGAGCCATGAAGCTCTGCAGGTGTCAGCTACTGCAGAGTTAACAGGAGAGACAGGAATTTTTAATGCTTTTTGTTTCAGGGTTCTCTGGTATTTTTCCAGGATATTTTGCTTCAAATGAGTTGCTATTATAAGGATGACCCTGATTCTACAGTATCAGAATAAAACTGGTATGTAGCTCATTGCTACTGTGATTATCATATAACAATTAGAGACAAGTAAAGTTTTGCAAAACAAGGTCATTTCTATTTGCCCTACTCACAGCTTCATGGATTTTGTATTATACATTGTTTCCATATAAGCCTTCATTTTTAATTTGCTAGCAAGTTCTCTGTCATCAATTATTCTCCAAGCACGGGTACCTGATGGCATGACCTGGACCAAATAATTCATTCTTAAGACATTTTGACCTTTTTTTTTTTAACTTCTTTTGTTCTCTTTCCCGCTAAAACTCAGCCTGCATCTCCCGCAGCTGCAGGCCAATTACCTCTACTGACATTGCAAGGTGCTTATTAGGCCTCAGGTCTGACAGTCTCTGAAGGGCTCAATTAGTTCCTCTATTCAATCTCATTTACTTCACAGCTTCTCTAAGCAGGAGCATCCAAATGTAAAAACTTCTCAGGGCATAATAAGTAGTAGGTGTTGATTTTTCAGAAGAATTTGGAAAGATCAACTCTGAGAAGAGCATCTGGTTCCCAAATGTTTCTAATGATAATAGCTCAAAAGTTCAGCTTCCTTTTCCAAGTACCAAGAAAACAAGAAGCTTCACTTCCTACTTGCAGGGCTGCAATTATTTTGGTGTATGAGAAGGTACAAGATCCTGCTGAAGCTTTTCCAGCAGTGGAGGCATTTATTTCTCTCACTGCTGTGGGTTTGCCAGTGTCTAATTAGCTACACACTCACAGTTGCCATTCCCTTCATCCAGGCACTCACAGATTCTCCCTTCTCTCCTTGGCTGCTTACTTTTATAAAGCTTGTAAGAATTTAATTGTTTTTCAAACCTCTGTCCACCTATCAAATTTGGATTGCAATTAGTCAGTGAATTCAAATGTTATCAAAGGGGAAGAAAAAGAGGCTGACAATGTGAAAACTCTTGTTTTCACTGGCAATCAGGTTAAAAACCTTAAAGAAAAATCATGGAATTGGGAAAGCACGTTAGTAAAAGTGGAAAAAATGCCTGATAGCTAATTGGCGTGCAAAGATAAATTTGTAATCAGAAGCCAAATACTACAAAGTCCAGTGCTAACTGCATTCCTAGCCTTTGAAATTCCCATTCCTTTGGTCTAATGCAAGACAGATGAGGATGCTTCAAACTCACTCTTGAGTTATGCAAATGGTATGATTAATGCTCCAATAGTTTATAAAACAGATTTAAAAAGATAAAGGTAATAATAACTGGTACCAGTTTCCATGTAGGTATTATCTTGCTAACAGTAATTTGGCTGTAGCAGGTCATGTTCTTAGGTTGTTGATTGCTATGACTGTTTGATCATGAAAAACTGCACAATTCCCCTAGAAGTTTTAAACCAAAATTTCTTGACTGCTCATAAATATTTAAAGATAGAAACTTCAAGTGGCTTTTTAAGAGTAGTAATATAACAGTATCTTTAAAGGTATTATACATACATAAAGATAATATATGTAAAGTTATAATATGCATCTAAATATAGTTTGTGTGCATGCGTACATGTGTACATATATATTTTTGCAATTCTTATTACCCAAGGGGAATGGTAGAATGTGCAAACTACATTGCAATGGTAGCCCTGGATCAAACTGCTGTGTACAAGCTCATGCATCATACACGGGCTGAATTCTGTATTATTTATGGACCCAAGGTACATAACAAGATATAAGGAAGGGATTTAGGACTCAGATGTTCAAAGTATTGAGGAATCAGAACTGCTTAAATTCTCATTTATAAGTGTGAAGGAGTATTATTAAATGTTGTTCAGATAAATTACATGAGCATGGTGGATTGTGGGGAACCGTTTGCAAGAAGCGTGCACTGACTGCTAAATTAACATTGTCTATAAATATTTTTATCTGAGTGATTTGCTATGATATAGAATAATAGTAATCACATCATAGATTGTATTCAGCTATAGACATATTTGAAGTGTTAGCAATGGCTTATGCCCGGAATTGTTATTACAGTAAGTTACAGGCACTTTGCAAAATCCATCATCATTTCCAATATCTTGGAATAAGATAGCATGTAAATCACTTAAGAAATTATCTAAGCTAATATTTTTCCATCTCCCCTGAGAAGAATGCAACATTGCCTATTTTTTCCCTTTTCCTGAGATAATATATTGTACTTTTCAAACTTGCTTCCAAGTCTAGAGAAAGGTGAGCTTAGGCAGGCTTCAGCTCTGATTATTCTGCAAAATGATAGTTCAGTATCACCTTTCATGTAATATGAATTATGGGTTCAAAAAATTCAATTTGCGGCTATCTTCAGCAAATAATGGGAACCATCTGGACTGATTGGTATGGAAATCAAAACTAATTGATCCTGCCATTTTAGAGCCTTTTACAGAACATGAAAATAGACAAGATAATATTATGCTTTCTAGAGTTAATCAAAACTGTACTTCAAATTACTCAGTGGTAAGTTATTGAAAATGCTGGCATTATATTTTACACAGTTCAAGAATCTAGATCCACAAAGCCCAAAGAAATTCTGTTTCTTAATTAATGGAGTCTATTGCCAAAGGGTGACCAAATAACTCTAAAAGAGATTAAAAATAAAATAACTATGTTTTTTTCTCTTCAGGTACTTTCTCTCCAGGTTGTTTTCTTTTCCATCTCCCTCTTTGCCTAGATCTCTTCCATATCTTGCTGGTCAACAGCTCTTCACTGAGATCAGAAGAGAGATTTGCTGTCCTCACACAAAAACATTCTAACAGTGAGAGACTTCACCCAAAGGCAGAAGTCAGCCTGTGAAGATCATAATGTAGCTTTAGGGCTGCAGATTGCTGTTTCCGTGGGGAAATGACCACTCTGTAAATCCTAGTCTGGGAAAAGAGAACAGAGTGTGTCTCCTCACTGCCTGAGCTTCATTGCATCAACACAACACCCGATACGAATCAACCAGCAGAAGTTCTAGAAAATAAATATATTTAGGTTGAAATAATGAGACCAGAAGAGAAAGAGGTTTATGGTTGTATAAAAGTTCCCATATCCTGTCAAGAGGCAGCACTCATGGATAAAGCTACAGATTTTTTTAACCCCCTGAAAAGTCATGTATGTGAGAAAATGTTCTTTTTTCCTGGATGGCCTGTGTTTTCAAGAAGGTAAATTGTATCAGAAATGGTAGGCTATCTTACTCAGGAGAAACTGGGAAATCACTGCTTTGAGATTGATTGATACATGTAATATCATTTCTCTATTCAATAATTAAGCAGGTAGTGGTGTTAACCCTAAAACTTTCACATATATTATACTCAAGATGAGAAATTAAAAAAATCCAACATTTCATTGTGCCTCTTCACCTGCTGAAGAATGGCATTTGGGCGGAGGACCCAGGTCAGAATGAGACAAATTATTACATATTTATGATTTCCAGCACATTGTTGTAAGAAGTGTCTGAAATCCAGGCAAGATTTTTTCTTTATATTGTCCTCTGTTCCTGAAACCATTTTTTCTCATTTTGACCAGTTACCAATTTTAAAGATATCTGGATGCACATATCTAGCTCCCCAAACTGCAGAAGATATTTTCTAATGTTATTCATGCAAGTATGTGACTTGCATTTTACCTTTGGCATTGCTTACAGAAACTCCTAGTTGTTTTAATAAACTTGCTATGACACCACAAAAGTTCATTCATCAGTAATCTGCAGAGCTTGGGAAAAACACTGCATTTCAGCATTGCATATAAATGAGAGAATATATAACCATGCAAAGCTAATGGTCCTCAAAAGCTGAAGAAGTAATCCTGACTTTTGAAAGTATAAATGTATGGAGACCTTAAACTCTTTCAGGCAGTCTGTATGAAGATTCCAGGTTGTTGACATTTCTGCAAGTGGAGAAATATTTCAAAAATATATAATTTCAAATACCTAACACTCTTGAAGGCTTTGGGTGGAACTAATGACTAAAAAAAAAAGATTTAATCATTATTAGTCAATCAAAGAACTAATAATAAGTTTTCAGAGAAGTAATAACACAATGAGAAACCAGATGCTGAAAGCTGAAGATGGGAATTTAGTATCAAATTCAAAATGTGGTGGAAGTCAAGAGATAACCACACAAATTTCTGTATTTTAAAAATCTTTCCTAAATTTAGTTGACATGCAAGCATTTTAAGTGTCATGTAGCTAGGTAGTTAGTATTTGTAACACATCATAATAAGCGATACTTTTTGTTTCTTCAGTTTTGGAAAATGTTTGTTTTACAGGTAACTAGAAATGTTTTGATTATGTCATTTCAAGGCAGGCCAGAAAACAAAAATACAGCTTGTACTTCCAGTTCCTAATTGGCTTAGGAAATATGTGAACCAGATATTCAGATGCTATTTGTTTAAAAAAATTAAAAAAGGAAAGATTCATTACAAAAAAATTAAAAGTGTTAATCTCCACAGCAAAAAGCATGGATACGGGTACTAAAGTTCTCAAATTCAAGTATTTTATACATTTCAAAATAATTTGTGAAATTTGTGATATTAGACTTATTTGCTTTTGGGATATCATTATGTAGGCCGTTGGGTCCAAATGCTACAAAAATGTCATTAATACATTGTCAATTTCTTTTATCATGAAGAAGAAAGATTTTAGAGTAAGAGTTCAGAATTTATCAAGAGTTTAGGTGCATATATATATATTTTAACATTAGAAAGCAGCACTGAAAACTCCTCAGTAAAAGATTTGTCTTTTCTATATCTCCACAAGCAGACATCTGTAAGGGGAAATATTCCTCAAACATTTAAGCACAGCTTCCCCCAAATTTTCAGCTCACTTAAGGAATTTCACTGAAGGTAATCAGATTTCATGTTTGAACAACAGGTCATGGGACCAAACCTTAAAACTATATAATTTTATTCAAAAAAATATGTAAAAAAAAAAAAAGTATGATTTCTGAAACCCAAGATACATTTGGTGAAAAGAAATATTATTGGGGATTCAGATGCAACGTTTGCTGCTCTAAAATGGAAAAAAGGCAAGATGTATTTATACGAAATTTAAAAGATATTATTCAGCCAAAATCAGCACCGTTGTAAAATTCATAATAGTTTTCCAACTCAAATGATGCAGATTTGTTTCTGCAGCTCTGATTAGCCAGTATGTTTACTGGATTGCATGTCAGGTTTTCTTAAATGGCTAAAGTGACAATGGAGAGCCTCACAGCTACAGCTATGCGCAAACTACTAAGCATAATTAATTGACATAAAATCTTAGGATATTGTGTCCTAATGAATAAGGAATAAGGAAAATACCTCAATGAGAAACCAGTCTTGAATTAAGTCAGACTCAATAGAAAATGTCCAGTAGATAACATATTCTTTTTCCCCAGATGCTGAAGAAAAAAACTGTACATGTGAAAAACTAATCTGATCCAAGCTAAAATAATTTTTCAAATCCTACTAGGGAGAAAGGTCTGTGTGCGATTTTCCTTTAGTACCTCTTCTGGGCATCTACAGCATTCAAATCAGCAAACCTCTTGTTCCGGTTGTTGGTCAGGTTTAGAACCTACTTAAGTCATTTCAACTCTCTCTGAGTTCAACAGAAAATCACAGTAATGATTTAAGCTCCTCTCTGGCTTGAGAAAAAAAATAATAGTTTGAAATGAATTTCCACCTGGGTTTTTGGCCAGTTCTCTGACTGAATGTCTTCGTGCATATCTAATCCCATCCAGAATTTCCCTGTGTTCTCCAAAGAAAATCACTTCATATCGTCCCATTGCACTTCCCACTTTTAAATTATGTCATCATTTCAATGACCAATCAGATGATTAAAAAGAAATGTCAAACTGGAAATAAGACTCTACTGTTATGGAAAGACAAACACAGGAAACCCAGGAGAATGAAGAGTCCCAGGGCTCCAGTGCTGGTCTTCATCTGCGTTTCAGTAATGTTCATTTAATGCGTATTCTTGCAAAAGAACGAGCGTGAGTACAATTGAGAGAATACACTGAAAAAACCCCTGTGCTTTGGACAGCAATTAACTTTGGGGTTTGATCTTTATTTAAATAAAAAAATCGAGGTAAATGTCTGAACCGTGTATCAAGACCAAATGACTACTTTACAAAATAATAATGAGAGAAGGAGGTTTGGTAATGTGACTTTAGCCTTTTTTCCCCTCCTGATTAGGATGAAGTTATAATCATACAATGGGCAATGAATATAATGTATTACAATAAATATGATTAAACCACCTCCAAGCTAAAACATTCAAAAATCTTTCCTTCCTTCCCTCCAGCATAAATCTTGATTAAAATTCAGAAGTTTCTCTTGTGCCATTTTTTGAAAAGAAAGAAAGTAAATGGTGCTGCTCTATATTAATTAGTGACCTAGAACTCTGCTGACTGGGGAAACTGTCCTGATTTGTGGAAAGCATAAGGTCATTTACTTGATATTATTAGTTTCTAGTTTCATTTGTGTCCATTTCGGTGAACCTGGATTTTCAATGGAGCTTTAAAAAAACATGAACTAACCAAACCAAAACTTACTAAGTTATCCTTTCCAGAAAACTGCCAACCTAGATACTGCATAACCAATTTCTGTCACCTAGCACAACTCTCTGTTTTCATTCTTTCCCAGATTTATGATTCTTTGGGTTCCTCTGCATTTGGGAAACACCATGCAAAGCTCGGGAAGCCCCTCATTTGATAAAAGGTTTTGAACAATATTTTGCTAACTTTTGACAAGATAGCTCAGGGCTAGATCCAATAAAAATACATTCTCCTTCTTCATTGTGGAGCTCTGAAAAATTGATTTTTATATTGGATTGGACCATTGGCTTGTTAAAGAAACTTAACTTGATAACAACACCCTTTACCCCCTTAGGAGCTATCATTCGATGTTAGGAGGACTGAAACAGTGCAGCATATACGAGGAATATTATCTAGCCTTGTGGGGTCAAAGAGTTATCTTGCAGCACAGCCTGAGTCACAGGGCTCTGCACTGGAATAAGAAAACAGGGCAGAGGGTTCCTTGGGGGACAGAGAAGAAGGAAAGAAATATTTTCCCATTCTAGGACAGCAGAGCTGTTCAACAGCCACTTAGCAAGGCTAATATTCTTGTTTCCCAAAGATATATTTATAAAGTCACATTTCATTCATTATTTTCATTTGCCAGGGATACATAAAATAAATATGGACAGGGATGAACCCCTCTGATGTATCTCACTACATCCCTCTCTTCAGTTTGGTAGTCAATATTTGTTATAGCTCTGTGCTCAGACCACTTGAGTACTCTTAATCCACTTGAAAAGGCTTGTTTGCTTTATGTTATGCTGAGATCACAATTTCATAGAACACTGTTCCCGGCCCAAACCCACACGTAAATAATACAGTTTAAAATCTGTAATTATGTTGCCATCCAGGCTTCTCCATCTTTCTTCCAGGCTGATGTATTATAATTCCTCAACATCTATTATCTTGAAATCCAATTGCCTTGAAATACACATTCCAAGTGAAGTGCAGTAGTAAGTTAGAAACAGTGGCAAAACTCACGTATTTGGTATACTCAGAAGTAAGAAGAGGATGAACGATTCCATTTCCCCTTATAAATAGTTTTGAGATCAATTTACTAATTGATCTCAATTGAATAAAATTTACTAGTGTTCAGTCTATTTATTATCCACAAGGTATTTCTATCCCCTTGTTTTCACGTATTCATAGCACAGTGAGGAGATATGAAGAGATATATCTGCTTTTTGTCTCTCTCTGACCAGCCTGGCCAACCCAACTAAAGACAGAAAAATAGGCTTCTGAGAATTAAATCCTTTCTCAGCTTTAGAAAACAAGGTATGCTTGAACCTTCCTGGGGAGCGAGGACTAGACAAGTAAGAGTTGCCCTAGGCATAAACTGCATTTACATACTTGATTTTTAGAACACGCATTTGAAGATTATACATGAGGCAGCAACCCACTGAATTGCATATGAAAAGGTTTTAAATTATTTCCAGTAGTATAATCATCAAACATACTATAACATAAGAAATTCTGCCTCTCAGTTTCAAATACAGTTTACCATTAATTTTCAAATGACTAAGCATGGAAGATTTCTTTGTGCTGGAGCAATGCAGCAGACTAAATGGCAGACCATGGAAAGATCACACTTTGCCAACGTGTCGTCTGCCTCCATCACTATTCCCTATAATACAGAAAGAGAAGGAAATTACCCTGCCTGCCTGACTGCCAGGGATGCTACAGCTTTTTCTGGCTGGATAGTCTGTTATATATGCTTCTTAATGACTGTCAGGCAGGATAGGTCTGAGCAAGGAAGAGAGGGAGCAAACATGCCTCTTTCTTCATCACCTGGTTACCACAGACAGGAGTATGGACAGGGACACACTTTGCCCTGCAGGGAAGAAGGGAGCAACAAGAGCTGGATGCCTAATGCACATGAATATGGCTGCTGCCGCTCCCGTGTAGCTGCCCTGCCTCAAAGCCAAGGCATTTCATGGAAAACAAAAAACAAAACAAAACACACACAAAAAAAGCAAGCAAGTCTTGGATACACAGATGCAAACACTTGCAAATCTAAATAAGTAAAATCAGTGATGCCGGTTTCAGTGGAACAATATCAGTTGTTCCAATTTTATCCGGATCTTATCTGCTTTGCACGCAATCTGTATTTTGAGTATGTGGGGAAGGCATTATGCCACTATGCTGTATGTAAACTCACACAGATCATGCAAGGCAGGAGCACAATGTTGTCTTTAAAGAAATTAAACTGTTATTACAGCTAATTTTAAACTCATATACTAAAATGAATTTATATTTTATGGTAAATCAAGGGAAAGAGTTTCTATTTCTTGTGAGACTGGTGATCTTTTGCAAATTCAGTTGCCGCAGAAACACTATTTCATGTTCAGCACAATTCCATCAGATATACTATACTTGGGTATAATAGCTGGCAGCATGTGAGGAAACAACTCATGAATCTTTAGTAAATTAGGTTTACCCTTTTTCTCAGAGCTACATGGATCTTGCCTGCCCTCAGCTGGATTTATGGAGGGTTCATTGAGAAGCCGTGGTGAGAAATATATTTGAAAACCAACACTATATCATGTTATATAAGAAATAATCATTTCAACCTGGCCAATAATATTATGTTGTAAGTAACAGAGGACAGGGTCTGTCAGGGATTTCTGAGTGGGAAAAAAAAGGAAGCAATAGGAGAAAGACAGAAAATGAAGAAAGGTGAAATGAAACATGGGAGTAAACTACCCAGTAAAAGAATGGGCTTTATGGCCCTAACTGTGCATAGGACAAAAATACCCTTAGTTCAACAGAGTCAAATACCATCTATTTTGCTGTCTTCTGGATACATGAGGTCTCCTTCATCCCCTGAGAGATAAAAGGAAAATCTCTATAGAAATAACAAACCACTTTGAGAAGTAGCAGTCGTCAGAGGCAATCTGCAGTAAAGCATGTTCACTGGACAGTATTCAGAACAGTAATCATAGAATATATACTTTTCTGTGCTAAATATGTTTCTAAAAAGATCTAGAAATAAAAAGATAAAAAGCCTGGTTAAATTGTAACGATAATTGTCTGTTTTGTTAATGAAAAATACCAGCTGCTGAGATGGTAAAATTTGATATTTAAAAATTAAGAAATCAGGCTTGTACCTCTTAAATCTTCTCCCCTACCCATATCTCATTTCCCTTTTATCCTGTGAAAAAGTCATTTATTGATGAAGAGTGGAATTAGGAGAAGAAAACAACTAATAAATCCAAAGCCAGTTATAGGAATTATCAACTCCTTTTAGATTACTCACTCTCCGCCCCCATTACTGGGTATGCTTCTGAAATCATTCTTCAACCCATGTAAAACATGATGCCATGCTATTCCTCTAAGTCTCGCCCTGATGTTTTCTAGTGGAATAAAGTGCTTTATGAAACACAGAACCGAGGTCAATGACTTTTGAGGTCTATATCCTTGAAACGTTTTTCAGTAATTTTGGATGTTAATCTTATTAAAGGTGTGACCAAAGGTCAGATTGCTATGTGAACAAATAATGAAATATTGAAAAATATAATTCTGTCATTAAATTAATAATTCCACTTTCTATCCCCTCTTCTTTCCCCCGCTGTCCTTCTGAGCTGAAAAAGCCATTGATGTCCTCATAAACCTGTCTTTCCCCCACAGTATTTGGAAATATAATACCTTTCTGCAACTTATCTTAGGCGTCAATACCTGCTCACTTTAAAAAAACCCCATGATATTTGATCACTACATCTCTTCACTGTTCCCCAAGGCATGAATGATGCATCACATGTCAGGCAAGCAAGAATGACATTTAAAACTCCCTAGGTCCATCAGAAAGGCATCAAGCTGACTCACTTAAAAATAAAGGAAATGAAATCAGATGCTATTAAAGTCTTGGTTACATTAAACCTCAAACAGTTTAATTTATTTCTGAGTATACTCTTATAGAGAATGAGCAAAAAGAGCAGCAGAATAAAAAAACCTAAGGGTTACCATACAAGTGATGCCAGCATGCTTCAATATTTCAGCACTGGATTTTGTGGGGGCTATCAGGAATTATTTCATCCTTTGAAATTATACTTTAACAATCTCTTATCCTTTCAGCAGTTATATTGTAATCAGGATTCCAACATCTTTGTTGAACAGAGCCATACTTTTAATTTTTCTGCTTTCCAGCAAAGACAAGATAAAGATTTATATTTTTTTTTCTGCTTGTGTAAATTCCATGATATCTACACTATCAATATTAATAGCTATTTTTCTGACATTCAGTTGGAGATGTTGAGGAAAAAGTTACAAATTAGATTTCAATTATTAGATCATCAATTGCAACACATTAATAAATCTTTTAAATTAGCAAATCTTTCCTCAGAATGTGTGGACCTTTCTGAAACTAGATGTTATTGAAGCAATGTATATTGCTAAGATTTTTTAAAATTTCAAAACATACATTTTTCAGTAAGAAATCATGTGGTTAAAAACCATGAGAACAATATGTTCTGATATTTTCAAAATGAAATTTCTTGAATTTTCCATTTAGAATGATATTTTCATTTGCCATTGAATTCAACTTGATTTTTTTTTAATTAAGAATAGTGAAACAAAACATTCTAGTTTGAGCTAAAAATGTGGAATTGTCTTTCTCAGAAAGAATTATTCACGTTATAATAAAGGCAGTAGATAAGGCAATAAATCCTAAAACCTGGTTTTCAGAAAAATTACTTGCTACAAATGTTTGGAATTTGCAAACAGCTCCCAACCTGCACATATTCAAGATGCAGAGACATTTACTTCTTAGACATACATAGTCCTAGAATTGGGAGGACACACCCAGAGGTCAACAACTGTTGACAATAGAGAAAGCTACTCAGTTTCTGGCTGAAGTCATCAGTTAGTTGGGAAACAGGACGTTTATTTGGAAGGAAAATATTTTGTTTTGTTTTGTTTTTCTTTAAAATTTTATTCACTGTCTAGAATTTATAACCTTAACATGATGCATTTAAGGTATTTGGGTGAACCAAACCATTATTGAAATATCTGAACACTACGATGATGTGATGTTACTGATGTCTTTAAATGAAAATGGAGCAGCAAGTACTTTGTATTTATGTTGCATCATCACCTGAAGAGAGAAAGCTTCACTTCTTAACTTCTGTGACAATTCATTTCCTACCAAATGCAATGCCATCATCACAGAAGCATTAAATGCTTCACAGCAAGTTTTAGTGAAGCAGTTTGGATTACATTCAAATTACTCTTTAGTGTCTCACACTAAATCAGTGAAAGTCAGTTTAATACCAACAAACCCATACAATATGTATGACCTTTACTTGTACTGTTTGGGTTAACTTGTTTGCTGAGCATTGCAGAAAGTGAGATTGCAGGAAATAATTACAAGGCTAAAATACATATAAAAATCCATTGGAAAGAATTGAATTCTTGATGCCTGGGCTTGTGCGATTGTTTTTCTATTGAGAGCCTTGTCTAACGTTGTATTTGAGGAGTTAGTGATGTTGGACAAGCCACATCTGCTCTATTGGGCCTTGTACTTAGGGTTTAAGAAGCCCATATGTTAGCATAAGGAGCTCTGCCAGCCACTGCTGCACGTTAGTGGATGTTATGACACAGATATCATCCAGTCTGTGAGGAGAAGATAAATGGGGTTTTTTTTCCACACAAGATAAAAGACACCACAGCATGGGAAGGTGGAGAAACCCCTCCATGGTTTGTACCCATGCAGTGTGCCATGGGAAAAATCCATCAGGCCCTGTCTGATGCTGCATGAAAGTAGGGCTTTCAGTACCTCAAGAGGTGGAAGATTTACTTCCTAACTCTATTCCTCTTTTTATTCTGTTTTATTAAAACAGCTATTTTATTAAGTCACTTGTTGATTGGCCTGTCTCACAGAGATCCAGAAAGAATCATCTCACCATCAACAACACCTGTGCAGAACAGTTATATCTTTCATTTTGTGACATATTATCGTTATGCAACAATATTACGGTTTATGGTGTGCCACCCTAAACTAAAAGATTATTCATAGAATTATAGAATCATAGAATAGTTTGGGCTGGAAGGGACCTTTAAAGGTCATCTAGTCCAACCCCCCTGCAATGAGCAGCGACATCTTCAACTAGATCAGGTTGCTCAGAACTCCATCCAACCTGACCTTGACTGTTTCCAGGGATGGGGCAACTACCACCTCTCTGGGCAAACTCTGCCAGTGTTTCACCACCCTCATTGAAAAAGACAGATATCTAATCCAAATCTACAGGACAGCACAAGTACATCCTGTCAGCACCACAGCCCTCACAGAGAGGCCACAGAACACTTTAAGAGCCAGAACGTCCTAGAAACAGTGTAGCTTTGCTCACTGTGACTCCACACCTCAGTTCTCCTCAAATCCTTTGCTTTTGTTCATGCTTTTTCCTCCCAACAGGTGTCCAACCTGTGCCATTTAGCCTGCTGCGTTGTTTCATCCTACGTCTCTTGGCCTGAAGTCATCATCTTTCTGCAGCCTTCCTTCTGCATGCTGCACTGGCACCCAGACTTTCCTTCTCTAGTCTATATTTTATGTGATGCTCTTCAGCATCCTCACCCAGCAGTGGCCAGTTCCAAGTTAAACACCCTCCTTGGGACTATTCGTGCTGTAGAGTTTACAATCTCATCACAAACAACACAGGTGTTAGTCTTACAGCTTTTTAGCTGACTTCAGTAGGATTTTTAGGAGATTACACTCACAGTATGCTGTATAGTTCTACAACATACAAAAGTCTACCATGCATATCCTAAAAAGAAACATTTCTCAGGTTTAGCTCAGTGCTATTACATTAGTGTCAGATGAACACAAATGCATGGCTCCTTAAGTATAAATTAACACTCTAATATTTTATTTGAACAGATACTAGTATGTTTAAATCTTCAAATAAATTTAAGAAATGCAAACCTACTCTAGCAAATGAAGGTTACTTCATATTTGAAAAGTCTTGGAAAATTAATCACAGCAAGAGCATAAATGATGGGGAAGTACTGTGGTTATATTCAGATGTAAATTTGGAAAAGTTGTTAAAATTATTGACCAGAAATGGTCAAATCACAGCAGTCACATTTGATATTAGTCAGAATAACAGCTTTAATGAGAAGGATAGTGGTTTTGAAATATGACATTTTACTGCACTTATATACTCGTAAAACATAATCATATTTGACTGAATTGAAAATATTCCTTCATAGAGTGAGGGTCATAATGGACGGATGTCATGACCAGCTCCAGTACTTGATTATTGTGGCTAAGTCAAGGCTCATTAAAAGTCTGATGTAATTTTCCACTCTTTTGCATTAATCATGCAGAATTCCTTTCCTTTTTTCTTTTTTTTTTTTTTTTTTGTCTTGACTTTCATATAGTTCTGTTATGTCACAATTGTTGTAGATGCATCATAATTTCATGAATTGTCCCAAGTGCATCAGGGGGATGGCTATCCAGTAGGAAAAAAGGTTTCAGAACTTAGTGCACGGAAAAAAAGGTTGTTTAGACTATGGTTACTATGAAGCATTTTAACAAATTAACTGTTGACCAAAAATCCACCAAAGAATAAACTATCTTGTAACTCTTACCTCCCTTCATACTGATGGAATAGTATTTTGACATTACAATATATATTGGGCCTGCAGGACTTCCAAAGTACCAATCTTCATTCCTCAAATCTGTTGTATTGTTGTCAAACTTGAATTTTAATCTTAGAATCTAGAAGACATGTGACTTTTAATATATTTTCTGGTTTATTTCCTCATTGCATGCTACCAAAATTCTTGGTACTGTTGTTACCACTGCATCATGGTGTTCACAATGTTTATTTTGTGCCTTACTGGGCTGTCTTTTGCGCTTCTTTATCATCCCAGTCCTCTATATAATGAGGAAGGAGAGGGTTCAGTCCTTGTCGTGCCGTATCATACTTATCCAGGAGTTTAGTCCTGGCCCTCGGAGATACCAGCTCAGTCTACATGGATTAGGAATATGGAAAAGAGGAGAGACCCAAACATTCCTATACCTACTCACAACCTCTCAGCATCTCCTGATTCTTTGCCTAAATGTATTGATAGTATCTCCAAATTTGATAGTAAAATTAAGGTTTGCCACTCATCTGATGCCTGTAAGGCAATCATTCTCCATTGTGTTATATAAAACCATAAAAACTACAAAAAATGTGAAGATGGGGAGGGACTCTATATCACAGAGTGTATTGGTAAGAAAAGGGGTGACAGTTTTAAACTGAAAGAGTCTAGATTTAGATTAGATATTAGAAAGAAGTACCTTATTGTGAGGGTGGTGTTGCCCAGGTTGCCCAGAGAAGTTGTGGGTGCCCCATTCCTGCAGGTGTTCAAGGCCAGGCTGGATGGGGCTTTGAGCAACCTGGTCTGGTGGGAGGTGTCCCTGCCCAGGGCAGGAGGGTTAGAACTAGATGATCTTTAAGGTCCCCTCCAACTCTAACCAATCTATGATTCAACAAACAAAAATGAGTGCTGAGAAATCCAGATGGCTAGAGAAAGATGAGAAGATCTGGCTGGGCTTGAAATCAGGTGCCTGTAGATTCCAGAGGGAAAAATTATGTCTTTTCATGTCTACAGGTAATTGATAAATAATGAAAACCACTCTTGCAAATCAACCTTAATGTACATAATACATCTTAACAGGTGTAAATTGATTATTAGAAATTAGTTCAGCCTGACAGATCTGCCACAGGATGAAGACTGCACAGTTGTCTTTATTTGGCTGTGTGTTTTTCTGACTTGAAAGAAACAGAGGAGTTTTGTCTTAGAGCATGTATTCACAGCAAAAGTCTCAGAGCAAAAAGGAAGAGAGCAGAGCTTTCTTCATCACAGAATGTCCTAGTGAACCAAGCATGTAATTTAAGTTCTCCGTACCTTTGTCCTTTCTGCAGAATCCACATGAGAAGAACAAAAAAAAGAAGATGTATAATGTGGCCTCTCAAGATCTCTTCCAGCTCCCATTTCTCATGACTTCTGTGGCCTGTTTCTGTGAAATGGTAGAGGAAAGAAGAATAAGATCAAGGAGCAGTAACAATGGCATAAACTGAAATACAAAAGAGGGAGCAGTCAGGAGAGGAATGAGCTAGAACAGAGTTTCAGTATAAAGCTGTCACTTCAGGCTGAACCAAATCAGATTTATTTAGCACTCAAATGCAAAAGCAGTTGTTATAATGGCTATTGGGAAAACAGTTAATGTTTTAATAACTGCAGGACTAAACCATTAAATGATAAAGTCAATATCCCCACAGAGAGTAAATATGCATCAACAGTACATTTACTTTATCTGCTTAACAGTTCTAAGTTCTGTAATTATAGATATTTAAATTTGTTCCTTCTTTAAATCTTGTTAAAGAAGGAAACCGTTCGATATTAACTCTACATAAAGCAAGGAATTTTTAAAAAAATAAAATAATTTGATGATATGGCAGCAAAACAGAGCAGTGGAATAATCATTGCACACTTCAAGCAAATACAGATTATGTGCTTGGTGAGATATTCAGAATAATGAATATGTGCTGACTGTACTTCAACTTGAATATACTTCACTAGAGTTAATGCAAATTAAGAAAAACTATCATATTTAGGGATAAAGGAAAAAAAACAAACCGCCACTATTCTAATATGCTAAGTAAACAAAAGAGGCCTGATTTACCCTTGTAGCAGTGCCACCATACAGATTTGAGCTAAGAAAATTTTGACCTATACTGGTCTGAGATAAGAATCAGCCCCAGCTGGTCCTCACAGAAGAAGGTAATACCATCTTCTTTGTTATAAAAATACAATCTGAAATGTGGATTTTGCTGCTTCCTAGGCAACTATTCAGGAGCTACAGTTAGAAACAACTGCTGAGTGAAACTTTGTGGTGAACCTTAGCTTCTGTGACACTTTTTCTCTGCTGATGCCCTTCAAAAATGGTAGCATAAAGAGGTTGAAGAGCTTTTTGCATGCTAAATACTTCTTGACATAGTAATGTTGGTGTCTATCTGATTTCTATTTAGGGCTGCTCTCTACTGATATTTTTAATAATTTTCCTCCATAACTTTTTTTTTTTTTCTTCTCTATGGCTTGCTACTCCTTTCTGATGAAGATATCTTCTTCCCTGGCCTCTTCATGCTTTATATGTTTCAGCTTTTAAAGACATTAGATTACTCAAGCATTGCTGTAATGGTATTTTAAAATTTAGTTGTATAAAAGGAAGACATTTTGGTATTCCTGTTAAAATCCCTCTGTTTTGCCAAATTTCCACCATATAAACAAAGTAGATTAAACTAGACAGAGAGAGAACATCAGTGCAAGCTAAACCAGGCAAATGAAAAAGGGCTCATTTTGGAGATCTTCACTCATGACTAGTGCTTCATCTCTTCCTGAGTAGAGTTACACTGAAAGTAATGGTCTTGAAAGCATTACCAGCAAATGCAAATTTCAACTGCATTTACTGCTTTTCTATGGAGTTGTCAGATGGAGATATCCATACAACACAAAGTATCTAACATGCTGGTTTTTGGAGATTACCTCAGTCAAATATTACAATTAGACTTCTGTTTGAAATAGGGATCCATAGATGTATTTCGAAATAAAAAAGGAAAGAAAATAGGATAGTAATCTAAATTGAAGCATGTTTAACCTCTGAGATCCTTCAGCGAAGAAAAAAAAAAGTGTGTTTTCACAGTATTTATTTATAGCTAAGGTGCCTGACAAGATGAGATTTTAAGAACTATATTGATTCCTTTCTTTACCAGCATTTCTTTGCAATGCAGTCCTTCAAAATAATGTGACTACAAGAAAAGTGTCAAACATGAATTCCAAGTTGCCTTGGAAGTGTCACAAAAGTAAAAGGGAAATAAGAAATCTCTAAAAGCTGTATGTTGAAGACAGTACCAGCAAATCAATGACAGCTAAAATCAGCAACTAAAATTTTTGTGTTTTGATTTACTCAATGGTTTTCAGACTGATGTTTGACAATGCTGTAAAATACATAACATATCATAAGAGAAAAGGCAGAGATTTATAGAAGAACTTCTCAGGATGTTTAAAACAAATGAGAAAAACCAAACCAACCTTTACAAATTTGAATTTGCAATCTAAGTCATATAGACATTTGAGCCAACTCTAGAATCTTCAATGTACTCATCTGCTGTAATGACTCTAGTTATCAATACAGGAGTTTAAAATTCTCAACCATATTCCAACTTCTGGAGTTGCTTTTCCATCAATTAATGACGTAAATTAAATTTGGAATATAATCTCTTTTCTACCCAGCAGCTTCATTTGCCAAAAATCCCTGCTTACTGACCAGGCAGTTACTGCTTTTATAAAATTGTCTGAATTAGATCATTAGCTTTACCTGTCCAGCCTCGTTTAGCTCGTGAAGACAAGCTTTCTTCCTTAGATTGAGATGGTCACTACACTCCTCAGTCAATGATGCTTTGTTGCTGTCTAACACTGCTGGTGTTCTAGTTCCTTAAGTAACTCAAGATTCAACTACTTACTTACTGCAAAGTCCTTGGGCTGTCACCTATCCTGCAAAGAGTTTTGAACCTGTTTGAAGCACTATATATCCTGGGTGATCAAATTCTTAAACCGGCCTCTCTCCACTACCATGTTTCACTCAGGTGAAAAATGCTTCGTAAGCACATTTTTCTCCATATGTAGAATACTTAATGCAAATAGACATGAGTTGGCTGCACCTGACAGACCAGTGGTCAGAGATTCAACCAGGATATAAGAGCTGCAGGTCCACATCACTCTTTCAATGCTTGATTAATTATTTATATAAAGTGGAAGAGATCCAACAGGCGAGAAAACAGGTGCTCAAACTAAAACACTCAATCGTTTAAAGTTGGGGTATTCCTGGAGGATATAGATTGCAATTCCTGAACTGAATTTAGCAGAATGGGGATTTGAATTCAGGCCAATGCTCTAATTACTAAGTTAATGCATATTCTATGAAAAGAGAAGCTTTCTTTTTTTGTTTGTTTTATTCATATACAGAAATCAAACATCTAACTCTATGAGAAATTTCTTTCCATGGGACCACGAAACTAAAAGCGGTTCTTATGCCTATCAGCGGGCCACTCTTTTCCTGGACATTTTAGATTTTTAAAATTATTATTATTATTCTTTCCAAAACTGCTAGCAGCAAACCCTAGTTTGGGAATCATTGACACAGGGTTTGATGACCCCTTTGTCATGTGAGTAACTCTGCCCATGCATTTTACAGGAAGGTGGCTAATCAAAGACTGGAGATTCCCCTGAGTGTATTCATGTCTGGACATTTTTGTTGGTTGACACGATGCATGTGTTGCTACGGAACTTCAGATTTCATTGCACTGCTGAGGTACTACTGCACCATGTTTTTGAAGATGTGCAAAAGCAGCTTTCACTCTTATGCAGAACTAGGACCTTTTAACTAAATTGTCAATGATTTTTAAGATGTTTCTTAAGTTTTGTATCCCATGTTTTTGTTCCATGTTTCCATTCTTGTGTAGTGACTTACTGGACTTACACAAGGAACATTAAGGATTTTTTTATACACACAATAATGCACATATAGTCAATTAGCCTTTGTTACACAAAAATAAATCACATTTCCAAATGAAACCCACCTCCAGCCCAGGAGAATCTGCTTGGTGTTGAAAGTATCTCAAGGCTAGCAGCCACATAAATCTCAGACACAAGAAAGCTAATCCTCTCAGATTGTCTCAGTAATCAATATATGAAAAAAATTTGAAGTGATTCAGAATATCTTAATTAGAGTTCTTCATTCTCTGAAATTAAGGAGGGGCATGGAAAAGAATATTTATTTCCTCCTTTCAGTGCAGAGAAAGATAATAAGTCAAACAGTTCCACAGGGAGTTGGTTGTAATCATTGCCTCTTGAATCAAGGTGGTCATTATTATCCATGTGCATTGACAAATAAATATTCCTTATAATACAATATGAAATGAAAGAAGGAAAGCCCCCAGGCTAGTGTAATTTTCTCCCTGCTGCAGAAATTAATTTTAACAAAATCACTTCTGAAAAAATTCAGAAAAGTCAAATTTTCCTGAGCAGGCTAGAGTGTTTCTTCCCACAGTACAGTGACAGACTAATAAAATTCTGTCTCTCTCACACAGTTCTTTTCTTTTCAAACAATATGCAAAGCATATGCAAAGAAAAAATGCATTAAGGTAACAAAATGTTCATCAGAATGAAACAGGCATTTTAATGTATCCAAGTAACATAGGTTTTGGTAAACAAATTTTCCTATGAGTTTTTACATGAATCTTCTAATAAAAGCATTACAGAAATGTAGCTTTCATTTCTCCACCACCAAAAATCACTCTGAACACAAAACTCTCTAAGGTTTTAAAACATTTAAAAAGAAAATACATTTTAGGTTAAAAAGTTTGAAGAGTCTGGCCCATTCCACTTAAGAACTCCAGTTCTTACAAGGATAAAACTAAACCTCCATTACATATAAATTAAAATTAGAATCTCAGCTTTGCAAGTCAATCTCATTTTAATTCTCTCGTTCTCTAAATATTCTCTAATGAGTTTAAAGTAAGTATAGGGGACGCAGTCTTGGTAAAATGTGAGAAGAGATCAGGTCTAATTAATTTTTTCTGTTAAAGAGAACTGTTAAATATCAAGACTTGTTACACTACCTTATGTAGCGAGTAATTTATGCTAAGGAGGGTAATAATGTTCTCTTACATTAGTGCTGTGAGGATAAACTAAATAATTTCTGCACATAAGTACTATTTTGTGCAGTTGTGTAACACATGGCTCAACATTATTATTATAGTTCTAAGATGATTTTGGCAAATATATGTGCTTGTATAGTATTTTCCTAATTCCTTTGACCCACCTCTTCCTAAAGGTAGCAAACTGAGCAACGACAGGTAGTTTAATGGATGTACCACATTCATTGTTTTAATGACGATCAAAGTGAACATTTCAAGCCCATGTTCTGTTAAGACATAAAGGTTATCCATTGCTCTAAACGTGGTAAAAGTGAATTACAACATCCCTGCAACAAGACATCATCAAATAACTCCTGACTAATCTTTATGACTAATATTATTCACCCCTCACATAAAGCAAATGAAAAACAACTTCTTTAATACTTTGAAAAGTGAGTATAGAAGTGAAGGGTGATTTTATAATGATACAAGAAGAATATTTTTAGACTCATTATATTAAAATGTTTTCAAACAAGGGTCACTTGCCAAAACAATAAAGTTTATGGAAATGTAAATGATCTCTTGAACTGAGTACAAACATACTCATTTTCATCACCTTTGAGAATGACGCTTGTATTACCATATCATAAAGTAGCCTTACTGTACCTTCCTGGGTGGCTTTTGTCTGGTAAGTATCAGGAATTCACATGCCTTAAAGTGGAAAAAAACCTGCTTTGCATCTCTTCCTGGGCTGTAGCTGCTGTGCTGCATCCTGCAGGTCTTGATTACACCTTCTTCAGCTAGCCCAGCCCCCTTAGGCATTCAAAATGTAATTGGGGGGGGGGGCGGAGGGGGGAGAAAAAAAGTTTCTCTATATATCTGTGCTACTGAAGATCCCAGAGTCAGCGAGAGTGTGAAAAGTAATTCTGTTCCCCTTCTCTTATCAGCAAAATCACATGTAGGCTACATCTCCTTGAGTTTGGAAGAGAGGGGCACTGGAGGTAACGAGGCAATTGACTCAAGGCAGGTGCCATCTTGAGGAGAGCTCTGCATTTAGTAGTAACCTGCCCCCATTCAGCAGAACACCTGCAATTATCACACTTTTCTTTGCGAATTTCTGTACAAGCTGTTGAGCAGCAAGAAAAAAGTGTCCCTTCCCTGGCTACATGTACAATTTGAGGGTTTACTGAATGTGCAAAGTGCATTCCAATTCATAGTTCATACCCTCAATATATGTTATACATCAAGCTTAAAGGTAAACAGCCAAAACAAAAAGCAAAAAGAAGTTTGAATGAAAATGAAGTTGTTTTGTATTGCTCCTGTGTGCAGCGTGTGCAAAAGTCTGCCAAATCCATGAAAAATTCTAGGCACACCAGTGATGCTGTTAATAACAGCTGTTCTGGAAAGTATATAATGTTTTCTGGTGAGCGATGACATTTTTTAAATGAAAGAGGGCAAAGGGTTAAGCTCAGTCATCCTTCTTGCCATAAGACCATACCATGGGAAGGTGTCTGTGCCATTGGTGATGCTACACGTGTGTTTCAGCATTCACGGTCAATGCTTGTAGTCCGGCATCTGGGACTTAACACACTTGTAAGAAAATAATAACAGCACATGCCATCTGCTGCAGGTCTACACTTGAAAAAAATTGCTCTAATATACACTAAACTCACAGGTACATTTTGTAAATATTCATGTCTTAAGTTGAGCCCCATTTTCAGTTCTATCTAGTATTTTGCTTAATTTAGACTGATTTTTGTTATTTGAAAGACAAAACAAAAGACCTTTAGGGAAAATAATTCCACAGCTCTTGGCTATGCAGAGAAATCTCTCTTTTATATAGAAACAGCATGTAAAGCTACCTAGGTTATTCTGGTAACTCAGCTCCTTTCACAATTGTCTCATCTAAATGTTCTGGATAAGATCACTGAACAGGTGATTACTGTATGGATTTAGGCTCATCTGTGCAATTCTTGTTTGTAGCATTAGCCTCAGCATTTCCTTAGAAATTGTTACAGTTCAGAAGGATTGGGGTTGATTTACTGGGTGACAGCAGCTGCAGAAATTCATATCATAGATTAGAAAAACTCACTCAAGTGCCAGGACAGCCATGTGGGATAAGTCTACTAGGTTTATTACTAGAGACAGTCCCAAGTGTTTAAGTATTAATTCTAATATTAAATTCATTTTTTTAAAATTATTTTTTGTTAAACCCACTTCAAGTGAATATGCGTGCCTTTTTGTATGAACTGGCAGAAATACTGTAGAAAATGAAGTTGATACTGAGTTTGTTCCCTGGAGCACTGATTTTTATATTATGCTAAAATGCAAAATACTGATTTGTAGCTTTCCACTGAATGTCCAAATACATCTATATGTTTTTATCATGTGTCTTGTGTATGTCTCACACTGGTCAGTATGTTTTCCCATATGGTCAGTTTTATCAGCTTGCAATTGTTTTCTCCGGGGTGTTTGTGACTATTGTAGTTGCTACCAGTAGGAATCTTTCTTAAGAAATGCTGTGTTTGAGGTAAACGTAGTATTAACTTGTTTTGAGTAAAGGTATTTGCCCTAGCCTTTTCTCAGCAGTGATCTTGCTTTCATTCTGACTGCAGAAGTGTGGTGCTCACTGCCTTGTGGTTCTTTCATAGCAGAGATGCAAATAATTTCTATAATAGCTTTTGTAAAACATTTATGGCCAGACTAAGGCTTCTTCCTTTTTGTGTTGCTATTTTAGCACCAATACTATTGAGTATACCTTCTGTGGTATTCTAATACAGACACACGATTTTCCTACTGTGCAATATAAATAATTTCTCCAACTGTTTAAATGCAATGGTAATACACATTTTAGTCCCCCTTGTGATTAAGTCTTCCAGAATTCACATAACAGTCAGTGTCCTGTTACATATTCTGTCAGCTCCCCTGTGAATCAATTTAGTTAATGCTCTTAAATCTTCTGCTTCTGATCTGAATAAGGGCTATTTATATATAAGGTCATATTGCTGTTGAAAACCTCACTGAGTAGCATCGTATGGAGCAGGGCAGACTTCCTCTGCAGTTACATTCAGAAATGTCTGTGGTATTTAACAAACCGTTGTGTGATGGCTAGTGATACATATTTGCATTTTAATGCCAATATTGTAACATTTGTGGGCAAAGGAAACTTTCTTTAAACTCAATTAGTTATCAATTAGCTGCCAATAAAATAAGCTGACAATAAGATCTGTTTGAACAGGTTCATGCCACATTCTAAATATGGTTGTACTAATTTTTCATCAGATTATCAGTAATAATCCCAGACTCAGTGTGATGATTTCACCTTGAAACTCCTCACCAGAAAAAGTCAATAAACACGCTACAGCCAGCTTCAAAAATATCACAGAAAGATGTAAAGGTATCAGAAGACAGACAGGTGGTTCCTGGTTCACTGGCAGGTACCATTGATAATCATTATACCATGGATTAGATCTGGAATTGCACAGACAGACAATTCAGTGCGTAAGGTCTACACGTTCATGTTCTCCTGTGGATTTTAGCCATTTCAGGCCTGGTTCTTAGAGGAAACCTATATTATGCTTTGCAAGCATACACGTAGCATGCATCAGCCAAGGAATCAATGAGACTGGTTTTCTGATGCCTCATCTTTGCAAGAAAAAAAAAAAAAAACCCACATATTTTGGGACATTTATTGTATCACTGACCCAGTTTCATATGGTGGGCTTTATTGACTATCAAGATGTGAACTCTGTAGTTAGGATTTTCAACTTATCCCAAGACAGTCTATTTCTTTAGCATATGCCAATCAATTAAAGAAGACTCCACAAGCTGCATGTCATTCTTGACTTCAAATATTTTCTAAAAGCCTTCCAGCAGTGATTCATTTTAATTTATCTTTTTAATGAAAAAAAAAAAAAAAGAGAAATCTTCCAAATCAAAGAAAACTTGTAATGTCCTTAGATGCTTAGTTATATCGGGTATATATTTCCTTAGTACACTATAATTTCATAAGTCTTAATTTATAAATGCATTTCAAGTGCTGTGAGGCTGTAATGCTGAAGTTGTATAAGAAATAGCAAAATTTTTCCTGTTTTGTTATTCCTTTTGAGTACTTCTGTATCTTAACACTATTGAAGTTTTCTGTTTTGCAACAGTTGAATATTTCAAGTCCATGTCTCTTCAATTGCAAAGAAATCTCATGTTTTGCAACAGTTGAATATTTCAAGTCCACGTCTCTTCAATTGCAAAGAAATCAGTTAATGGATGAGCCTGAGAAAACCAAGATAAAAGAGCTTAATAACCCACAGACATTTAGGGAGGTATGAATAAACACCAAACTTTAAAAAACTTAACTAATATAAAAGTATTTCCTAATGGAAAAGGGTATGTGGGAGTATGTGAAGTGCAATTAGTCAACTAAACTGGTGCATAATTGATTTTTCCTTTTAATTGCTGAATAATAATGTCAAAAGTATTCTGCAGCTTTGAATTTTGCTTGATTTGTAAGATGGAAAGTTTTTTGTGTTTACGAGTGGAACTATTTGTGGCTAGAAAAGATTGATATTTTCAGAGAAGGAAAATGTGATTCAGTAAGATTTAGATTCCTTTTTCTAATGCTTCTTTGAAAATCCCCGGGAAGAGTTCTACTAATAATGTAGGGGTTTTTTTACTATTTGGTCTGTTACTTACACTTTAAAATGTTATACAAAAAAACTTGCAAAGCAACAAAACTAATTTGATAATCTGACTGAATGATAAAATTCCAACTTTAAGACTGGGTTGAACTCTTTTAAGAACGATCCTTCCTTGACAGTGACACACCCATTTTTCGTGTACCAGCTGGATTTCATTGCCATAGGAAAACTGTCTACCTCAAAGGCAAATTCAAGGATGAGTCATTCAGATCTTCAACAAGGAGTACAGATGGAAAAATGCCACAGCTGCACTGAGCTAGCAGCAGAAAAGTGCATGACCTTAATGAATATGCTTTTACATTTGACAGATTCCATGAGAGAACTTGCAGTAGCTTCAGACTCCCATGGCACCACAAACCTTTCTACATTTGTTTTATTCAACCATTGCAAGAAAAAATGTGGGATTTGAAATAAACCATGGAAACTCCTTTTTCTCCCTCTTGCCTATATCTGATATCTTCCTAGGATGAAAATGCAACATAAAAGTGCAGCAGCCATAAATACATGTTTGTTTTTCCATTTCCTGTTTATCCATATTTTTATTATGCTCCTTCCTGACTCCTGCCTTCCAAAATATTTTCTTTTCTCTCCTCTTTGTCTTTTTTTTCCCCAGCTCTGATTTTTGTTTATCTTTTCTCATCTTCCTCTGAATCTCCATTCTTTCTTTGACACTTCTACCGAAGTTCAAAAAAGGCAAATAAGAAGTTCTGCATCTGGAGTGTAATAACCTCATGCAACAATCCATGCCAGAAGATTATTAGAAAGAAAGTGGCTTTTCAGAAAGGGATCTAGTATGTCTAGGATCTGTGGCCAGGATGACATCTCTAGCCCTTATGTATGACAGGGCAGTAACAACTTCTGAGACCCCCTCATCCTCAGAGAGGGCAACTGTTGCCAACACCCTGGACATGCATTTTTAGAGGTGGGCTGGCATTAAGCAGGGAGAAGCTGTTATTTCAGAGAGGGGCAGAACAGCCTCCATTCAGATTCCTACTACTAGTTGTACTCGCAAATGCTCACACCCCATTAATAGAGAAAGCATTTAATGCTCAAAATCACCCCCTACTGTTAAACAAAGAACAGTAACACTCTCTTCCCTCCGTGCACAACGAGCAGAATCAGGTAAGAACAGTGCGGTGCAGAATTCAACCTACAAATGCTTTTGACCGTCCACACAAAACAAGAGGCAGAATTTTCTGCGCATAGGCAGGAGTAAACAGCAAGTAAATGTTTGAGCAGTGCTTGAGAATGATGTAAAAATGAAAAAGAAGGGCCAAAAATATATCACACACCCTCTGAGTACTTTTCTTAGAATTCAGGGATAAAAAACTGAGATGTGGCTCCATAGAGAAGACCTTGCTCTTCAAGTCTAATCTTCTCTTCCTGATTTCAGTTGTTCTGTACTCCATTAGTAAATGACGCTCTAAAGAGTCATTTGCCCAGTTCAATAATACAGCTATCTTATATCCAGAAGAAATATTAGCCACAAGTGTCAATATATCTCCTTTATTCTGAGGCACAGAGCCATATATCACTTACTGGAATATCAGGGCTGATGATACTGAACAAGTCAAGCCAAATGCTGAAAGCTCTGCGGTCTGAATAGAAAAATAAGATTGATATATACTGTAGGTCAGCTTTGGCACAGAAGAGATCCTGTAATGTTCCATCCCATTTATTACCCTTACCAAAATACTTTTATATTATTCTCCCCAGTTAGTCATTATTCTTTTTTCAATCCCTGATTTGCTCCTCTGATTTCCTGCTGTTTAAACAGCCTTGATTTTGCATAGCTTCTCATGCTAAATCAATGTTTAAAGCTGTTTGATCCCTATCTCTGATCATACTCAGCAAGGAACATCCAGAAGCTGTTTCCATTGCAATGTAACACAGTTTAGAGATCCTAATGGAGCCATTACTTAAAGCTTCTATTTGTTTATGACCTGACCCAAGTAAAGTTTCTCTAATAAAAATTGCTAAGATAGGAGAACATTGTGGAGTAACAAGAAAAAGATATAGAGCCATAGTATAAAAAATATTTACATAGGATTCAATGTATCCATAATGCAACAACACTGAATTCAGTAGTTTACTGACCACATGATGAATCCAGACCATAACATATGCTATTAATAAGGAAAGTTTTGATAGCAATATAACTTTGAGATGTAATTCTATGGTCCTACTACAAGCTTCCTATTCACTAGTAAAACTGGAAGGGGTTAGGTATCTTAAGGGATGCTAAAATATTATGGATTTCCAGATCACGGGACAAGTACTTTTGAAAATCAAATTACAGCATAAGAGAATCTTGACCCTTCCAATTCCATGGGTGTTCCTTTCTTTCACCTGAAATGCAGTGAAGTGGACCCAGTGAAAAATATTCTCTGAGAACAGACCTAGAGATTCTGGAGGGTCTCCAGTGTGCTACATCTCCAGTAGCCTTCCCCTGAGGATGACCTTGTCACCTCCATGTTGCACAATATCTAACATTTTCTGGTCTGAAGCATGAGAGTTAAAATCAACTCCTCAATCTGCTGCAGGTCTCCATGGTTACAGTACAGTCAGTTGCTGCTTTGTACACAGGAATAGATGGGATTTTTAAAAACTCGGGCTGCATTTGCAGAATGACAATCTGAGTTGTGACTCTTTCCCCCCAACACACGGCGAACATATAAATCTATTTTCACGAGAGAGGAAAAATGTAAAGGTAATGCCCATTATCCCAACCCAGACTGACAAAGTGCTCAGGAGTAGAACTGCTCATCAGATAAAGAAGTTCAGAGTGCAGCAGTTACAGGAGAGATATGCTTAAATGTTTTGAGGAAGAAGCCTTATAAGAGTCAAGTAACATCCATTTGTGCAGACTGTTTTTCTTCCCAAAGCATTTTCTTTGCAGCCTAGACCTTTGTTTACTTAAATCTCAATACAATTCCTGATTCATATGAATTAGCCTAAGGTTATGAATCCAAGAGCAGTGTTAATTAAGTGTAGCTATGCATTGTCAGTGCATAGATCACAATCTAATATATTTGAAAGAGTAAAGGGCTTTAGGAGCATGTATTCAGCTCATTTTACATGAAGTAAAAATGAAGCAAATCACAAGTAGATTTCTGTATATTAGACATCTTTGTAAAAATATTACTGGATTGTACCTCAACAACTACAAGGCACTAGGATGTCAGCTTTATATTTTGAAACACCATCATCAAAATGCCCTCTAGCAATACTGACTGAGCAGAGAGGATGCCACCTACTAAAATATTAATATCACTTGCTTCAGGACACTTTCCTTCATCACTAATTGTCGAAGCAGAACTGACAGTGTTACCTAGAGAGCTGGTAAGTTTAAACTATCACCACTGTTCTCAAAAGAGATGAGGGACCTCTTCCTTTTATCTTGCCTTATGATGATAGGAGGGAAGAACACAAGCTATTTCCAGACCAAAAAAAAAACCAGGATAATGTAAGCCTTCACCTTCTTTTCATTTTCTCTTGAGATTTTATTTTCTTTCTCTCTTTCACAAATGGAGCAAAAGTCCCTTTCATTTCTCTTCTGCAGCTTTTTTCCTACCCTAGAAAAGGCTGGATGAACATATAATTTACAAAGGAATAAAATCATTGTTATTCACTGCAGAATATGAATAACTTAGGTTTCCTCTCTGGGACTTATAACATTGGTGAAGGATAGTGGGTCATAAAGAAAAAAAAGGACCACAGAACACACATATCCTGCTAGCAGAAAGTCCCTAAGATCTGATTTTTTTTTTATGTTTCTTGCACTGTCAGAAGAGCTTGTTTCAAAAAGCCTTAACTATTAAAATAAGAGCTGACTTATATAACAGTATTTAAAAGACACTGACTGCATAAAGGCAGCTCAGGGAACTGACTAAAGTTTTAGCTTTGTCAGGATTTTTGCTCTATTTTAAATAAGCCAACCTACAAAACACTAGTCAGCTGCATAATCCTTCAATTCTTCATCATGGGAGGAGTCCCCAGAAAGTTCCTTATCCATTAATGCACTTTTATCTCTAACTGATCAATAATTTTCCATGAAAAGAGGAAATGAATGTCGTTTAGCCAGACGAAAACAGATATACACAAAGATTTAAAATAATGCCAAGCATTTTGAAACACTAATAAATGACAATATAAAGATATTTTACTTTCTTTTCCCTTTGTAAATCAGTCTGTTGTCCATCTTAAGTAAAATAAATAGCTAAAGAAATGTTGCATTCTTACATAATCTAAGAGCGCAGTTTGATATGAAATGTTAGTTCGTGTCCATCTCAGAAAGACAGCAGACAGAAAAGTCCATGTTAATGTGCTGCGCTGTACTGTAGACCACTGCTATCCCTCTCCTTGACTTCAGAGGTGCTACAGTGTTGAAACATGGAGTATATTTAATCATAGAATCATTCAGGTTGGAAGAGACCCTTGGGATCATCGAGTCCAACCATCTACCCTACTCTACAAAGTCCTCCCTGACACCATATCCCTCAGTACCCCATCTAAACATCCCTTAAACACATCCAGGGATGGTGACTCAAGACTACTTTACTTAAGGTTAATGTTTGATGCCTTCTAGTGAAACAGAAAGGCTCTTTACTCCAACATGCTCCTCAGCGCCTTCTACCATCACACTCATCCCACCAGTGAACTCTCAGGAAAACGTGCCATGAAAATAGTCTTCGCAAGCTTTAAGTTTTGCCTCTGCTCTGGCTTGATCACCTGGTTTGCAAAACGCAGCACTGATGTGAGAGGCTGAGGTCACACTCACATTTCAGCTTTATGATGTCACATTCAAGAACATTATTTTTTCTTGGTGCTCCATCTTGTAAATGATGCACAGTAAAGATGGATGATGGATGGTCAGGAGGTCTCTGCCTACCTGTGACTGATGTGGTCAGCACTGCAAAATCAAAAATGAATCCTGTCTCTGCTGAGTGAGAACATGAAAGGCCATCAACAACAGTTATTCAGTGGTTGAAGTGCATTTCACTGGCAGTTTTATTCTGCTTTTAAAGAAGTTGAAGCAAGTATTAAAGTAATGGAGATAAAGAGACTAGTGACAGAAACTTCACTTTTTCAGGTGACTGTGAATGACTGTGAATGACTTACAATCTGCCAACACAAATCTGCATGCGAATGGATTATTGAGAAAGAGCGAAGTGCTGTGACCACTCTGTTGGACAAGGATTTTGATAGCCAAAAATAACAAAGATATAAGTGATGCAGAAAAAATGTTCTCATTTTCCTTACTTTTGTATTGTTCACTTAAATGAACAAAGAGAAATGCAGATGTTACGTATAAAATTGTTCATATCCACAAACCTCTGAACACTGAGTATTTCCTGAGTTTGTCACAGAAGGTTAAAAAAGAGGCAGTGAGCATTTTTCCTTCTCCCCTTGCTTTTAAATTACTGCCAGCCATAGGGATTCGATATGCGCAATTGCAGATGGTCACCACAATCTGATAGAAACTCTAAGTATTTTCTTGTTTAATATAAAGCATTTACACAAAAATAATTTATCCGAATTGAAGTCAACCAATTGACACAAGCAGTCAGAAGGGATCAAACGAAAAGTACCATACACAGATTTGAGTCTAACAGCTGAGAGCATGATATATGATATATGCATACTTATAAACATGCAATGTAAAGATATTTAGAGTTCAAAGATTAGGATTATTTTTTTAGGTCTGTATTTGTCTGCTTTTTAATTTAAATTCCATTTAAAAAGACGGGGTTATTCCTCTGTCCATTTGCTTTTTCTTGCTTCTCTTATGCAGTGCTATATAAATGGAGCCTCTGTAAAATGAAGCAGTGTTTTGTTGCTGGTGGCATTGATAAATAAAGAACAAGATACTATAAATATTTTATGTAGTTCCTAAAGGCTACATTCACTTTCAGATCCTTCTGCATCAGAAGTAGATTCACTGGGAGTGTGTTAGTTCATTCTAGACTGGATCTGTTCACTCTATTTCATTATATTCACATAAAATGGCAGCAGCTGAATTTTTTTTTCCACAGTGCTGTTACAAAAACCTTACACAACAACTGCAACAGTGATTATTGGCTGTTATGTTGTTCTGTTATATTGTATTGTACTGTATTATATTATGTTATAGTAATTATGTTATATTTTCATTTAGAAGTTGCTGAAGAAGTATAGCTATGCAAACAGCAAGTAGTTCTGTCTGTGACTTTCAGGGCATAAGGCTTCTGGTTCTAGTGACACACAGTTGCCCAGCCAGATGGATATGCCCCTGGCTTTTGCCAATGCACATGTTGGTCACAGCAGAACTAGCTTTATGAGTTTTAAGCAGTCTGACACTGTCTTTTGAGCCCAGCATTTGTGTAAGTCTCACAGCCTGCCAGCTGTAGAACGGTGATTTTATTTGGTATGTTGCTTTGCTATTCATGTTTGTTGAAGTATCATTTTACTAAATTACATTACAATTGTTGAAGTGAAAACCTCAAGGAGCTAATGAAAACCTTAAGAACCTGTCCAAATATCCACTCTTTAGCATTCTCATGTTCTTAGTGAAAACAGTTTGACATGCTTCTAAGGAACATACTATTACTTAGAATTTGCATTCAGCAAAGAATGTAACACCATACACTCGCTTATCCACAAAAGCATGATTGATCTAACTGTTCCCAGTTAGCAGCCTTTTCACGAAAGACCAAGATTATTTTCTTTTCAGCTACCTCAACGTTATTTGCTTTCAGACTGTGTAGCTTCACTTCAGTATCAAAAAGCAGGTGCAGTTAGCCTACTACAATCATAAATATAGTGGAAATTTGTTTTCATGAACAGAATTCTTAGCCTTTCAGTTACCTTTGAAGTCTGTCAACAAAGAACCTTACAGAGAATTTGAACAGAAAACCAGAATTATACTATTTCCAAACTTCCGTGATTTATTTCATAACACAGTTTTGCTAAGGAGATTTCCACTCTCCCTTTTAAAGGGCCTTATGAAACTGCAACAGCTTCCACCTCCTGTTAACCTTAGGGTTAACCCTGAGCTGTCTGCTTCACTTGTCTCCGCTTCAGCTTCTGGACAAAGCTTCTGCTATGGAAATGTTCATACTTATTCACATTTTTCTCATCCTGTGATCCTAAACACGATGCAAATTTTTGTGAAGGGCCCCTATTTAATGACCCAGCAAAAAGCTTTTATATTTCTAGGTGTGTTTTGAGGTAACATCCCTTTCTGACATAAAGAAAAAAAGCAGATATGAAATATATCCTAGTTGTCTGATTACAGTCAAGTTTTTCTAGCTCCACACTTTCAAAAGTAGTGGGATTCAAAGTTTTAAGGCTACCTTTAAAAACAAACAAACAAACAAAAAAAAAAACAACAAAAAAAAGAAGTAAAGTTATCTGTGATAGTCTATTTGGGGAGCTTTTATTTCCATTACAGGTTTTGAAGCTTTGGGGAAGGAGCAGAAGGAAGGGCACAGGGAGCAAAACCAAGAACAGGCAGAAGAGATAATAAAATAGAAGGTTCAGAGGCAGTGCCCATGGTGTAATAACTAGGAGGGGTGAAAACATCCAACTGCAGCTCTCTGTGCACCCACTGCATGTATCTTATGCCTTTATAATTAGTCATATCTCCTTCAGCCATTAAATTAGTATCACAGCAATTAAGGTTTTAATTTCTTTTCCATCTCAATAATAAATAAAAAAATATGACAATTTAATGTCATTAACACAGGCTGGAAAAAATAAATCTGACTTCCCTCAAAAAACACAGTCAAGACTTTTATTTCACCAAAGGAAAAAATGTCACTCATCCAACACCCCTGCTCCACCTAGAAAGCTCTTAAAAATATGTCTGATGCTCTGGATAACTTCACTTTGCTTGCCCATTGCATTGGCTCCAGTCCTGCATGTACCATACAGTAACAAAGCACAATAGTACATGTAAATTTAATCTGCTAATTTATTTATGAAATCAATCCCAAATCCTCCCTGCAACCTCTCTGGTAACCCTTCAAGTGACAAGAAAGTATGTACGGTACAGTGCACCTGTTGGAGTAATGCTGCACTGGCTACATTAGAAACAAGAAGAAAAATCCATAAGAGGCAAAAGGATAACATTGATCATTCAGCAATCAAATTCCTCTAGCTCTAAATGATATGCAGTTTCATAAATATGAAAAAAAAAAACCAACAAACCAACCGAAAACCACAACACCTGTTATCTGGAAAGTATAATATGCAGTTTCATAAATATGAAAAAAAAAACCAAACCAACCAAAAACTACAACACCTGTTGTCTGGAAAGTATCTCTGATAAAACTGCCAACAATATTTTAAGTGTTCATAGGTTTTTGGGTTTGTTTTTTTTCTTTTACCTGTTTCGCACAGCAGCTGAGGCTCACCATCTGGTCTGAGCTGAGAATACAGAGTGCAGCCAAACGGGTCAGAATCATGATGTTTTGCCAATGCTCTAAGCACTAGAAAATGCCTGGGGAAAACTAAAAATAAGTGTGGACATCATATATCACAACTCTGAAAAGAAAGTGACGAGTTGAAAACAATACAAGGGCCATTCAAGGGAATTAATATATACACACCAAAAAAATGTCTCTATTGCCATTATTTCTTTGAGTGACTGTTAATTATCTTTTAGATCTACTCCTGATTTTCAACCCAATACTTCATTTCTGTTGGGCCAATTTATAAAATGGCTAAACGTTTGTTTCATCAGTCTCAACAACTGAAGCATAAGCCTCTGTAAACCTTTTCCTATGCTAATTATCTTTTTTCCTCAAAAAGACATTTTAAGCTAACCTTATCTCCAAAGAAAGCTTTAAAAAGCCATCAAAAACAAAG
Organism: Calidris pugnax; assembly: GCF_001431845.1. Lineage (NCBI taxonomy): Eukaryota > Metazoa > Chordata > Aves > Charadriiformes > Scolopacidae > Calidris > Calidris pugnax. The sequence continues at coordinate 564,919 of NW_015092240.1, read as the reverse complement.
TTGCAAGAATAATCTGATGCCTCTTTTTTTTAACAGATCACAGAGATGACCCAATTCATAGTCATCTGGAGTTTCTACTTGACTGAATGCGATGATACTTGCAAATGTTCAATATCTCCTTGACTTCAGTGTTAAATCTCAGTCTTTTTTCTAATTCCTGCTGAGATTTGAGTGATTACATAAGCAATTAAATCTAAGTGTCTGAAGACCAAACATATTATTTAATGGAAAATATAGCCACATAAGCCATACATACACAGATATATACATGCAGGGGAGAAATACTCCACAGTCGTGCTTTTTCATAGGAAAATAAGCTAGAACATTTAATGTTCAAATATCTTTATTCCCCCTGCAAACTGCATTTTTGTCATGCTGCAATGTGTACAAAGCTTAGATAAGGTATTATTACTGAACACTTCTATGCTTAGCTTACACTTCTTTTTTAACTTATTGTAATTCCCTATGTTTAATTGACATCTGTTTCAAGGCCCTCGGGGAAGGACAAGTGTCCTCCACAAAATAGCCAGGTACAATGAAACGTAAACAATTTGCCAGCTGCAAACATGGTCTGTATTGATAGCAATATGAACAATGCTTTTACACGTGGGACTTGTGAACTTCCCTCCAGATGTGTGTTCTGAGCTATCAAGGTTTATATTTGAAAATCTGAAATACCCTCTGCCTGAAGTTTGTTGAAAGTCACACATCATTTAAATATTTCTGTGCCTTACAATAATTATTATAACATGTTTTCTTGTAGATAGCTTGCACTTAAATGCATCACTGAGTTACTTCACTAATAGAGCAGGTTCTGTTTCAGAAAACCACAGATTGAACAAAATATTTACAAAAGCTTACTTGCAGACTCTACAAAGAGAAGACTAAATCCCTACATAAGTATGGGAGATATGCATGAACCTTACAATGTACAAGACAAAAAATAATCTTTGAAAATATAGCATAAATTAAATTAGGGGAAATACACAGAAAGTATTTTTTGGTGTTCAGAATTAGGACTAAATTGTTTTTGAGAAATCTACTCCTAGCAAAAGAAAACCATCTATTTTTATCTCATTCTACAGCACGGTTTAGCTATGAAGAGAGATATCTGTTTTGTTCCTACTAGAAAAGAAGTTTCACATGCTGTGACAGATTCATTATCCTTCAGGGAGGAGAGTTTGTGATCCATCCACCACAAACAACTACCCAGTAGAGAGCAGTTTTGTCAATGAGAAGGTCTATTTATGTCCACCACCACTGCTTCTTCTGGTGCTCTTTTGACCATATATTGTTTTGATACTTTGGGGAATATTTTAGCTGTACTCTGCCAGATTGATGTCTCTCTGACAGCGTAATAAACAAAGACACATTACTGCACCCATCCTAGAGTGTCCCACATTACTTTTTAATGATGTTGATCCTGAACCTTTTTGGTTTATCAATATTATTTCACTAGTCCATTACATATTGCTTTTCTGATTTATTATTTGTATGTTCCTATACAGCAATACATACTTAGTCCAAACTCCAGATTTGTTGAATTTTAGCAAGGACTATGGAACTGATATTTGAAGATGTATTCAGTATCATCAAAACAGGAAAAAAAAACCCACTTCTTTTGTTTCTTCCGTAAATATTGACCATACATCTGAATATTATGGCTCTTTGTTTATACCTCAATAAAATAATGTAGATTGGACTGCAACTGAAACTTTTTTATTCAACTTTTTTAGTTATGGCATAATTATACTCCAATATTTATGTAGCCACTTCCTACAGAGTTGCTATTTAATTGGAAGCATTTTATTATAGTTGCTATTTAACTGGAAGCATTTTGCTAGTGTTTTGAACATATGAAGCTCTATGCACAAGTCGACACATGGCTATAGGTGTGATAAGGAAAACCCTGACCTGCCACTCTGGAAGCAGAAGCAGCAGGGCAGATTCACTGCCTGCTTTAAACTAAACTCTGTTGTTTTCCAGCTGCAAGCGTGCTGCTTTAGGTCATCATTAACTAGTGCTGTATTTACTCATTTGGCAGAATCAGTGATCTCTTGGGCCTTGGACAGCCACAGCAACATGTAATATTTGTCAGTATTAAAGAAGAGAAAAAGGATTGGGGAGGACATAGTTTACACGACTCTCAGGGAATTAAATCCTCAGGTCCTGTTGACAGAGCAAAGCAGTGAGAAGTGTTTATCTTCTCTTCAAATCCACTGGCAGACCTCTGTGACACACAGACAGCAAGGTCCCACCACCAGAAGAAGTCCAGGTGAGGGGATGTGTTGGAGAGGGACTGCAATGGGAGGGAGGTCACTTCAGTGACCTCTTCACATGACAAAATGAGCACCTACCAGAAAGTGATGGCTGCATGCAGCACCTGGCCTGAATCTGTGGTTCTTGGCTTGCTCTACAGCTGCATTTACTCCTGTATCCTCTATTATTTATGCCTTGGTCTGAAAATAATGTGTATGAAGCTGCTTTAATAATGTGGTCTTGCTTCCCCTGACCTAAGTTCAAGAAAAAAACATTTCTGCACTGCAGCTATTCCGTCTGATTGCTAGACAAACTTCTGTCATGTGTGCAGATATCTGTAAAGGTAAGTACACTTATTACTGTGCATTTCGCTACTGTTATTTAAAGAGAGGCATTTAACAACTTGTGGCATATGGAGATAGGATTAAATAGCTGGGATACAGCCTAGAGACTGTTCGCAGTTCTATTCTTTTCCCCAACCCGTGAGCAATCGTGAGCACGGGATGTGCAGTGAACAGCTTTCTCAGTTCAGTTGCCTATTTTTCAGTTGCTTTGCCATTACTGGGTTCTGCCATCGGTTCAGTTTCTTCCCCAAGGTGTGGGGGCAGAAGGTATGCCCCCGACCCCTTTGTGCACAGCCCCATTGCCCTCAGCGCAGCCTCTCCGCTACAGAGGTACAACACCCTGATCTGTCAGAAACCCTCAGGCCCCTTCCCTGTCACCCTGCCATCCAACACTGCCAAAGAAAGACATCAACAGAAATCAGCAGAGCTTGAGAAGGCATAGCAAATGCATTGCCGTGGCTGAGAGGTAGCACAGCAGCTCTGGAGAAAGTCTTTTTATTGATAGCTAACATCTGGGGAAGGACACGGCTAAGGCAGTGCCCCGAGCAAGATTAAATTACAGCTTGAGAAAAGATGGAGAAAAAAATCACATGCTTTAGGACTTTGTTTTGCCTCTAGAAAGGATGCCAATATAGAACACAACTATATTTGTCATCCTGTTTGAAGATAGTTACTGTTTTTAACTTTTACGTTTTGTGGTGTCTCAGACTGCGGTTATTTCAGCAGCACCAGGGAAACTACTTCACAGTTGCAGATGGAGTCCTTAAAATTTAGCAGGCAGAAAAGAAGGAATGGCTCAGTTCTGGGTATGCATATGTACCTCTTGACGTCTCCGTAAAGACTTTTTGTTTTGTTTAGGGGTTGCCTGCTGAGCCTACAGAAAAACTCTCCAAGAGAGCCTGCTCCCTGTAAAGCTGTGATGCCTGACTGGGTAGCAGCTCATAGTGTATTTGTTCTATTCCAGGAACTGCAGAGCTCCCTCTGAAGGAGTAATTTTCCTTTCCTATTGCATTCCCATTGGATGCCATACCCAGCTCCTACTGTTCCTTCCCAGGTCTGTAAATTCTCTGGCTCCTGGGCAATTGTTTCATTTGCAACAGGCATTTGATGGCACTGGCAGACAGACAGGAGGTAAGTGTTTAGATCAGTGGGAAAGCAGCACAACACAAAAGAGACCACAATACAAGGTTCATACAACCTGCTGTAAAAATAACCCCTAAAGAATTAAGCAAGCCAGAAGCTATTTTGAATGAACGGGTAGGAAGATTGCAATTAGCTCCTTTTTCAGGTGTCATATGTTGTACAGACAGAGACAGATGAGGTGAGTCTAAGTCTATACTCACATTAAAGCTAAATCTCTCCTCAGTCATTTTAAAAGAACAGTTTCAATTATTATATCTGACAACATTTTAATGGGTAACTGGCTTGATTGTGCTGCCAAAAGACACTTAAAGGGCCACAAGACAAAAGCAAATACTCCCTTTCAGACAGAAACTTTAATTACTGCTATGCAGAATAAATTACCCCTAAGTAACACCACATCAAACACCCAGATGTGGGACAGAACAGTTCCAGCACATTCATTTCAGTTTGCACAGAAGTACATGTAATAATACATAATTATGTAATAATGAAGGGACTAAGTAATATACCAATGTCACTAAGACTCACACCCACACTGTGCCTATGTAATATAAAAATTTAATAAACTGGTAAGGAGTTCACTTGGGGTTTGTCTTCCAAATACCAACTTACTTTAAAGTGCTATGGCTTTTCAACCCTGTTAACTGTAAAAAAAGCCTTCCTCTAATTTCATGCCATTTTGACGCAAGACTGAAACAAGTTTCTTCTAGAAAAGAGAGATGACTGGTGTGAATAAAGACACAAAAGATTCCAGAATGTGGCTAAATGCAGAGTCTCCATCTGCAATTAACAATTACTGCCCTGGTGGCAATGTCTGCCTCAATTCCAGTGTATCCTGCTGGGATCTTCCACAGCTTTGAACAGCCATGGTGCATTCAAAGCCCAAGAGTGAGGAGGACAGGTTCCTTCCACATCCTCAGGCTTTCTAACAAACCCACAGGGAAACCAGGGTTTCACAAGCTCCCTTTCTCCACCCACATGAGACATAACCTTCAAAGAATGCTATCAGACTCCAAACTACTGCCCAAGCTGCTTGCTCAGTTTAGGACCCCCAAAACAGAACCTTTCACCTTAACAGAGGCACTGTCTGCCAACAGGAAAAAGGCACAAAGGGTTCAGGTATGAACCTCCAGGATACTGAGCAACTACAGAACCTCAGTTCTTAAGGTCCACAGGAAAGAGGAATATAAGGTTGTCTATGAGATAACATGAAATATGCCTTGAAACAGCTCGACGGAGACACTTTTAGTCTATAGGAAAAACATAGTGCTGTTTGCTTATTACACTTGGCAGTTTCCAGGTTTCTCTACTCAGTTGATGCTGAAAGATCTGACATTCCTTCATTAAACCTTTTTTGAATCAAATCAATATCTGAACAGATCAAGAACATTCTAAGAAAAAAACCCAAACCAAAACCTGGTTCTCTTTGTTTTACTGAATAATTTAACTGGGATTTTTCTTTCATATCTACCTGTTAAGTGCCACTGAACAGTGACACTTAATTCTCAGGAATTAGGTAGGAGATTGAACATACCAAAAAAAAAAGAGAGTTGTCCCAGACGTATTCCACTGAAATAGCAAAAAAAATAGATTTTTATACAGTACCTGAATTATATGCAAATCTCTCCACAAAATATATTTGCAAATTAAGGACAACTTAGTTCAACATGGAGAAACTAATTCTGGTAAGTACACATATTTCAATTACTTTTCAAAATCTTGAATAAGATTTTTTTTTTCCAATTTTTCTTTATAACTTTTGTTCATATTCTTAGAGAGAAATTCTATCACAGCAAAATCTTACAGACTATTATTTAATTATGTCTAGGTAAATTAATGTATTAATATATTATCTTGATTTAAGCAACTATTCTTTCAGGTCTTCCAAAATACTAAGACCAAAAAAATACCTGTATTAGGTCAGACCAAATGTCTGTTGTCATCCATACCTCCAAAGCATGTCAAATAGCACTTCCTAGGGAATAGCACAAGAGTAGAAGAACATGCTGAAACTTCCTTAAACACTATTTCTGTTTCCACCAGAAAGTGACTCAGGGACTTCTCGAGATTGTATAATTGCATACATTTTTAATGGACTTTCTTCTATGAACTTGTAGAGTCACTTTTAATTTATACATCCTGCAGCAAGATGCTCCACAACTTATTTATATGTTGTATCAAATGCAACCTCCTTCTGTTTGTCTTGATCTTCTTTCCTCCTAATTTAATGACACATCAAATGAAAAGCACACCTGCATACTTCAGTATGTTTAATCAATGACCTTCTCTTCTAGAGGTCCCAGAATACCATTTGATTGACTCACAAGTGAGTGCAGTGCTGACAACATTTTTCTTGAGATTACCCTGCCTTTGAGGATCCCGCTGCTTAAGTGAGGAGGAGCTCACACCTTCTCCTCACGCTGCCCAGACTGGTTACAACGGTGCTGCTCGTTCTGTGAACCTGCATCTTATCAGTACAGAATTGAACTGAAATCACTTCTCCCAAATGGTCTTTAATAAGTGATCTGACAAGAGAGCAGGGTGGAATGTGCTGTTGACAAAATTATTTTAAAGCTGTCATAAGACTGTTACAAATGGTTGCAGTTACTGGGCAGTTGACGTGAACGTGCAGACATACAGACAGGAATAGGTACTGCTCGGTGACAAGACACTGCTCTTAAAAACGTATTTGCTAGAGATCAGTCAAAGGTGCTCCACGGCATTGGCAGAAGAATACCAGCAAATGAACTACTACTATATATTGTTCTCAAAAATCCACACAAAAAAAAAAAGAAAAATGAAATAAATTTTAAAGAATAAGCATGAAATAAATGGAAATCATTAATTCACAGATTACATGAGTTGTTGAAGTTACAGAATTTTAAAAAAGGATATGTTCTGGTAATAATTGCAGTGACAGTATAATCTTAGGGTAACCTCTAGCAGCTGCTCCGCGACTGCTAGAAATAACAGAAGGGCTTGGGGTTACTCATATTTTTTCAGAATTATCTTCTTCTTTGAAAATTTGATTCAGAGAATTACAAAGTCAGCCCAGCTGTGCATATTCCTCAGAGAATTACAAAGTCAGCCCAGCTGTGCGTATTCCTACAATTTTTTTTTTTTTTTTTTGTTCAATAAAGTCTTTTGTTCTTTGGCTATTTTATGAATGGGATAGTAGGAATACACACAGCAGGGGTGGGCCAGGTTGCCGACTCTCTCTGTCTTTGTCAGGAAGAGTAATGGGTGGTAGCCAATTATGCAGCTAGTGATCTCAGCTAGAAGTACTCAATATTAGGCAAGGCATCCTGGCTGTGTTGGAGGCTTATTTAAATCTCGTATACAGACCCTGGGGGACGTTTCCTCCTTGTATTGCAGAAAGAAAAAAAAAGAAAAAATCAAACATAGCAATGTACTTTAGCAGACTAATGAATGCATCTGTTAGAGTTTCAGCTCCAACACTGGGGTTAGCACTCTGCATTTTGTGCTGAGCAACACGTTTCTGGAACCCGGCCCTGTACAAATTGTAAGTATTTACATCTGGCAGAGGAGGACCAAAAAGCCTCTGTGATTTTTAATGGACTGATTAAATAGATTTATATGCAAGTAAATGTGATTAGCTGTGGAACAGTGTATTGTTTCTGTGCTCACCAGTAAGAGGACATATACTGTAGCTTATCTGGGCATTTTAATGGACAATTTACAAAACAGTTAGGAACAGAAAATTAAAGAGGGGGAGAGAGGAAGGAAATCACAGTACAAGCACACTCCTGGCAATCACTTAAGATTTTCATCAAGTTTTTGCACAGATTCTACATCCTTTCATTTACGATTGTCAGCAATTATGTTTACTGTTTAACAGTAAAGCATATACGTGCTACAGTATTAGAAGGTCTGAAATGTTGTTCTAAGGGTTAGGAAACAGGGTGAAGAAATCTTTACCTACCCCACGGTAAACAGAAAGAGGTGACTAATACAGAATCATCACAAGAGAGGAATCAAACCTATAACATCTTCATTCACTTCTAAAGATATTGGAAAATATCTTATATAGTGATCACTATGTTTGTCAGAATGAAACAAGTTGAAGATCCATTCAGGATATTTTCTGAACTTGAAGAAATCAAGCTATGTGTTCTACAATTTCAACAGCATTCTGTTCCAAGCTCTATAAAATTATTGATTGCAAATCACATTCCTCCATCACAGTAAAAAAACAAAAAATGCTTCAAAAAAGTGGACATTCCTGAGTTTTAAAACGAAAATTATTCAGGATAGGGAGTGTGATTATTTGAGTGAATAAGTAAACCCTCAGCTATTAAAGATTGTATTTTATTCATTCTTTTTGCTGATAGTAGCTGACTTAGAAGCTGCTCCACATCACACCCTGTGATCATGGGTCTGTGGTGGATCACCTCGACACAGCTCAACATCCTCATAAAGCAACCTCTACCTGCAGCCTTCACAGCACGTTCCTGTGTCACTACCTACCACACATGGAAGTTCTGTCCTTGTGAACTTGCTTTGCAAGGGAACATAACCCCAGATAATTTGTTTAGTTAAGTGTAATTAACAATCAATTTTGTTCAAATTGGAGACCTTAGTTTTTCAGCATTTGCCTCAGCTTACCTGATCCTATAAAGGATCCATTTGTAAGACTGCTGAGTAACAAAACAAGGCTAAAAATATAATTACCAGTCCACTATGGAGCTGGTGTACAAAAGGAAAAGACTCTGAGAGACAGATTATATACACATACATATGTATATACACTCAAGAAGACGGCAGGAGTGTCAGTAAAATGTGAAATGAATAAAAACATTAATGTGTGACTAGAAAAGCTATTCTCTGGACTCCCTAGTATATAACTTCTTTTTCATGTTAAGAAATAGCATTATGTAAATCAGTTGGCTTCAAATAGAGTATATTTTACAAAGTCATTAGTCTCATGCAAAATGGCACTTTTTCTTTTCTTTGTCTCCAATATTGCTGGAAAATATTGTGGTTCCATATTTTTTTCAGGTTTTTTTTCATCACAAGGACTATCTAATTCTTACTTCCTTTCAAAATCTAGCCCACTCCTTTTCACTCTTGTGATGGAAAAGAGACTAAGAGCACATAATACATAGTCAATATTTTAAGGGTGTAATATGATTTTAGCTGTCAGTATAAAAGCTGACAACAAGAGGTCCCTGTAGACAGCCAAACACTATTGGTTATTTCAGAATAATAATTTACATTATATTGCTTCTTGTGTATTTGTACAGGGAGTTCTCTTCCATTTTAAAATCTATCTTCATTATTTTTTCTTCATTTTAGAGAGATTTTGACCCATCTAATGTCATTATTGCAGATGATAGGTCATGAAGTTGCAAATGTTTGTTCTTATATCTATAGAACACAACTGAAAGAGAACAAGCTTAATATGACCCAAGAATCATGAGCATGTAGTGAATCTGCATAGAAATTTTGTTTTTATTTTTATTGCAATTCATTTCAAGGATGAAAATACATGGGTTTTGCCATAAATTTTGTCTTATTGATTTAAAAAATATTTTGTTTGCTACTCTGAAGGTAACAGTGTGGTTGCTCTCCTAAAAGTGCCCAGATTTTATATGAGCCCAGAATGTCCATGGCTTAATGGATGCCTATGAATTCGCTAGTGATTCATGCAGAAGATACACAGGAGTCCAGATAAACAAACAGAAGTTACTGAAATTGTAAATATCATTCTGCTATTCATAACAGACACACTCTGTTCTAGTGCAATTTCATCTCCTTATTGCAATTAGTAGATGATTAGGGAAAAAAATGTAATGACCACGAAATTTGTAAGTGACTCAAGGACATTTTTATTTATATGAATAATAACTTATGTAAATTGGTTAAATGAGAGACTATGCTGTCAAGGTTTTTCATATTACCCACTTCTCTGTTTACATGGCAGATGGTTCAGATTTACTATTAGCATATTAGTGGGAAGTTAGAAAGAAAGAAATTTTAAATAGCTGTGAATACCCAGAAGGGAGCAATAGCAGTTTCAAGAGGGTGCTTTTTGAGAATTTATCAACTAAACTAAAAAAAATTATAATGCAAGGATGGATGTTATTTGCATTTACAATAAGGATTATTTTTATCCAATTCCAAACACAAGGGATCTTTAAAGTACAGAGCAAAGTAGCATTTCTATAGGTGAAACCAGACTTACTATGTTTGCACTTAATTAAAATTGTCTATTCTCACTCTAACACGATTGTTTTTTCAGTTCACTGATTAAATTTAAGAAAATTGGGAAAATCACAGTAAAAACAACGTCTTAGAAGCCTACTCCAAATCATTGTGATTTAGGTATGCTCCAAATCATACTCAAATTGGAGAGAATTAGTAATCTGGCTAACAGAAGGTACTGAAAGATGTCTTTTCCCAACTGGTGCCCTATGCGACCATCCCTTCCCTTACCATTTGTAGGTGTATAATACAGATATATATCTTGGCATCTTTGAATCTCTGAGGTTTGAGGCATTGCAAGAATGGCCCAGCCACCCTGTTTTATAAATTACCATGCTAAAAGGGATGTATTTGCTTTGCTAGATACTCTGCATCAGCCTTAATATTAAACTACTGACAAGGTAAAAGTAAAGGAAGTCATATATCAGTTACTGGTAGCACTTGTTTTTTAGGTTTAGAGGAAGGTATTTGGAAGTAAAACAAAACAACACTGATATTTACCTATGCTTCAGGTCGATTTATTCTATGTTGTTCTTTGTGTTTCCAGCTGTTTAAAGGCACTGGAATACATACACCCCGCTCAGAAACTGACAACCGGTCTTTAGGCAAAACTTTAATTGTTATCACTTCTTTGCATCAAAAGTAATTGTGAATTGAGCATATGTGTGTATTTACATTCCCAAACTCTCTTTAGTATTCTGTTCAGTGTCAGCCTTTTCCTGGAAGGTGTTCCACAGTTCATAAATTTGATCTGTTATCAGGGTATCAATTCATAACCATTGTCCAAGAGGACCTCTTCACCTGTGACTAATTTTACAAACAATGAAGTCCTTTAGGCATTTTAAAGCAGAATATAATGCCTTTCTGGGTAGTAACCAGACTGTGCTAATAACTGTCTCAGTTCTTAACTAAAAGTAAAAAATATATCCATTTTATTACAGAATGGGATATTGAAGGAAATGGGCTAAGATTCCAACTTCTTTGTATGCTAAAAATAACTATATTTTCCCCCATTGATTTTTTTCTTCTCTGGAATTCAGTACTTTGTGGAGAAAGCATTTTTTTTGCCATGGTTGGTCTACTCTAACCAAGTCTGGGCAGGATATTAATATTACAGTATATTCATCCATATTATGTCTGCCAAAAATATAAGCTTATTCATCGTTCACATAACTTGTCTCTTAAACATATACCCCAATTCCCTATGAAAATTAGAATGCAGAATAGAAGGAATCACGCCCAGAACAACAGTAAATAGGAACTGAACAGCACCAGGTTTGGATGGATACCAGAAAATGTTGTTCTCTGAGGCTGCGAGATACCAGGGGACCTTCAGGCTATAAACTGAAGATTATATCTTTATCATTCATGCAAGGAACTGCAAGGTTAGCAAGACAGAGTGGCATCAGGATGCAGTAATAACTATATAACACTGACAGCTACTAATACACAGGCCATGTAAGATCCAGAAAGAACATTATCTGCCTTACAGCCTTTGGAACACCTCAAAAAATTTCCTGCGGTTTCTAAATCTTGTGTTTTGTCAGTTCTACCGTAGTGGAGAATAACAGAGGCACTTAGGTGCCTTATGTGGAGCATCATGGGACTGGAGGTAGGATCTTCTCTGTTGTAAAACCACAAGACAAAAATACTGTCACCTGACTAATCACCCGGCATTAGTCATGTATGTTGATACTTGAGGCTACTGTTATTATTAAATTATTAAAAAAAAAAAAATCAGTAAAAGTTTGTAGTACAAAAGAATAAAAAGAAACTCTGGGATTTTAATTATCTAATTGAAGCAAATATTTTTATGATAAGAACCTTACGTGTGAAGATATGCATTTATGTTACACTTTTTTTTTCAATTATTGAAATAATTTTTTTGAATATAGTTCAATTTTCAATTACAGAAACATTTTTTCAAGCAGGTTTCCATCAGATCTCTGATGCAGACTTAAACTTTAAATGCCATATATGCATTCTCAGTCCATGAAAATATTGTCAATGGACTTATTTTTGAGAAAAAACTTTCTGTAGGCAATTAGTAAAGATAAAATGAATTTCAAATTAGAATCATTCATTTTTTTTTCCCCTTCATTCTGATAAATTCATTTTACTATGTAATTATTCTAAATAAGTATTTAGCCTCCTCACGTACACTTTACAAATATTTTTTAAAAGTCAGTAGATACATAGCTACTCTGGCAACAAAAGTAAGTCTGGAAATCTGAGAAACAGTCCTGGTTATTAGAAAAATATGTCATTACCAAATGCCAGTTGATTCATTTCATAAAGAAGAGTAAAAAATCTTCCACTCAAATTGCAGTATTAGATGATGCCAGCAGGGCGATAACACAAAATACACCCCCACCACCCCTCAGATCCTAACAATATAGAAGTTAAAGTATGCGTGAACCATTCTTAGAGAAATGTTACTCACTTTTAGGAAACTGAATCAATTTTATCTCTGTCTTGTATGTGACTAGGTATATCTAAGAGCTTTTGACAGTCACTGCAGGACTCCATATTTTTGTAAAATATATTAGAAGACTAGTTGATGGGCACCAGCAAAAGGAAATTCATCTTGTCCCTGAATATTAATAGCTATTGTTAATTTCCAAAGTAATTTTTCACAGCCTGTTTCTGGGCTAAAAAAGAAAAAGGAGAGTTCTCTGAGTAAGGAGTGCTCTGTCAGTAAGAAGAGACATCCTTTATATGTCTAAAAAAACATCAGCAATTGACATCTTTTCCTGATCATTTGGGAGCCACAGGGGCTCTGCCTCAAGCATTGTCATGACTCTAGTAAACAAGTTCTCCTTTCTGCTTCAGTTATCCTAGGGAAGAAAACAAACTTGAATAAAAGAACAGAAAACTTAATCCAGAGCTCTATAAAATGTTGACATATTTGTTATGTCCCTATAATTTAAGTTTAATTGGTATAAGAAAGATTTACAGAGATTATAATGAAATACAGTATTATCTATCTTCTCAATTTTGGCTTATTTTAGTTTAGATTGTAATATTTTATCTTTGTGGGTTTTCTTCATGACTGATCAGATAGTTTATGTTCAAACTAAGGTTTTTATAAATCCTGAAGGCTCAACTTTTTCAGTTCCTCCAGCCCTTCTTGGTCTTTTTCAGTCTTCCCTAATTATGAAAGTTTTGATCAGGTTAATTAAAAGTTGTGTGCGTTCTCTTTGTTTCAAATAGCCTGGGAGTCACCTGATGTCACTGTACAGTTTCTCTAGTAGATGGCTAGAGTCTTGGAGGTGATTGTCCAGCAGACATGGTTGGACCTACCACCATACAAACAAATTAGCTGGAGGAGCCCTTGTGAATGCTGGGACATGTCTGCCGTAACAAATTTTTGAAGCGGACCATCACTGCAAGTGTTGTGAAAAAAATGAGTTGAAGCTTAAGGTTAGCCTCAGGATTAGGGTTTAGGGAGAAAGAAAATGTAGGAGCAGAGCTGGAAAGAAAATGGAAACCAGAAAAGTGGAGTGGTGAGCTGAAATTTTTCTTCTGCAAAACATTTTCTACTAATACTCAATATTTAAAAGAAAAAATAATTTAAACTACTTTCTCTCATTGTGTTTGTCCTCTATGCTTGTTGAACTTGTTGCCAGGAATGCTTCCAGATGAATTGAACTGAAGCATATTTATATGCAAAACTTCATTCTACTAGTTATGCTCATCTGGTTTAGCATACAATCTACCACCAAGTTAAAAATGCATAAATAACTCAACAAAGACACATCAAACTAGGCATCATTTGTAGGAGTTACGGGCAAATAGTTTCACAAAGCTTAGAAAAACTGCCAGCTATGAAAACCTAACAAACAAGAAAACAGAAAAAAGACTCCTCGCTGAATGCATGACACAATGAGTGATTCTCCCAGTTATTGCAGTGACTGGTGCAAGTAAAGCAGTGCTCACAAAATGACTCGGAGCCAAATCAAGAGCTAACCACAAATGGTGTGTGGTGGCGGGTGAGCAGCTACAAGAACTTACACACATCCAACAGGTCTGCAATGCAAGCTGCTGCTGAGGGAATCAATGGTTTGATACTGAGCTGTATTTTGACTAAAACACTCCCATTGCTCACAGAGGCAGACAGCACTCTTTGAATGGGCGGTCTATTGTCGGTAAGTTAGGCATTACAACCATTACAGCAATGAAGTTGAAGGCAGCTTGCATGGTTTGAACCAGCTGCTATCCAGTCTGCCAGGATCTGGCTTGTTGTACAGTCTTGGGGAAGAAGTAGTTGTGATATCTGTGTGAGACACTTGGCAGTGCATTAACTGCATATGTACAGACTGGCAATACTCCATGTGTGCATATGGTCGAGTTCAGGAAGGTAGGCAATGGCTACCTCTGTTTTGTCTTGAATACATTTGCTAAGTAGTGCTTTATGACTTTCAAGGCAGTGGCAATCCCACGTGCAGTGTGTGTGTCTGAGGATTTGATGAAAAACCTGAAGAATGCCAGTATATGGCTTAGAGGAGATCCAAGAGGATTTCTGTGATGTGAAGGCTGGGCTTCCCGGCAGTAGGAGACAACCTTCCCAACATAAATCAAATGACTTTTTGAACAACAAAGCAGGTAAATCCTTTCTACTGAAAACTACGCTACATCTGTGCCCTTCCTTACCTCTTGCTGGGCTGGTTTCACTCCATCAGGCAAGAAATCCTTTTGCACAAATTTCTCAATAGCAAACAGCTGACAACAGACTTATCATCTTACCCCTGAATTTTCAGTAACAGTTATTTCTGAAAATGCCATTTAGTTTGTGACAATGCTTTGAGTACATTTCTTGGTATTTTTGCCTTTAGAAATACACAAAAATTGACATCTACTTGCCTAAAAAAAGAATTTATATCAGGCTAGTTCTTATTTCACACAAACAGTCTCCCAAAAACCCAGAAGTGAGAAAAGCCACAAGTCTTTGTGCTGGGGAGTTTGAGATTGTTTTCAGCTTTGGGAGCTGCAGACATTTCTAAGTCTTGCTACAGATCAAATGTATGAATAATTTAAGATTAAAACACAATAGGGTCCCTGAACTACACCCAGATATCAACAGTTATTCCAAGACATGCTGAAAACACCCACAGCTTGATGCTCTATTTAGTCAGCATGACTACTAGGTCATCTGCGTAGGTGGTGGTTGAGTGGTTCAGACAAGGCATCATCTAGGACTGCCAAAAACTGACTGTTCATCGTTGATACCCAGACATGAGCTCAGAACCAAGAGACTTCAAGGAGAGCTTCAGAGAAAACAGACTTTACAGGAGCAGATCAAAAAGTACTTCATGTAAAATTGTTAATACATGACACAATGAAGTAATAAAGAATAATGTGTTACAAATAAGGCATAAAGAATTTATGTATGCAACAAATACATATTTTGTTCATACCTGAAGATAAGTAATCACAAGATAATTCTACATTAGAAATCACTGAAAGATGGACAGCCCACTAGGGAAGAAATTCAACCTTAGTTACCTTTTCCAGAGGCAAACAGTCAAGATTTCAGAGCATCTGCAAATCAAAACCTCCAAATGCATACCACTTCAGAACAAGGAAAGGATCCCATCACAGAGCAGAACTACTCATTAAGTACCTTACTGGTTCCCCTCAGAAAATGAAAATAGATAGGCCTATTATGTTACCTGCAGTCAAACCTACCTGCCCAGCTGCGCGCCTCTGAAGTCCCAGTTCATCCTTCCCTTTTGGTGTTTCTCACTTTCCGTGTTGTCTTGCTTTTCTGTTTACTAGTAGGTCCATCCTGTTTCTCTAGTCTAAACAATTTCAAGACAAAACCCAGGTAGTTATGGTTTTCTTATATTCTTAAAAGCCCGTATCACTTTCAGCTCCTTCTACTTAATTTTACATTATCTTAAACACTGAGACCAAAGCCTAAGATTACAAACCAATGCACACTACACAGACAACGAAGAGAGCACCTGCTGCTACTGTGGGTATTTAACACCATCACCTTAGGCAAACTCTCTTTCAGACACTGAATGCTATTTTACTGCACAGTGAAGGAGGGCTTGACTCCTGTAATAAATCATAACTAATTATGCTATTACATAGGGCATGAAATTAGCTGTTCATCTCATGCCTGTGACATCTATTAATCTATATGTTGGTTTATTACTCACATTCTGATGTTTATAAAGACAAGTCAGCTTTTCCCTACAGTAGTACTAAACAGCTGTTCCTTAATTCCCAAAGTCAAATCTTCCAAACTCCTTTATCAAAGGAGACTTTGGTGCCCCTTCACAATTCCAGTGGGATCAGCAGATATCCCAGCCCAGGCAAGATGTTTACTCGGTTAATGTTCAGACAGCTCAAAATAGGACAGGATGGGTACTGTATGGATTAAATAACTGTGTCTGAAGAACTATTAAGTAACTCAATATTAATTTACTGTTGCACTCAAATGAACCTCCATTTTGCAGTGTTACTTTTTTCATGAGTATATGTTTACACTTGTGGGATCCATCATAAGTGATAAAATCTGCACAATACTCTTTGTCATCAAATGAGTCTAAGAAAAGGCTCCACGTCTCCCAGGTCTCCTTGCATTACTCTTATCAGATTACATTCCCAGACTACATATTATAGAACAATTATATACCAGATATATAAGATATACCAGATATAGGCGATGGTAGAGCTGGTAGCATGCCCTGCAGGGAAGCCTTTCCCATCAGACACACTGTGTGATGAAGCCACATGAAGAAGGGAGGGGAAAAAAAGCCTCTGGGTGTGAATCACTGTTAAGAAACCATGAAAAATCTTGTCCACCTGCAATGTATAATCTACAATTCACCAAACAACGAATCTATCTTGAGAAGTGGATATCATGATTAATCCCACATGCTTTGAGTCAGCAGATGAAACAAGAATTTTCTTCTGTGAAGCATTTTAGCCTTTTTTTGCAGATTAAAAGCTACTGAGATCCTGATGACTCTGCTTGCACTTATAAACTGTGAGGCTTATTCCCAGAGAGCAGCAGCAGGATGTGGTCGGCAGGGTGGACTCTGTGAGGAGAGGCTGGGGCTGCCCCATGGCAGACATGGCCAGTTCCAGCCAGCTCCGACCAACCCACAGCAGGGCATGGCTGAGCCCCACAGCCACGATGGTGGCATCTGTGGGAGGAGGAGGAGGAGGAGGTGCTCCATGGCAGGTCCTTGCTGCAGCTGGTGGGGAGCCCATGCCAGAGCAGAGGAAAAGCAGCAGAAAGAAACGGCCATGTCCTCATAACAACCTCCACACCACCACCATCCCCCTCTCACTCGTGGCCTCGCTGGAAGGACCGTGACCTGCAGCGACAGCAAGGGGGGAAAGAGAGGAGCCTGGAGTGAAGAAGTGGAGTTTCACATGAGTTTTCTTGCTCCATATCTTCCTATTTTCTCCCCTTCCTGTCCCACTGCCCTGGGAGGGGGGATATGATTTAGCAGCTGGGTGGGAGCTTGGCTACCAGCTGGGGCCACCCCATCACCTATGACAATAGCTGAGCCTGCTGCTTCCAAACCAGGTTTAGCTGATCTAAGGGCAAGTTGCCCTCAGATTCACTACCCCACTGTTTCTTCCTGCCCCTTTCCTTGGGCTGGGGCTAGGTGTCACGGGGGGCAGAGAGATGTCACTTGGTCCAGCTGGTATTAGCCCTAGAGAATATTTGACGAGCCTTCTAACGGGTCAACTGGCTTTGCTTGTGCAGGCGGGAAGGGAATTTAACAACTGATTTATGCCAGTGTGAGTGGAGGGTGCTGGTGAAGGGTCCCATCTATTCCCCTTCTCACTGTCTGGTCTTGTTTTTTCTAATCAGTATTTAAATGTTCTTATTAAATATTTAATCAATATTTAAAACTAATAAGTCACCAAATGTTATAAATACAAGCATAGAATTTGTCTAATTTCAAAAGTTTTAAACACATAGCAAATGTGTATTCTTTGATATGGAGTTACATACAAAAGCTTAATTAAGAAATGCAGGTGAAGTTGTAACTTTTTAAATAATGCACGATATTTAAATCTGAGGAGATATTGTGTCACACAAATCTTTTCTCCTGCAATTCCTGTGAATAACAAAACTTCATGCAAAGTGAAGACGCAAATAGACATAGCTGAGAAAAACATTAGTGATAAATATGTAATACACATTATCTACAGTTGTCTTCCCACTACTTCAAATAAACGTTACAGCTCTCTTTCGGGTTTCTCCTGTTATTCCCTGATCAAAGTAATAGAAATTCTGCTCATTTTGTAATTTCTTTGATGATTTTCTGTAGCCCTAAGCTGTTCACCAGAGAAGATTGCAACATGCAGGCCCAAGTCACTAGAGAATTTAAGCACATGTCTAATTTTGTGAATTATCATATCACAACAGAGGAAGTTGAACACATGCTTAAAATTTCAAAAGCGCTTTGCTTTTTAGTCTCACCCAAAATGTATCCAGAGAGGGTCACTAAAAAGAATGCAGCTTGCTCATTATCTGCAAATTTCAGAAGTTTCCTATATCTTTAGCAACTAAAAAGAAATGCTGTGTTTATAAAAAACTGGTGTTCTTCAAAGCATCTGTGCCACGTGGTAGTAGGAAGGAAAAGCAGTAACTAAGGTCCTATTGCTTGTCACTGTGGTTATCTGTTCCCTTTGATATTAGCCACCAGAAAGTAGTCTAATACATTGCAGTAAAATCAATTTATTTTCACTATGTACAATATTTTTTTTCTGTTGATCCTGTGTACATTTTACATTTCTTCCCCAGCCTTTCAGTTCCACTGAAGCATGAATGTTATTTTGCCTGTATAATTGAGAACTCTTATTCTAAAACAAAGTTCATTGAATTGGTACCCAAGTGTAAATGCAATTAGTAACACAACTTTTATAATGGCAAGAACATCTGTTCATAGTGCAGAATGTTTACTGATGCCATTTATTGCATGTTTTTCTGTACATAACGTCTCCCTAAATATAATGCACTTGGCAAGGTTTTCCATGTGCTATTTATAGCACTTGAAATAATGTAAATTCAAGACATTTCATTGCTATATCCAGTCAATGTTAATTATAATACGCAAAATAATACACAAAATTAAGCCTGCAAGGGTGATCTCCAAGTAATTTTTTTTTTGATTGATAATTTATCAAGGAGGATTTTCTAAATATAATTGCATTGTTTCAAAGAAAGTAGCAGGCTCTGTAGAGTTATTAATCTGAGGAGGTTTCCTCAGAAGTTGTTCTTTCCCACATTAAGGCACAATGTAGAAAGATATGGCTGAGAATTTATTTCACACCTGTGTACCATGCAGGGCAGCAAACCATGAGAGTATTTCTTCTGGAGTAACCACAACTGCCCCTTGTTAATCACTCAGATTAACAGAGTAAAATGACCTTGTAGGAGGCCTGTTTCCTTCCCCGCCTCCCCTGGCTCCTGCTCAGGCCTTGGCCACCATGGCCATCACAACATCAGTTGCAATAACTTGCACCTGGACTTTGGGGGATGGCTGGCAACATAGTCAAAATACTGTCTGGAGTGGGGACCTAGAAATTTTGTTCCCATGGGAATATGGCTATAGGTCAGTTATCTTACTGTATAAATAAATAGTGGACAGCCCGAGAGCCCTTTGAGCTCTCCTGTATGGCAGTGGGCTGCACACCAGGATCTCCCCTTTTGCGAGGACGCTCCCTTAAGGTTCTACTCCTCGAGGTTGAGAGATTCCTTGCCACAACAGATTCTTGGTGAGTGACTAATAGATGCTAAACTTTGAAATCTTAGCTAAGTAATATAAAGGGTTGATTGCGCGTATATAATCCTTTAGACATAAACCGTTGACCAAGTCTGGGGCTAGGATTGGATCCAGCCGCACCTAGACTCCTCTCTCAGAAGGAGTTTAGAAAGCAAGGGGGTCCTTTCTTAATCTCTTGACTCAATGGGAGAGTCTCCCCGACAGCTTGTCTGACCCTGTCCTCTCTGCAGTAAATCATAGAGTGTACCTTGACATCAAATCTTGTCAAACACTATTGCAATTACTACTGGTTTTATCGCACTTACTACTGATTTTGTTGAATCACTGTTTCACCTTAATAAATATTTCACTACTTCACTCTAACTAGTGAAGTTAATCACTCCACCCGTGGCACAATTTGCAATATTATATGATTCTTCATTTCCTAATGATTAATAACTGCATTTTTCATGATAAACATTGAGGGGTTTTTATTTACTCATTACAAAATGAGAAAAGGCCTGCCTCATCTCAATAACATTTTCCAGGCATCATTAAGTGCTGAAAAAGTTCTGGAATCATTGTAAATCTTCATGATACTTCATAACAGCTACATAATCTTCATAATACGCTACAGCTCAGTTTTATATATTAATTTTATTTTTCAATAAACTAAACCACAAAGAAACTAAGTGATTTACTCATGATCAAAAAACAATCAGAGTTCATAACCTCCAATTTTCTGTTCTCGATCGTATAAGATTTCAAATGGCCAAAGGTAATCTAAGACATCACACGTATGTGAATTTGACAGGGTTGATGTACATTTCATTAATCTCGTGATAATGAATTTAGCACACAGCTGTATTTTTGCTTCAGTTATAAGAGACAGTGGGCATCCCTGCATTTGATAGGGAATTTTGCTAGTTATAACTCAGAAGAGAAATCTTCACATTCTGCTTGCTCACTTGGTGGGACACTTTGGGGGATTTTTTCAGCATGTTCAGTTGGTTGGTATTTTTTGCCTTTTATCTTTAAGGTGGTCATGCTTAAGATGCAGATGTTGGCAGCACTTCAGGACCTATTCCGAATTTAAAACTTACTCACAAATTAAAATCTGGTACGAAAAACCCTCCAGGTAATGAAAAGGAACAGAATTGTTTCAGCAGTGCAGTGTATTTGGCCAGTTTGTATTAAAAGAAAGCCACCTACAGTTCAGCTTTTGACCTCCACATGTAGAATCTGAAAGTCACTTTATTGATAATCTGAGGAGAACAACTGGGAAATAACATCTTTCCTGTCTAATAATCTAACACAGAAGAGGCCAGCTCATATCATATATGAGTTCAGAGAAAGTTTGATGTTCTTTGTGAGAGGTCATCAGAAATACAAGGCACTTTTATAACCTGGTATTGGAAGTTCCTGCACTTGTTCTAAAATAAGATTCATCTAAGTCTTGACACAGAGAGTATCTTCTATGATACTATTGATAATCTTCTATTTGACTACAAATTTTTAGAGATCTAGTAAAAATTGATGCCAATTATGACTACAGTCAAAACTCCATGTATTGAGCAATTCTAGAAAGTATTTATCTGGTAAAAAATAGATTTTTAAGTTCACCAGGACACAATTGATTAGAAGGGCTTATCTCTGAGGCTGATTAATTTACATTTAATATAACTATACAGTTCTGATCATACCAACACCATATGCAAATTCAGGCTAAATTCATGGAATGTTTTAACTGAAAACAAAATGCAGACGTAAAGGATATTATATGCTCCTTTTATCAATCAATTATTGGATAGAAAAGGAAAGGCTCATTCTTTAATTCTTTCATCTTTCAGAGTGGACTTGCACTCAGATTTACTAGAAAGAAACCTAGAGATCACATTCAGATACCATGGGAAGGAACAAACTCAGTCCTATCTGGAACAAAGCTCCATTTTACATTAAATTTTGAAAAATACTGAAAGAGAGAGCTTATTTACAGAATGGGAGAAAGAGAACATTTAAAGATTTGGGGATTTCACCAGAGAGGTGGGACATCTATCCAGCTGCTCTAATTTAGATGATTCATACATAAGGGAACAGTTTAAGTACAAAATAACCAACTTTTTAGAGAAAACAAAACAAAAAACTAAAAAGGCTAGTCAGCATGGATGGAATTTAATTTTTTTTTGCCATGGTATAAGCTGAAAAATCAGTTACTCCCTTATCCATAATTATATTCCTTACCATGATATTCTTTCTTTCTCTCTTATTGCTTAAGGATTATTCACTTTAATGCCTGTAACAGTTCCTAGGGCTGGTCTTACTCTAATTTTTAATCCCTGAGAAACAACAGAAAAAAAAGAAAAAAAACCAAAAAAAACCCAAACAAACAAAAAAACCACGCTCATTTAAAATAAATTCATGTCTGTCCAGAGATGCTTAATGCATAAATGCAAGATTTACAAGTCCATCATCATTAGAACTCTCCTTTGGTTGTTCTCAGCATGTTCCTGATAAAACTGATATAACTGCTCTACTCCACTGATCATAGCAAAATAGATATATAGCCCTCCACTGAAATTCTATCAGTGCTTCTGTCACTTGTGCAAGAGATCATAATTATGTGCTGCAGAAAATGAATTAATGGAATAAATGAAGTATGCAGATATCTGTCAGCCCTGACAAACAACTTTGCTGTTCAATTAGCATAACTCCATCCTTTATTAAAGAACTGGGATTACTCATCACAGTTAAATGCTTTATTTATTTAAGATGCTCATTTATAAAACGGGCCTAGAGAAGTATCAATTTGTTTCCCTGAAGCCTCTTAGCAACAGAAGTTGGTGTGGTTATGTACAGAAGAGGGTTTGTACATGTTTTTAATACCGTGGGCCACATCTCTAATCCATACTGTTTTGTGAGCTGCCTCCTCACCCATTCACATGATGTGACATTCCCATGGCAACTACTGTAACTGCCAACATGGAAAAATACTAGTGGCGTATTTAATGCATTTTAACTTAGCAGTGAGCACATCATCCCTTCTGGGGGCGAAATGCAGACACAGCAGCCATAGTTTGCAGTGAGGAGTCACAGAACGTCCCCAAATCTGCATGGAAGGAGCAGACAGGAACACCCTGTGCCTGCTCAAAGTCTCCAAACTCACGAGCAGGTTCTCCCAGTACTCGGTGCTGCAGAGCTATGTGAAATACCAACAGCAGATGGTTCCTAGAAAAAGGACTTGAAGATAATTGCAGGCTCAGTGAGGGTGTTGACACAGTTTTTTTGGTAGCAGCCAAGGAGTGCTGCTTTCTGGCAGCCTGCAGAGTGTGGCACACAGGAGAGGTGTCCCCAGCCTGCAAGGCTCTTGTCCCTGCCACTCTCCACAGAAGCTGCTCCACACAAAGCTGGTTTGAAGCACCAGTCCTCAAAGTACAGAATAGGCTGAATATCTTACCCTGAATTTAATACCTTACACCTTGAATTTAAAAAAAAAAAAGGGAAGCCTAGTTCCCTCTATGAAAGACAAGAGGAGATAAAATCAGCATGGTTTGCAATAATTTAAGAATCAGAAGTTTAAAAGACTTCAATGTGACCCTGATAATCTTGTCTCATTTCTGGAGGCCATTTGCACATCTCTAGGACTGTGTTTTGCATCTCTCAGTGTCAGTAGCAAACACAGTAGAGAAAAAAACCCCAAACAACTGCTTATTAGGCGATTTAAAATAAATACATAAATCTTCATCAAGGTTTCAAGATAGACATGTTGGCAGTGAAAATTTCTTTCTGGCCACATTAGAAATCAATTTGATAGCATAAATTGAAAATAATTAGTAAGCATAAATCAAGAATATAAGACCATTATAAAAATTAAAAATAGAGCAAACTCTTTAATACCGAAATAATTCGCCAAGACCATCACTTCAGAAATGTACTGGACCCTTCTGGTTATTTATCCTTATCCTCTGCCGCCATCCAGTGGCCATTTAATTCAAAAGACCGTTAATATTAAACATATTTAGACGCATGAGCTAAAGAACCTGAAAAGTCGGGACCTTTAGCAGAAGGTATACAAAACAGCCAGTCTAAAGTGAAGCAGCATGTATTCAGGCAAAGGTTACTGGCAATAAATTAACACTCAGCAATCTTTTTTCAGTACATATCTTTTAACAAACCACAAAACGGTGGAGGATGACAGACCAGCAAGGGAAAGAATTGTTCTTTCTGTGTGAAAGTTAGGTGTTTAGGTTAAAACAGTTGTGACACTTCCCCTCCTGAGGTAATGGGGAGGCAAAGGGCAAACCCAGGCAGCTCCAAAGGCAAATCCTTCTGTCTTAAAAAGGGATGTCTAAAGTAAATGGGATTAATCAGCATTTGGCTGTTTCTCACTCTCTCCATTGCCTACAAAGCAATCCTCTGAGCACCTGACATTTAGATAATGTCACTTAGAGAGCTCAATCTTACTCTGAGTGACAAGCCAAACCAGCAGACCTTTATGGCACAGCTGTATAAGCACATGCCTGGCACTCATTTAGTAGTACGCAAATATCAGGGCAGATATTTGGGAATTAATATTATTTTGAGCTGCTAAAAGCATGGCAGTTTTTAGCAGCTGTCCAACTTCAGATAGAAAAACCTATATCTCACTTTTGAAGGACGGACAGTGCAAAAGTATGCATTTAGTTAAATCAAAGCTTTAGGAGGAGTATCATCTAGAAAGGGATTCTGCTGTACTCAGCCGTATTTAAACTCATGATCACTGCTGCAAGAGGAAGAATAATGGCCAATTGTCACAGTTGACCATATTTTTCGTTTTAGTCTCATTGTTTTGCTGCTTTGACATTTAGGACTATCAAAAACCTCTTTTCCTAATTTTACCAGGATTGGGGGTATTATTAAAAATGCTTAAATTAAAAAACTTCACCAGTAACTACAGTGATGTGCACACAACCTTTGGGAAGTGCCAAAAAAACCTTTTATATCTCAGAGAGAAAGGAAAGTGATCACACTAGCACGAAACACACTACAGTTTTAAAGGACTTGAAAGCAAAATAATTTTTGATTATTAGGGGTGGAATGGGAGATGGACACCTTAAATTGACACCAACTGATAAAATTCCCTTGCCAGAGAGCTTTTAGAAGCTAGAAACACATAAATGGTTTAGTCAGACAAAGTTTAGGGCTGGCCCTTGGGTTTAGTTCTTCCCCTGGTATTTACTGTTGTGAACCTGCAAAAGTATTGGAGTTCAGTCTGCCCCAAAATCCCCCATCCGCAAAAAGCAGATGAGATCCTAAGAATGATTGACTCCTCTCTGCCAAATGAGGATGCTCATCACTTAAATGCATAGTGAAAATACCTGAGTATTTCCAGCTGTCAACCAAATTTTCTCCTCAATCAGATAAAGAATATTTGTTTTCTTTCTTTCCATATGCCTGTAAATGTGTGTTTCAAAGAAGATAATGGTTAATGGAGGAACAGCTACAAGCTTTCCTCCCGAGAGACAGAAAAAGATTTCTACACATGGAGGGGAGAATCTTAGTTTAGGCAAAGTAGTTTTGATAAAGAAAAGCAGCTGGTGCTCCTGTAAATAATGAGTTGAAAGTTCATTCATGGGCAGCTTCTATCACCACATATCCAGCAAGAAAAACAATTAACAAAAAAAAAAAAAAAAAAAAGGGGGGGGGGCGGAGTAGAGCAAATGCTAGAGAAACAGATTGTCATTTTATTCCTATAAGAGAAGAAGAAAACTGGATGATTCCTATAGAGCAAGAAACAGAAGCAGAAAGATTTGTGACACCTTCAGGTCAGGAACTGTGCTGAAGTTTGATTAGCTTAGACAGCACAGCAGTATCAGCCATTCAGAATAGTGGCAGCAGAGGAGGAAAAACACAAACGGAACTGCATAAAATATACAGAGCAATGAGTGTTCTGCACTGTTCACATCCCCAACCATGCCTGAAAACCACCAGAAAAAAAAAAAGCACACAATCTTGATGACCTTCTGTCCTTTACATTGCTCCTAGTCACAGTTCTTTAGAGTGAATCCTAATAAAGATCAATCTGCCCACATGACTGACACCTATTTGGATTAGGCTGAACTGCCATTGTCAGACACATCAACTGAAAAAGCTCTGATTTACTTGGAGCTGTTGAGAAGGCCCATGTGGGAAAAAATATATATTAAACTAAGAGTTAAGAAAAGTTTTTCTTTGCACTCCACTAGCTAAGGTTAATTTCTGCAGCATATTAAAATATGCCAGTTCCTAGGGATCACACTCAATAAAACATACTTTTGTAATCTTGTTAGTACTGAAATTCAAATGTTAAACCTAGAAAAAAAAGAGGTTTTCTTCTTCTTTGTTAAATATCTATTATTTTAAATATTTTAGGTATTAGAACTTGGTTCTATTTTTAACACTCTTTTATATCATTGGTCAATCCAGAATCCTCTGGTGTCATCTGAGAATAAAATGTCTTAGCAGGTTAGCTGAATTTATGTAACACTGCCACAGATTATTTCTTCCTAGGAGCTTGTCACTGTTATACAAAGCAAGGACTGTGCAGACACCGAATGAGCTTGTGAAGGATTTTTTAAGTATTGTAACTCTTCATCAAAAGTTTTATATATATATAAAAATAAATCAAAAGCAATCAATAGAATGAAAGAAAAAATAACATCAAAGAAAAACACTCCCTCTAAATCTTGGCCCAACCTCCCTCCCGTGATATGGTTTCCATTATCTATTTGTATTATTGCCTTAAATAATTCTGTGCATTAAAATGCATTTTTTAACACGTGGGCAATAGCCCTATGCAATAATCTTCTGCATTAAGATCTTTGGTTTCGTGATGCCCCACAATTTGTTTGTATAGTTTGCTTTATTGATAGTCACTGTGGTATCTGAGTTCCTCCTGATCGTTAAATTGTTTGGATGCACAACTGCAAATTAGGGATATATTATTCTTCAGATCTTACAATGATGACAGAAGCAAAGAGTAGTTACCCAAAGTTATCAAAGTCTTTGGTTTTTTCTGTCACTACCCATCCTGTTTAATGTGCTGATTTTCTTGCTAACGATACGTTCCAAAAGGTACAGTAATCACAAAAACTACTTTGAATGAAAAATAAGACTCAAATAACAAAGAAATCATTCAAATATACACACAAAAAATCCTTCCCGTTAGTGAAGAGAGAGTGGGAGATTGAGTTAAGGTTCAAATTACTGCTGGCACAATATGTTAATATAATGTCTTTCCTTATATGTGTTCAGTTTAGGTGAAAGTGTTGTACTAAATCTGCAGGGCACTGTACAGTTACTAAAAAGAGACTGGTCTGTTGTGTTTTAAAAAAGCTATAGAAGTGCCTGCAAAAAAGGTTTCTTACTAGCACCATTACTGGGGAGGAAGGAACAGCCCTGACAGGTGTGTCTGCTCTGATATCATCCTATTGGGCATACAATACAATCTATGCTGTAAATCCAGCAGGGTTGCAGAGATGTACTTTTTTTTTTTTTTTTTTAAGGAAGGAAAAGCACTCCCCTTCTCTCCACAATTAATGACAAGAGACTAAAAATATCAGTTTTATTTCTTTCCTAGTAAATAATTCACTTCTACAGTAACATCAGTCGCTGAGCAATCTCTGCAATTTCTCTGGAGCCTCTCGGGGAGAAAGGGTCTGCTCAGCTGGAGTGACAGCAGCAGGCAACTGTCTCGTATTGATCTGCACTACCTCAATATCCAGCTAAGAGCCTCACAGTGCTAGTTTTTTTATTCCTCGTGCTTCGGGGCTATTGCAGCAAAACCACCATTTAAATAGACTTAAGTGACAGTGGCACATTCAGATGGAAGACAGTGAACTGGAAGAGGTCTGCCGTCTCCTTTGTAAGGTGGAGTGACTGGAAATGAGGTACCTGAAGATCACGTTGTTCTAACTGCATTAAACTCAGTCACAGGACAGAAGGGGTGGTACAAAGGATCAGAATGGAACAGACAGGACTTGAATGCATAGACATATGGCAAAAATACAGACATGCACTGAAAAAATGCCATGAAAGTTAACGAACTCTCAAAGCATGGTGTAGGACCCATAGTGATGGCTCCTCTACAGTTCTGTAGCCTGTTTATATAGTATATATATAGCACATAGCCTTTTTATATAGTATATTATTTTCTTCCTGCAATACTTTTTTAAAAGCCCCATTTCTCTGCTTCCAAAATCCCTGTGTAAAATCTAAGTAGCGTGCTTGCAACGGTTTCAACTTTAAAAGAAAGTTTTGAAGTTTATTCGTTCGTTAGCTTTTCCAGTAATGCTTGGTTAAACAGGGATGAGAAAAAACAAAGCAGAAAATAACCATTTCATTTCAAAGGACATACACTTCACTAGAATGTGATCTGACAGTGACGCAGTCTCTTCATGATGCCACGTTCCTGTGGACGGAGTGGCTGGGACATACTTTGCCTTGGGAGTTTCTAAAGTGAACAGGGAACACAGGTGTTTTCATCTGAAAATAATTCACCCAAGCATTAAGTAACTCCTTCAGAAGAAATGCTAACAGCTCTCCTGAGAGCTTAACATCTGTAGAGAGGTGTTCCACACACTCCCCTCCTTTTATTTTGACTTGATAACATGTACTTTATTCTTCAGTTTATTTCAGGGGTGTTGTTAAATTGCAAAGGTCCTATGCAAGGGCAGTCATCAACTAGCTATGTTAAACACAATGTATAGATCTTATGTGCTTCCAAAGCAGATGGCTCTGAGACCATGTAAATGCTGTCTTTGGTTTTGGCCTGTTAGCACATCCCCCCCATGCAACACCAGCAGCCTCTTTCGACAGCTGAGCTCTGTGGTTCAGCTGGGAGCCTTCTCTTCTCCAGGCTGAACCATCCCACCTGTCAGCCTGTCCTCACAGGAGAGGTGCTCCAGCCCTCTGATCATCCTCACAGCCCTCCTCTGGACTCCCTCAATTATTTTAAAGAAATGAGACACATACCAGAGTACCTGAAGGAGTTACTACTAGATATTGTGACATCTTCATCATAGGCAAAACAGTGAGACACAATAAAAATGTCCAAACCTACAAACCCTGATGAATTTACACATGCCTGGACTTACTGGGATCTAGTGACTCTGCCTTAAAGAAAGAGACAGAAATATGAGGGAGATGTTAAGAACTAAGCTGCTTGGTATCCGCATAAGAATTCACCTTTTCAGGACAGAACAACACAGCTTAAATATGAAAAGTAGACCAAGAGGAAAAAAAAAGAAAATGGTGATAACTTCTTTGTGGATCAGATTATACAAAACAAACAAACAAACAAAAACATTAGACTGAATATCAAAAATTATTAAAGACCAACTAAGGAGTTTATATATAATACTTCAAGTAATCTTTTGTTTGTGTTTTTTGTTTGTTTTGAAATGATGCTTTATATCAATAATTACCAATAACTTCTCTGTTAACTTACCAATAAATTCTACAGCAAATAAAAATAGTTTCTTTAAAGGAGATCTGCAAAGCTTAATCAGAGAGGAAATTTATTTTTGGAAGCATTCATTATGATATGGTAGTTTTCTTTCTCTTTTTTTAAAGGAATTATGCCCTTGTAAACTTATTTTAGTCAATTTTATTACTGCTAACAACATGCAGGGAAATATTACTTTCTTCTCAATGTAACAAATACATTACAGAGCAATTGTATTGCAGAAATTGTTTCTCATTGTCAAGAGGCCTCACTATTTTCATAAAGTGAAAATTATGTTGTTAATTTTTTCTTTGCCTTTTTGCATTTTGTATCTCTAGACTAACATCAGCTTCTTGAAGCTGTTCCAGACTGCTGCTTTAGGCAGTGAAATCTCTCATCCTTCCCCATCAGATGGCTTTACTCTTTCAAACACAAGGCAGGACTGTGTATAAGCAGGTTGTTTATAATCTATCCATACATCTCGCTGGGTTATTATTATTTGGGGAACATCTTGTCTAGCACATGTTTGGTTCACTTCAGCTAAATGTCTCTGTCCCTTTCCAAGAAGACATGAAGTCTCTTTAAGTGGCTTACCTAAGACTGAAGTGACATACATGTAAACCTTCCTATTCCCAAGTGTCAGTTGTATTTTTTCTGTTAAATATCTCAAAAATACAAAGAAACCACCCTCTGATGACAGTTGGAGGAAAATGTGCCTTTCAAAGAGGGCGCTGAATTTGTCTTGTGTTTTTAAGGACATCCATCCAAACTTCCTGGCACACAAATGTGGAAAAATATTTTTCATTAAGCCATTTTTCAAAATAATTGTTTGTAGAGTTATTCTTTTTTCTTTTTTATGCAGATTTGTGGTAAGTACATGTCGTCTTTCCCTAAATAATCAACAAATAAGACAGACTGTTGGTTCTGCAGCTGTTGTGAGCTTGCTGCTGGGACAAACAGTGAGAATAGCTTGCTCCCTTTTTTGTTCTGCAACCAAAGTTAAAGGAATTTTCCTTGAGGCGAGAGTTAGAAGTGTTCTTTCAACTTGTTCCTCACTCAAGAGTTATCCTTTCCTGTTTTTCCTTTATCTTTGGGTTTGGTTTGGTTTGTTTTTCCTCCATGCCCATTCTGCCCTGTCCATTCCTTTTTCCCTTACACTTTTTTAAGAAGTGCTGTGATGGTACGTCAAGAATTTGCATGGGTTCCACTTTCTTCTTCCAAAACATGATCTAACTTGTCCATCAAGTAATCAGATAAATCAGATGGTTGTCTTTTCTTCTGGCATCTCATAAAGGCTGATACTGGGTTATTACCTACCTTCACTGGAACATCCATTGCACCGAGATCAGTTTTCTCCTGCCTTGTTGATTCAGAATAACTTCTGTACACCTAAACTTTAGATTTCTAGAGACTTTTGTTATTTTTCAGTCCAGTGCTTTTTCTGAAAGCTGTCTAACTGAGCAGGGCTTTTTATTCTCTGTAGGTTCTGGAGCAATGGGTATTTTGGACACAGCTTTTTAGTCTGTGCAGATGGAACCATTGCTTCAGATGTGTGTGTTTATAAATAAAGCTGAACAAAGAAACAATAATACCCTTTTGGAATAGGGCTTATTAGCATTTTGATGGCTTCTTTATCCTGGGAATAGCCTTCTGCTTTTGGCCTCTTCCTTCTATTCTCCATCCTGAATCTGTCATCTTTCTCTAATAATTAGAATTTATACTGAGCAATCAAGGCTTAGGTTGTCAAGGCAAAAAAAAGAGAAAAAATGAATTATACCATGTTCTCCCTGCAGATAAGAATAGCATATATTTGCTTTATAAATAATGTTTTTTAATATGTAAATTACCAGGAACATCAGATTGTGAAGGGTGTATGAAAAGCTCTAAAATTTCATTTTTTCTAAAGCCATAAGTAATTTCCTATAGGAATAACACTAATGATATTTTAGGGGAAGGAAAAATACACTTGGCTATGTGAAATAAAAATGAATAGCAATGTTTTATGACAGCAGTTAGACTTTTAAATGAGTAAGAGGCAGAATTCACCAAACCACCACCATGATAGGACTTATTCTAAGACTAGTGTCTTAGAATAAATAAAAAATACTCTTAGAATCCTGATTCTAAGTACATGATGTATGGCTCTTAAAACAGTACTGAATCTATGACACTAGCGGGGTTGATGTAGTAATATTCTAACAATATTTTTTTATTATCTAAATTATTTGTGATAATGCAAAGTCACTCCTATTCAGTCTCTTTAGAAGCAGTGACCAATATTAAGTATTATTATATCTCATCGTTCTGTTTTATTAATTTAGTGAGACATATTTTAAGGGATAACTTTAGACTTCCATGTGTCATCCTTTAATAAAGAAAATATTCTTAGTTTAACAGATCAACATAGGTTAGCAGGTCCTAGAGGCAGAATAAGTAGGGCAGAATAAAGTGTTTTCAAACACAAGTAGGAATTCCAAAACCACATCACATTTAGAAAAGGCACAGTCCCAGAAGAAACAATACTAAAAGGAACAATATTAAACTCAAACTTTTATTGTCTCAGCTTTTAAGGTTCCAAAGGCAGCTACTCTGACACAGCAGATGATAGAAAGCTTCTGAATTTTCCCTCGTGGTATACTCCATATGATTTCTGGTAACAGATGCCACTTTGCAGGAAACTGAAATAGCTAAAGCAGTGAAAAAGCAGCATAGTTCATACCACTTTGAAGCCCTACTCTCACACCTTTTCTCTGGATTCCTCAGACCCCCAGGTATTGTGGACAGAGTAAAATAGATTTCCACAACATGTTAAGAAATCAAATAAATTCTAGGAACTGGAACTCTGGATTTCTAATCTCAGTGTGACTATTTATCTATTATGACTCCAGGCAAGCAGATGTGTCTTAGAGAGCTTTCAGGAGTGGGGCAAGTCAGGGGAGATGGTGAAATACTGATTTTTACTACCTTACTTGTCCTTCTTAATGAAGATATTGATTTACTTTGTTCAGTGCCTCAAAGCTGTGCTGTATCACTTCAGACTGTGTTTTTCACCTAACAGAAGACAGTGATTATGCTTACCCATTTTTTTTCTTCTGTACACTAACACAGCATTATTTGGCTTTTTCACATCCATCACTTTGCTAAGGCAAACACATACAACAGCATAGCAACTGTGACCCTAAGCCATGCAAAAACATAACTTAAAATGGAGGAAAACCTCCAGGAACATCTAGAAAGAGTCAGCCACGGAGTATGTTTTTGGTGTTATCTAACAGACATTTACAACCAATCTAGATGGCACATTTTGTTACCTGATTTCAACATTTTCACACCAAAAATAAAAAAAATAGGAAAAAACCCAAACATGACTTTATGCCAAAAATCTAAAAAAAAATTTTGTCCAGAAATTCCTCATAACTCTACTTCTAAATCCTTCTCATCTGATCCTTTTGCCTCAGAAAGCACGCACACAGGCTGCACAGACATGTGCCATGTGGAACATATATCTGGGTCTCTGTCTCCTGTCCAATTCTTGGGCTCTCTCACTGTTGGCAACAGCCTGACATGGAGACACTATGCAACCTCAAAGCACAGTCCTCATCTTTTAGGGGAAGACACATGCAACAGTGTATGAAAATCATGTATGATCTATGGCAATTTATTAAACGTTTCCAAAAAACAACATTCAGCAAAAAATTCCATGCATTGGAAAGGATGAGAGAAGACAGCGAGCAGCTGAAATGAG
Source organism: Calidris pugnax (assembly GCF_001431845.1). NCBI lineage: Eukaryota > Metazoa > Chordata > Aves > Charadriiformes > Scolopacidae > Calidris > Calidris pugnax. The sequence continues at coordinate 532,003 of NW_015092240.1, read as the reverse complement.
GAACTCCTGGAAGAGCAGGGATTAAGGCACTCAGCATAGGAGCCTGAATGGAAAAGCAAAGACAAAGAAGCCCTAACTTGCTCTGAGGATTCACATTATTCTGCAGTGATTATTTTTCAAATGATTATTCTGTGACTATGGAATGATGATATATGGATTCCTAGCAGGTGAATAATCCTCTGTGATTAGTGTAGTATGTAACATATGTAATTGCACAGTTTAGTCATGGATCCTTTTTCACTGGGTATGGTCCCAATACAAACCAAAAATATTTTCTAGATGCACAAAACATATGAAAACTTCAGTCAAGCTTACATGTTGTAACGTGCCTAAGTTATTTATTAATGGCAAAATGAAAGTCCAAAGAAACTAACAGAAGCATTATGGTTACTTAAAAAGTAATTTAGAGACTTGAAAGAATAGATGTGAAGCCACCCAAGAAATGAATTCTCCTCCAGTTGTCATACCCTATTTTCAATAATTAAAAAACTTAACTGCCTTTGGGCAGATCAGCACAGGTCTTATTCCTATTCAAGCAGTTCAGATTCAGGAACTGATGCTCTAGCCATACTTTCTGGGGATAAAGCATGAAAGTCCTATTGCCTCTGTCTCTAAGCTCTGATTTCTTCGCACTGCTGTCATTGAATCCCAGTTCTTCCACCTCTTGCCTGGTTCTGTGCTATTCTTTAATTCTAGAGAGTCTCTCCTTTAGCATTGTTCTATATTTCAGCATTTGCTGATTTTCTGAAAGGGGTCACCTGCATCTTGTTCAGCCAACGATCTTAATGGTGCTAAGGGATGCAATTCTTCTCTTGCAAAATTATTTTCTAGGGTCAGAGGCAGTCAGGTGAGTTCAAAGAAATAGAACATTAATGAGAGAGATGCCCTGGTGGAACTTCTACAAAGTTATACAAAGTTATCCCATTATCACTGAGAGAAGGAAAAAAATGGGAAGATACCGCTGAAATATCCATCACTAGTCATTGTCTATTCTGCCCATGGAGCAAAACTAGGCAAGACTTAAGGATATAAATACTTAGCTGAAATTGGTATAGGTCTGGGAAATCAGAACTCCAATAAGAAAGGCAGTAAACCTAAGATTTGTTAGTTTTAAGACCAGGAATTCTGTTTTTGTCCAATGTCACATAATAAAACCTGCAGAAAATGTATTTTTCTTTTGCAGGATGTACAACTGAGTTCCACACCCAAATAGAGCTGATTTAGGTGGTAAATTGTGAAATTTGTCACACTGTTTTCACAAAGTACAGTTTGTGCATTTTTTCACTTTTATGTCAGTGAATATTAAAGCTCCTGAAGGAGCCACAGCTTTATTCATACAGTCTGTTGAAGATGTAGGAAAGCTTAGTGTAAAAGTATCTCAGAGGATTATGCTCTTAAGGTAGCAGATGTTCTAGAGTACTAAACTTATTATGCAATTTCCATTTGAATTAGACTCCAACACAGTGTAGGTGCTACAGGTGTTTTCTGAATGTTGAACGGGAATGTGCTGGGAAATTTAAGCATCTGGACCGTGTTAAATTCAGCTTCAAATCAGAATTAGACCAAAATCCTGCAAATTCATATCTATTTCTTATTTTTGAAGCTTTACTATATGTTGCATAGTTACTTAGATTTCCTTCTGTGTTCTTAGGTTGCATAAAGTTGGGACCAGGCATCTGAAGATGTTATGGGTTATATTTCAGTACTTACTGCTGCTAGAACCCTATGACACTGAGAAACGTGTTTCACATTTTCCTATTTATTTCATCCCATCCCACACAAGTTCTTGTAATCTTCCACAAGAAAAGAAGAAATACAATTATAAACGCATGCAGAAAGGATCAGAGGAGGATAATGGAAGATTTTGTTTCCAATCCCTGGGTGGGGAGAAAAGACATTTTGCTGCTCTGTTTTTAAGCTACTAAGCCAGATCCTGGTGAAATGGAAATATAGACAATGGGGCAGCCACAGAACAACAAAAATGATGTTGTGTATAATTCATGCATTTTTTGCCTGTCAAATATCATGTTCAGTGTTTTTTCACTAAATCTTTTTTTTTTTTTCCACTTGGACATTAGATCAGATTTTTGAAATTTTTTCAATGTGCAATTACAGCTCAATGCGAAATGAAACAAAAAAAAAAGCCAGATGATTAAGTAGAACCAAGCTGTTACATTTGATGCTTTGGAAATATGAACATCATCTGTCACTGTTCAAAAAAACTGTTATGAGAAGATGTGCTCTCATCAGACTGTGTTCTCTGAATAAACATACAGGATTTGAAGAAAAGAGAACTAGCACAATTAAAAAATATCTTTTGTTGGTAGAAATTTCGCAATGAAGTAAAACAGAAACATACATTAAATAATCTCTGCCACTGAAGATAAACAGGATTTGAATCTCTGATTTTTACTGAAGGATAGATTTCTGTCAATATAAGCAAAAAAAAATTGAACCCAGCAGATTATTACCCCTTGCAAACTAGCTGATTTGAGTAGGGTTTGCCTTGAGTCAGTAGAAAACCAAGCTTTCACTAGTGTGTTTGTTACCCAAACTAGTGTGTTTGTTACCTAAATGGTTGTTGACCATTTTCATTTCAAGGAGATGTATAGGTTTCATGAGAAATCTTCAGAAGCTCAGGGTTCACTGGAAAACTAACCTCTGACTGTTTTATCCAAGTGACTGAGAATCTGCTGGCAATGTCGGAAGCTCATGCTCTGATTTGTGCACTGCCTCAACAAGAGAAAACAGAGATGGAAAACTCTGAATGCAATAGAGTAAGGAATCAAAGGCAGATGTTTCATGCTTTAGTCACCAGGCTGAAGGTGGAGGAAACTCTTCTGGAAGGGGGTCTGAGGCTCAGGACCCAAGAAGCTCAAGTTTTATGTCCAAAGAACAGGGGTGTTGAGCTTTGTGACAGTAATGGCGGGTCTTTTGCTCTATTGCAAAACAAATGCAAAGTTTGAAACTTCAAAAGTGGATGCAAAATGGAATTGACATCCTCTGGCCAGCTCCAACTGTTCAGCACTTCTTCCCTGAGGGGCAAAGAGCTGGGATGGGAGGTTGCAGAATATGGCCCCCACCTAACTCCTTCCCACAGAGACCTATTGCTACCTACCTCTCAGGAGGGACCTGTCTATATGCCAGTAGCATAGAATACATGAGAATATAATTGCACACTTCCATATCTGAGCTAAGAAAATAACAGCCAAGTGTGAAGACAGTAGTCATTCTGAAGGCAAAAGCATCCTCAAACCTGAGAGAGCAGGTTTAAATAACATGGCAAAGACCAGCACCATAAATTTGGCTGGTGGGGTAATAATTATTCTTTTTTCTACAAAAGAATTTCAAGAAGGATGGGAGGGAGCAGAGATATTAACAAGTATGCAATCTTAGCTCGACGCAGTTCCCATTAAGGTGAATGTAGGTTTTCAGAGTTTTTTAAAACTCTTTAAGTGAATACTTTGAATATCTATCCAAAGTGACTGCTAGGGTGAAAGCAATGAGATCTAGTAGTTTCTTTTCAATATATTTTTATACTGAGGTGAATAACATCTTATTTAGATAGGTTTCTATATTCAATATATGGCATAACTTTTTCGGGAACATAAACTTTAGTGGTAGTATGTATTTGCTTAGACTTTCATTGTTGCCTGAGAACACATTGCTGAAGTTGAACTGAGAACAGGAAAACGTGAACACTTCAATTCCCATAAATCATTTCAAACCCAAAGAACAGATGGTGTTGAGATGCAGCACCGCAGCCTGCTGTTCCCTGAGGTTTGAGGAAGGCCCTGTAGCTCTCCATGGAAGGCAATTTTATTTTGTTCACTTCACCCATTAAGCATAAGAGCGATTAAAAAAATAACCAAAAATGTCATTTCAGTTCCTGAAGAGAATCTAAATACTGACTGCAAAACCACACTTCATACTTTCTATTCTCACTTTCTATCGTTTGGATTAAGATGCGTATTTAATGGATATTCAGGATATGCATTTCACATATTTTAACAGAATCTTCTAAAAGCATTTTATTGGTATACTGTAATTATTTTTGCAGAAAATCCATATTTTCTTGCATTGTTTAAAATGCTTACATCTTTAGGGTAACATGACTTGATCTTAGATATAGCAAGATTTTCTTAGCTCTAGAAAATTTCAAGGACTTCAACTGTGGCTGTAGCTGTAGAGTCAGAGGAGAAAAAGAGAAGGAAATAAGTCTGGCTCACAACTTCTAGAATAAAGTAAGGATTGCTGTAAATGAATTGAGTCCACTATGAAATAACTGGGCTTGCCTCATATGTCAGCAGATTTAAACTGGATGGCTGAATCAGATAGTGCTTCTGACTGTCTTTCTGACAGAGGATGCCTTCCTATGGCAGGACCAGATCAGCATTCCTTAGTGCCTTGTTAATCAGTTCCTGGGTTATTTAGACAGGTAAAAGGTAATTCCTCTAGAATTTGGGGTTCTTCAGTCATACCTTGGCTGCCAAAGCATTTTCTGTACTCAAAAAGCCTCATTCTGCTTGACAAATTCTAGATACATAGTGTGCAGAAGGCACCTACAAGAGATAAATATTATTTGATGGCTGGTTCCAACAGGCATAAGGAGATTCGGTGTCCTTTACAGACCTGGGGAAATTCTACTTCTAGAAGTATCATCACCAATACTTCAGGGCTACTGAGGGGGGTATAGGGTAGATAAGCAGTAAGCCTGTTATCTATCCATTCCTCTGTAATTTGAACTAGTTTTGCCTATAAACCAGAGAAATAATATATCTCATTTCAAAGCAACGGTTTGCATTGCTTGGAGTCTTGGATTTTGTTTCGGCTCTCAGTGTTATTAGTCTAGCAATTATTACCACCCACCAGAGAAGAAGGCCTGAAGCAAAGTAGTCAGGAGACGCTTTGGACCGGATAAAGGAGCTGGAATCTAACAGAGCTGCCATGTGTACAGCCTGTGAATGTAGGGTACCTCTCTGGGACTGGTGATTTGTATCTTCATAACACCAGCAGCAAACTCTTCACCACTTGACAACAGAATACCTCCTTTCTTCCCCTGTTTCTTCCTTACCGGGGAGCAGAGCTCTAGGATGGAAATACTTTCTTAATAGAAAGGTGAATTTCCAACCAAAACCCCACTTTGAATTCAAAGCACAGTTTCACTTTAAATACACAAGGTGAGAAAAAGACACTGACATTTATCAACCTAGCCATATGTTTTCTACAGTTTGCATCAGAATATTTAGATATATAGAAGTGCCTGTTCTCAAACTCTGAATCTCATTCAACTGTTCAATATTGTATAATGTCACATAATGTTAATAACACAGTGAGAGGAATGTTCTCATCTTTTTATTTTGGATAGGTCCCTCTGTCTTTTAAAAAAATAATCCAAACTAAAATAATTGTGTAAAAAATACAGGAAATTTTAAAACAGTGACCAGTAAACATTCATATATAGAACTCAGCTGCTAAAATCAACATTTTAGAAACTAATCAGACCACCCTTGTTCAAAATAAAAGGGAAAACAATCTAATGGTATGCATTGAGTTGTAATATATGAGAATATATTAAAAAACACTGGCCATCGCTTTGCTTCATTTCATTCAGTGGTGCAGCATTTTTTTTTTTTTCCATTGCATGAATACCAATCTGAGCTGGAAAGCAGAGGCAGAATTTCAGAACATCTCTATACAAAGGATAGTATTATTAATGGTTTCTCTGGCATTAAGTTAGGGGTTCTCTATTCATGTGTTCTCTGTGTCCCCTACAATAGGCCAAATCATGCTATTTAGGATACTACATTAATACCTACTGCCATAAGGAATAGTAATAATAAAAATTCCGTACAATTGCACTTTTGAAACCCATTAATTGTCACTGGAGAAACCTTATTTCCAATCCTTGGTTTACTTTACTGTGGAAAGCGTGAAATGAAACTCAGACCAGGGATCTTATGCCCTGATTATCTGTGTTGTGCTCCTCTGTCACAAGCAGTGTCATCTATTTTGCTAGAAAGGAAGCACTCATTCTTGTCTTCAAAAAACACAAAACCTAGGGGAGTTGTTATTTTACACTTCAGAAGTCAGCCATGGAACGAGGATGCATTTTCAGATGGATTTCCTTTAATTACTCACAGTGCAGCTGGGCTGGCACAAAGACCAGCCCCACACCTCTATATAGACTAGCTAACCCCTTACAATGTGCCTTTCTATACGTATATGAAGTGAAAGTTAATTTACCATCAACATCTAGAGAAGAGTAAATTGTACCCTTGGGCACAAGATATGATACAAGAGCCTTAAAAGGTATTTAATCTATTTTTTATCAGTTTGGGAATTTTTAAGGTTTCATAGGTTTCATCAAAAGCTTCAGAAAAATTCTTTCCTAACTTCCAGTCTTTCAGTGTCATCATTTAAGCAGTATCCCTAACATATTCGGCAATTAAAGAAGGAAACATTTACAGTGATTTGCAGTACAGCCCTTAAAGACGAGGGAGCCTGAAAGCTATCTCTTTCTGTCACTTCTGTGCTGAGTCTTCAGTTTTATTCAACACTTTCCTTGAAATAGGTTTTAGAAATCAGCTGTAATTTCCCTGATGTACTATATCAGCTACCAGACAGAACTGCAAAGAATTGATCGGATGAAAGTAAATGAAAATTAAGAGAGTCCAGGAACCCAGCTGGGTTATATCTATTATTTCTCCTGCACAACAAGATCTGTTCCATGTTACTTTTTAATACATTTCTGGGACATAATTTCTTTCTGTAATATCAGAGGGAATAGCATGCACTTTCTCCAAGAACTTCAAACAAGAAAAAGAAAAGCTTTTTACATTCATCTTTTATGGAACACGAACAGAACGTACAGATCTCAAACAGCAAAAAATAGCACATCCTCCTGAAGAAATACATAATTTTCATCCTACACGTATGTCACTTTCAAACCAGAAGGGAAAATCTTCATGAAAGAACACCAGATTGTTCCAACCAATGCCTTCTCAGGGAGCTGCACTCAAAGAATAAACCTCAAACAACATTTACTTAACAGTGACACTCTCAATAGCTAAGAAAACTTGTCTGTACTAAGGAAGAGCAACAAGAAACCGAGTCTGATCACTATAAAATTACATGAATACAAAACAGTGGGGAAACTTATTTTAAAATGAGCTGGTGCTTTTCATATATCAACTCCTTAGTTTTCACTGGGAAGACAGATGGCCCCTCTAACTGGTAGGTGGCGAAGGAAATGGAAGGCATATTGGAAAGGCTTGGACAACAGCCAAAGTAAAAATTGGCATTTTGATACCATAGAGTTGAAATGCAGGGCATAGCAATCATTTGATGATGTCTAGCTGCCTGCCTGCGCCTTAATTTCAAGACCTGGAATGTTGTAAGATCAAACCAGGGGTACATTTGAGAGAGAAACAGGGGACATGCATTTTGTAGCTGACATTTGCTTCTTGACTGCAGCCTCCAACCCACTCACTTTCACACCAAGGTGAAACAACTTGAGATTTTCAAGACGACACAACTTCTGGAATACAGTGCTCTTGCGAAGATGTTAAAAAATTGCTAGTTGTGCTCTATGGGTGACCTTCAGAACAGTCCTTCAGATATCCTATTACGCATTGCGAAACAAAGGCTAATCACCTGAGGTATTTAAAAGTTAAAGCAACTAATAAGATGACTTAGAATTTCAGCTCACTGTGGCTTGCTCTTGTTTCTTTCACTTTTCATATTCTCTTTTTAGGTCTAATGTGTTTAAAAGACATGCATTCCTAAACAAACTACCCTTATCTAACTGGTACTTATTTCAAAGATAGCTGGTTCACTATACATCTACAAAGACATATCTCTGATATCGCTGAAGTCCACACTTATCTGTAGCTTATCTGTTGTCTGGTTTAAAAGGCCTGTACATACGTGTGGATGGGTTGTACAAATGTGACACTAGTACTTTATGACTTAAATAGGCTATAAAAAAATGTCTGTAAGCTATGCCCAAAAGATTAAAAATATAAAGAATTCTACAACAGGTTTCAAATACTTTATTGATACTCCTCTGTACTGTTAAGTCCAGTACCACTAAAAAAATGAGAGGGTTATTTCTTCATTTCTATTAGTGAGTCTGTGCTCTTTGTTAATTGATATCTTCTGGCTCTACAAGAACAGTATTAGTTCAAATGCCCGCTTGCCTTTCTCCTCTAAAAGAGAAGGATTCTAGAGTAACAGCTGTCACACATTTATTCCAGAGGTGATAAAGACTCAGATCAAGTAAACTTGGTTCTTGCTGTCACTATCAGTCACATGTGTGAGGAAATACATTTATTTCCCAAATATATGAATGCCCCATAAAGGGAAATGCAACTGATTGACCTTTTTTTTTTTCCAGGTATCAAAAGATGAAATTAAATGGAGACTTACAAAATACAGCCCTCGTTCTAATCTATGGGCAATAATCTTTATCTGAGACAGTTTAACTGTGCCTGAAGACGACAGATAAAGAGTGCTCTGGTTTGGATACAATTATTAATTCTTTCAGATATTTATCTGAGTTATCATGAAGCAGCACAAACTCTTCAGCCTAATGCAGTTTTCTACAGGGAGACATTGCTATGTTTTGATAAAAAGTAGCTGGAAAGGGGGAGCATTGTGACACAGGAGGCGAATAAAGCCAAGGCATAAATAAATGCAGAAGATGAATGAGAAAGAAAATTGTAGAGGGAGGAAGGTGACGAAGCTACAAATTTAAAATTAAGGTGAGGCAAAAGAGAAGACTTAATTTCTCATGGTGGCAATTAGAAGGAAGGAAAATGCTGTCAGTCTGGAATTAAGAAGAAGATTAATCTGACAGTTCAATTATCAGATAAAAGACAATCAGCACTGTAAAGCACGAAATTCGTTCAATGCACCAATTATTAAGGAGGAAAATACAGATGCCAAGTGGTTTCTGATGTTTTTTTTAAACAAATCAGATGAGCAGTTTAACGTTTTCAAGACAAGTCATACGCTTCACTTGTCACTCTGATGATAACTGTGATTTTCATCGTATGTTGGGTTTGATGTGTTTGAGAATACACTTCCAGAAGATTACTAATACACAAAAGCAAATATAAGAGGCTGCATTTTAAGATGGAATTTGATTCCATCGTTTTGCCAGCTGGTAGTGAATTTCCTTACTGTAAAGTGTTTGCTAGTTTCTTCCACATCTTTCCCATTATGAATCCAAGTTATTGACTTCTAGCAAGTTGGAGCACATACAACAAAAATTCCAGAATAAAGCCTAGGCACCCTCTAGGTTGCAGAATGTAACTCATGTAACATAGAGGTAATTAGCCCATTTTGGGAGATTCCATTTTAAGAAAAAGGAAATACAGAAAGCATGTGGTATTTCAGGAGCATGACATGTGCTGGACTGGGTCAGCAGAGGCAACGGGCTTGGGCTCCTTGACACCATCCAGATTTCAGTTTGGATGTGGCCTTTACGTGCCGAGGTGAGCAGAGCTTATGTCTATGTTTGTAAAATAAATGGGCCAAAGACTGTGTCCAAGGATGTTAGCTGTTGTGTGGGGAGGAGCCAGCATGCCCCCAAAAGGGAATGCTTACCCTCAGACCTGCATGGCTTTCCTCTGCCCAAGCTCATGCAGTGATTTCTCACCAAGCCCAAGGCAGCAAGGTCACACCTCTGCCAGCTTTTTTTAGAACTGCCCGGAGGAGAAACAAAGATACTATTAGCACTTACTTACCTTTAGTACTTAACTTATTCTAAATTAATTAGAAGCAGCTGAGAGTGCAAATGTGTTATCAATGTGTAATAAAGATGGGCAAAGTCTAGAACATTATCACTTAGTTTGACATCAGTACTGGTAAAAACAACCGACCAAATGATAAGGGAATTAATCGGGAAGCACAAGGCAAACAACTGCTAAATAAACAGCAACAGCATGGCCCTGCAAAGAGCAGATTGTATCTCGTAAACCTGAATGGCTTTTTTGTTCACACCCTGGAAAGAGGGACCAAGCAGAGAGGTGATAAAAGCCAGTCAGCAGAGAATTGCAATAAACTTCAGAAAGACCTAAGAAAGATGTGAAATTTGATAATATAACAACAGATTACCAGTGTGGGGAAGCTCATGGAGATGTGCAGAGAAAGAAGCAATTTCAATTGCGCTGATGATTTTTGAGGTACTAGCGGTTTCACCTTGGTGATGTGTCACTGTGAAGAGCCCAGCAGCCCCAAAGTTAACTGCGGAAAAAAACCCCAAACAAGAGACCCCAAACTCAAGAATATTGAATATATCCTGCTGCTACACACGATGGCTACCTCAGCCTCAGGAGAGGTTTCAGCTTAATGTCAGAAAGACATTTTTTACAGTGAGAATCATCATTCACTAGAACAACCTCCCTAGGGATGTGGGAGAGTCCCCATCACTAGAGATTTTCACAACATGACTGGACAGGGTGCTACACAATCTCATTTAGGCTCCCCTTTCCACGAAAGGTTGGACCAGATGACCTTCCGAGATCCCTTCCAGCCTGGGCTGCTCTATCATTCTATGAACTTCTGACTCACATGCCTTTAATTAAATTGACTGTAGCAGTGTTATCTGCTTAGCATTGCAATTATTCCCCAACTGCTCCTGACATTTCAAAGTTTAGTATAAGAGCAACTTAGAACATTGCATTTTTGAAACAGCCACCAACTGACTATAACATATTTGACCTCAACACCTGTCTTGTTGTTAATTTTTCTCTCAGTCTGGTTATACAGAGTTATAGTTTGCAGGAAATAGTCCAGATACCCCCTATTTAAATATGGTTGTCACTCATTGAAAAATCGTTTCTTCAGAGGAATGTCAATAATGACTTCTGCATACTGCATCATGTGATAACAGGGCTTGCTTCTGGTACCTGGGCAGTTGTCTTGGCCAACAGATCAGCAATACCACCCTCTCTGTCCATTCCCTCTCCCTGTCCCCATCATTCTCTCCAGAGCTGGGACAGGAGGGTGCCATTCAGTAAGGACAGACACAGGCTGCCTCTGCACTGAACACTGCAACCCTCCATGGCATTGGTGCTTGACCAGCTCAAGCAGTGCCAGGTGGTGGTTTCACAGCTTTCCTGAGTGCTGCTGCCTGGGTCCCAGTAAGATTCCTCAGTCCCAACAGGAGAATAAGGGTTCTATTTAGTGTGTGCAGGCATGCCTGCGGTGGAGGACAAGGCACATTGACCAGGAATGAGTTCAGTATTAGCTTTACACCTGGAATGCCTTCGGCCTGTTCTGGCTCAAGATACAAGTACACAAATTTCTAATGGTTATACAAGGTTTACTGAGCCTTTTTGAGTTACTTTTTCTGCCTGCTTGCTTCCCCCTTCTCCAGATGACTTGTTTTAAACCATACAGTGGTCTCTTACAGACTTGCCTGCAAATATCTCTATCTGAAGTCTTCTTCTTGTTACTGGTAGGTAACAAGCATGCTTTAAGAGAGGATGTCAGGGAGCCCTTAGAGCAACCAAGACTTCTCTGTCTGCAAAACAAACATTTACACAGTATAGTATAGTCTGACCTGAGCCTTCCAGATTCTACATGCAGTAAACAGGATGCCATAATGGTTTTCATGTGAAATGTGACTTTCATCTTATATATGGATGCAGTGGAAGCACCTGAAAGCTGAGGGCCTTGTCCCTTACCAAAAGTTTGGGGAAACAATGAAAAAAAACACTGGAAACGTCACTTCTCCTTTAGGGCTAGACCTTCTTTTTCAGCTTCCTTAGCTGCATAGGGACCATCAAGGCTGAGAAGGAGTTTCTGCTCAACTGCATTAATGATAACAACTTCGAAGTGCATAAGGAATGCTTGAGTAATTCTGCACTGAGGACAGAATAATAGAAGTGCTGCTACAAGCACTGCAGAAGGGTTTTTAATGCCATGATATTAGAAACATTAGAAAATGTGATTCTTTTTTTCAAAGTATTTGACTCTCTTTAGTAACATTCTCCTTCTGCAGCCTTACGAAGTCAGGATATACAAGGTCTTGTAACATTTATCCTCATGGGTTTTTAATGGAGCAGTGACAAGTATAGTATTGAGGATAATATTAAGGTAGCTTTGCAAAAGATATATTTGACCTCTTCTTTATTGCTATTAAATCAGTTTCCGTGTTTAAGGCACAACTGCAGCATCAGATGGAGCAAGATCTTTTGCCTAGTTCCTCAGTAATGCCACCCTCAAAGTTGCAGCTACGTTTGGAAGGTGGTGATTACACCATCTTTCTTGAATTTGCTGACATCAGCCTCCCTGACAGATGGCTGTCTGAAGGCATATGGAGAGAGGATGATGGCTAGCCTATATTTCAAAAGGCAGTGATCAGTCCAGCTCTGATCACGAGCTCCACACATCATCCAAGTTACATGGAAATTGCATAAATCTCTTTTCCTCATTGTAATCAAAATGGTCATGTGCCAGAGCTCAAAGAAAGGGTGCACCCAGGTAGTTTTATACTTCACAGCCTGCTGAAACATTTTGTTAATTATTTAGAACTGATGCCTTCTGAAGGAAGAAAGAAGCAGGTTGGCATTTAAGCCAGTCGTCTGATGATGCATTTCCATATGCTGCAATCTCTTGCCACACAGTGAGGATCGGAACGTCTGTCTAGCTGATCTTCTCAGAAGCATCAGCATTTTCAGATCAGCATTTTCCGAATTTTTGCTTCTTTTGGCTAGCACTGGCAACACTAAGACCAAAATTACTCTTCAGACTGAAGTTGGCATTCCTTTCCAGGAAAACCCACATTTTTATCAAGTGTCCATTTGGCTCCTTCAGAATATTTTTCCATCTCTGAGAACAAGTATGATTGTGCAGTTAATTCCTCAGTCCTAAAAGAGATGTGTCAGCGTTGTGAGTTGTCCTTGGCTGCAGAAAAGTTCTCAAGGAGTTGAGGTATGTTATAAATTCTTAAACAAACAAGGGTGTTCTGACTTCCAGACACTGACCTGTCTCTTTCATAATCTGAACTGTGCCTTTGCCTCCAGATTTCTGCGGTACCTTCAGAGCTGGTTAAATGGGGATAGCTTAGTTTTTCTCTAACCTTTTCTGTAGACAGGTGTTAGCAGTGCCATCATAATGTGCAGTTGTTCCTTTTCTTTTCAACTAGTTTGCAAGATGACAATTAAGATGTAGAAAGCTGGTCGCAGCTAGTCAGTAGCAAGGCTCTGTATGTTCAAATCATCTTCTAAGAGCAGAGTGCAGTCTGTCTTCTCAAGGGCAGAGCTACATTATCCACATTACCTCCATTCAGGCACACACTCAGGAGAGGTGGTAGCAATTTTCCCTGTTGGATGTGGCTGTGAGAAGGACTTCTGAATGCTCTGCCCTTAACAGCACAATTAAGGGCACACCCATGTGGAATAAAATCAGGGTTGGATGACCCTGAGCTGACGTGTTTCCAGTTCTCCAGCAGCCATCCTCCAAGCATGAGGCACCAGGCTCACCAGCTCAGCTGCAATACTAGTTTAAAAATATTTATGCACCACAAAACCAGCCTTAATGACAAAATGCTCTGCCCTTAACAGCACAATTAAGGGCACACCCATGTGGAATAAAATCAGGGTTGGATGACCCTGAGCTGACGTGTTTCCAGTTCTCCAGCAGCCATCCTCCAAGCATGAGGCACCAGGCTCACCAGCTCAGCTGCAATACTAGTTTAAAAATATTTATGCACCACAAAACCAGCCTTAATGACAAAGGACATTTTCTGTTGGTTTTTTTTTTTTTGCAGTGCATAAAATATTCTAATGAGACTGGGAAGGGAAATGTTCCCACTTTGGCTCTAGGGCTCTGGTCAGGACTGGAATCCCAGCAGTCTGCCTTCCCAAATTCCTGGTATTACTCCCTGCTCATTCCCCACCCTTTTCCAGACTGTTGGTTCTCCTACACTGGCAGGGCAGCTAAGGAGCCCAGGACTGGCAGGCTCACACCCAAGCCCAGCAACAACTGAAATAAAGACAGATAAACACTAGGACATCTGCCTGTCATCCCATGGTGATTCCTATATGGGTCTTCTAACACTAATGGTCTTGGGCAAACTCCCCCTTTACAGTCCCAGAGAAAGGGGACAGAAATCTGTAACTTTTTACTTCAGCCAAACCATGTAATTATTCATGTAAAAATGTGAGCTTTGGGGTCTGGGGTTTTGGTTGGTTGGTTGAATTAACAAGGTCATTCAAATGAATCTCAATTTATGTATCCAAGTGGAATTTACCAAAGAACACTGGGCACCAAGCTGTGCACAATTTTCATCTGTGATTTAGGAAAAAGCACTATAGACTACCTCATTTAAAATTTAATGCTTCCAGACACAGAAAGAGTGCAAGACTTTTGCAATGGTTTGTACTTTACAGAGATGTTGAGAATTTAGCAATCTGAATACATCTTAATAGAATCAGATTTAGTGCAAATAAACCTCTTTCCACTCCTTCACCCGCCTCTTTTTTGTTGTGTGGAAAGGCTAAATGATTTACTGGAGCAAGCTTTTTTTAAACTCTGCAGTAATTTGATTGCAGGGATAACCTCCAAGCCCTCTTGCTCTACAGAGACCAAGTCCTTACAATCTATTATCTGTCAAACAGTTTCTAAATGCTGCCAACCGACTACTGTCTCCTTTTGTCTAGCCAACAGTCAGAAACAGGCACCATGTGCATCTCTTCCAAGCACTACATATGAGACAGCATCAGCTTTGCTTAGTTGTTGCCATTGCTAGGTGAATTGTGCCATGCCACATCATTTATTCAGGCCATCAACATAAAAAACAATACTTCATAGTTCTGTCCCAATAAATCAAATCTGTTAAGCTGAAAATCCAGTAAGTGAATCAGTGGCATTGAAACCTAATGGCTCCAGATGAAATGCTTCATTTTTCAAAGCCTCTAATGGGCTCAGTCATTTCTTATTTCACAGGCTGTAGCAGATTTATCAGCTAAATTAAAAGCACACATTGCTGGACTTTGAATGACAATAAAAATATTGGCCCTGAAAGACTGTGGAAAGACATACTGCCTCCTTCTAGACAGTCTGAATGTCACTTCTAAACACTTGAACTATTATTCTGGATTGTTCATGTACAACTGATCTCTGTAGGGGTGCAGATCATGTATAAGCTTAAGAAAAAAATGAACCAGCTTAGCATTAAAAACAAGAAGCCATTTAAGGGTATCCATTAGATAAAGTATTTCTTTACGGTGATCAATAATAAGTTGAGCACACAATGCTTACCAAGGCTAGAGAAAGTCCGTACAAGCCATCAGAGCCAGCAGTTACAAGATGGCTAGGGCCATCCACTACCATTAAGGATAATCTATAGATACACCTAGATATTGCTTAGTTGAGTACATTCCAAAATTCATCTGAAAGAGCATTAACTGATGCTCAATATCAACAGTATAAAGCAATGCTCAACTCCCAGGGATTTTGAAAGTGACACAGTGCAGGACAGCAGAGTCCCATTCCCTCAGCAGCGCAGACTGGATTCTCATTGTTCAAATCAGCTCCAGGTTCCCAACAGTGCCTGTTCATGATCATTTGCTAAGGTGCCAGCCCACGTTTTATGACTACTTTGATGCTTCTGCCACCATAGATTCAGCCTGGTTTTTGTAAGTGAAGAGATCTTATCTGTGAATGATCTGATCTCTTTCCCTGCCAACCTGCGGCAAGTCCAGACCCTCCTTAACAACATGCCTGCTCAGTTTTAAAAGATCTATTATACCATTTAAAATTAAAAAAAAAAGAAAAAACCAACAAAACAAAACCAAAACAAAACATGTCTTCCCCCCCAAAATAAACCCCAAATGCTAAAAGCAGGATTAAAACCACCTACAGTATCAATACTTGTATCAGAATATAAAGGTGATACCGTGCTCTCAATTAGAAACAAGCCAGTGTTTCGCACACATATACGTACATACAAAGATTGTAAAACTATTCCTTCCTAACTTTATCAATACATACATTGTCAGGCCTTTAATATTTATGATGGTAATTTCTCAATACTAATGATTACACTGGATAATAAAATAGATGTTGCACTCTCCCGTTGTACTTGCATGCAGCCTTTTTTCAATCTTGAATTGCAAAGAACTAGAGGGATGTGAACCATCTCATTTTCCCAAATGGAGTTCACATACAAGTGTCTGACTCTGTCTTGGAGGAGTCTACTTTAATGGACAGCAGAGTGCTGTTACGAGACTCACCCAAGCCCATAATGGGCACAGCACAAATTGGAATCTCCTGCTTCAGCTGACATCAAAACAACACATTTTCCTACTGTGCATTGGTCAGGAATCAGCAGCTTTCTATTTTCTAACACAGCATCTAAAATGACCATAGGTTTTTGTTGCCATAACTCACACGTTTTAATGCTGATGCTATCAGAAGAAAAATTATGTAAAAAAATCTAGACTTGCATGGGGAGAAATCAGCCGCCTCTCCCTTCATCTACTGAGGGAATTCTCAAGCTGCGTTACTATTTCTAGAACTCTAGAGAACTAAAAAAAACAAAATCCAACCTCCAATACTGTGAATAAATAAACCCTCAGGGGTCATATAATACTTGTGACAGAAACCAGGGCCATACACGTGTGATTGTCAAAGTACTAGTATGGGACAGTACATTTTTAAGGATTTCACTCAAGCAGTGTGTGGGAGATTTTAAATTTCCATACTGAAATGTATTCAGCAGCTATAGAGAGAGAGGGAAACCCTGAGAAGTAACCTTGGGAGTGTGATTTGTGCCCCACTTATTACAGAGGCAGTGAACTGCTGTCTTCTATTTCCAAAATGAGTGGGTACTGGAGAAAGCAGGCAGCAATCTGCCTTCTCTACAGCCACTGTCTGTCTGGCTGTTGTTAAGACTAAAGCTGTGTGCACCAGTTTTATTGGTCATTTTCTGATCTCAATCCCCAAATTAGCTGTTTGTGGGCATTCATACCACATAGCCCTGTGTGTGAATCCCATGAGGGTTTCAGCAGGAGCTAAGAGCTTACTCAGGACAGCCACAGCCTAACGCATCATTTTTAGGCCTAAAATGAAGAGGCCTAGCAAATTCAGGATTAGCCAGTTCCTGCAGATCATTTGATTGATTGCAATTTTGAATTTAGGGGGAAAAAAAATCTCTTCTAGGTGCCAAAATGCTTTTGCAGTTTTGCTTTTATAAAATAAGGTCCCATCACCTGGTAAAGTACCAGGCAATAACGGGTTTGGTGGTCCTTCTTAAGGCAGAGATTTTTCTTTATACATTTATTAAACTGCGTGACACACCTGCGTGACAAATCTGTTAAACTGTGTGACACACCTTCCTCCTTGAGCAATTCCTGATTAAAATACAAATGCTTCAAATTTAATGGCTTTGCCACTTTCTTTTACATAGTCGGTATACCCTCATCTGTCACCTCTAACAGAGCTTCTAGGCAGATAACCTGAAAACAACCGAACTGATTTGTCCCTGACCATGAATTTGTTAAGAGCACTCTTCTACACCATACATTTGTTGTTTTCTCTGGTTTATCCCTCTCATTTATCTCCCTACTGCCTTCTTCACAGTCCCTTCTGGTTTTATAAGCTCTTCGGGTGACTGGGGGGTGTGTGTCTACACATTTAAAAATAATCTGAGCCTGGCAGCTGAGACTGGACCTGAATCACCCTTTGGATGGTGCATCCACCCTCTGTGCAAGCAGCTGCTACCCCTCAGCTGCAACCGCCGCTGAGCCCCCTCTCCTGCTCCTGTCCCAGGTGGAAGATGGGCAAACATCTGCTGCCCAAACAAAGCCCAGCCCCAAGAGACTGGGCAGGGAGGCTCCGTGCCAGCCCTGCTTTCCTCAGTAGAGAGGGCAGAGTCAGCATCATCCCACCGCAGCTCCTCCTAGATCCCCATCCTGCCTGGACTCATGTCCACATATCAGCCCCCACCTCGGGATGTCCCCACACCTACTGTACCAGCCACACACAGCAGGAGAAGAGGACCTATAGACATTTCTCTGCTACTTCCCCAACTGTGACAGCTGTTTTTATAGAAGGCTGTTCCTTGCTCAGCAAAACAGCATGCACTCTTCTTCGCTCAGAAGCATGTGAGAAATCTCATTCACGCTACCTGTGATTTTCTTCCAAATCTGTGGTTCTTTGCTAAGGCCTCCCCAAAAAGTGTAAGAAACTGACAACGTCAAATTATTTCCTAAAATTAGCACCGTAAGGACTTAGGGTGTTGTGCTCGTGGAAGCAGTGGGAGAAGCAAAATTGAGTAACTTGTCATTCTGAAAGTGGTGAGGGGGAAACTGATGATTAGACTGAGCAAAGCAGGAAAGCACACAGCAGTTCCCATGGTAAATGGGACACTGAAAATGCAGAGAGGGGTATTTTTTTTAATTTCTTTTTGGTTTTAGGGAAAAAAGGTTCCTTATTTCTTCTGGTTTGTTCAGTGAGGCAAATTACATTGCACCAAGACACGCACAGGATGAGAAATCCATATTCATTATGTTATACAGCACCTATCAGTATATAGGTCCATCAGGTTTGCACTAGCAGCATGTATACAGCTGCTTTTAAACCTCCCTTATGCCCAGGGTAAAAGCAGAACCTTTCATCCCACTGTAAGAAAGCAGTCCTGCCTCCTGTGATCAATGGCCTGCAGGGGGGATTGTAAAGCAACCTGTATGACTCTTGGCAGGTCAGAGAACTGTTTCTGGCTTTGGATATCTGTGTATCTCTTCGACACAATTTTTTGGGATACACTTTCTCCAGACTGGTTTTGAACTGCTCTAGTCCTGCCTGTTTTAACCTACTCTCAGACAACATTATTCGGGGCTCTAGTTTCAAAACAGCACAGAATACTACAAGTAAATCCAGCTACTTCACACTTACATTTCTTTGGGGCTCCTTCTCATCAACATAGTTAATTTGCAAAGATTTAAAACTTTCCATTAGTGTTTCCTCAAGGCAGATTCTCCCTTCATCCCCAATAGCAGTGGTGGTAGAATAATCTATTATTACAGTGCCTTTACCCTCTTTATCTCCCTCTTTCATAGAATCAAAATGCACCATGTTTGGGTTCTATGGTTTGTTGGTGGGTTTCTTTCCTGCAGTACTGGCTCTTTGTCCCTTCCTACCATTTTGCAAATACCATTATTTGTGAGGAAAATCTGGCATACTTCCATACTGAGTCAAGAAACCCTTCAAAAGCCTCTCTCCCACAACATGGTTACTTTTTATTTAGTTACATCTTTTACTGTGGTATCCAAAGAATGCTTTTAAATCACCTTTGCTGCATAAGTGATCACTTTTTAATGGTGCAGGTTTTGGTATTCTGCGACAGTATATACATTAAGCTACTGCACTTTTAAAACTGTTTTTTAAACCTGTGTCCTCAATGTTATTAACTTTAAGAATTAGTTAAAAATCTAGCCTAGGCAGAGAAAAGGAGAATTCAATATTCAATACTAAAAATACTAAAATTCAATACTAAAAATTAATACAAAAATTAATACAAAATTAAGACATTTACTTCAGGCAGTGTAATTACATTCTCTGTTTCATACCCATTGACTGTACTCAGAAATGAATACCCACAAGAACATTGTTATTTCAAAAAATATAGCTGTTTTTCTTACTTTGAGCTCATGCTGTGTATCTTCCTCCTTCAGTCTTTCTCAGTCGTCTGAGGAACTGAATGTCCATGCACACAACCAGCAACCACACACACGCAGCTGCTCCTCCACTTAAGGCATTTCAAGGGCCAGGTGCTTTGAATTATTTTGGCTTGCAATGAAAGACAGCCATACTAACTCAAATCACCTGTTTAAGTGTAGAGCAATGGCAAATTTACCACAGATTAGCCTGCTTTTGCATACCTTGTTGGCATGCCTTAAGACTTGAAATATAGGCTTTTCTTTAAACCATAGATATTGAGAGGCAGGATGAATGTTTATCTTGAAAACTGTAACTGTAGGTCAAACCAGAGCTTAGCAATTCAGGATCCTTGAAAAAAGAGGATATAAAACTGACTACAAGCCAGTGTTTCTATAGAGGATTATGGCTACACTAACACCTGCTTTTTTTTTTTTTTCTTTTAATAATTCAGACTCTAAGAAAGACCAGATTTTCCCTCCTTATATGCCAAAGTCCTTTTCTATTGTTTTTCAATGATATTTCCGTAAATATCATTTCAGCGAGCTTAATGACACTCAGCTGATCTTTCTACAAACTGGCTTAAAAAAAACCTGTCCGTGCCTGCATCTGGTTTACTGGCTTTGTGTCCCACCTTGATGACCAAGTGAATCCACGAGCAACTGTCATTGGTCCTTGTTTCCCCAGTGATCTGGGATATGGATGGCTGACACCTCCCTACAGCCAGTTTACAGTAACAAGGGAGGGAAGGGCAACAGATGAAGGGACCCTTGATGTGCACTACTTTACAGACATTATTCCACCACTGGGGCTTCCAGGAAAGAAAATGCTGGAAGGTGGGGAAGGTGAGTGTGGATCTTGTCCTGACTAAGCTTGGGAAGAGAGGGATGCAATTAAGTCAGGGAACATGGAGCAGAGAAGATGGAGGACAGCAGGTGACAGAAAAGCAATGTGATTAAATTCTGGCTGTCTTCAAAGTGTGGAGGACTGCAACAAGCTCAAGGCTCTTGACAGTATGAAAATCCACAGTGAATTTGCTGGATGTACAGTTTCTTTAGGAAGTGGATGTTCCCACTATTTCTATGGCTGGATTACCATAGAAATGCTGATAAGAAAAGGCACCTTTCTCATGTCCAGAGATAAGAGGAAAAGGGGCTAGGAGCTTTCTGCACCAACCATTTCTCTCTAGACCTGATTTATCTCAATGTTTAAGCTATTTAAGAAAGTATAACCATAGAGTGACCACACTGTGTTCTAGTGCAATGGTACCTAATTACCAAGATTATCTGAATTATAATTTATATTTTTCATGAAAAAGATCTCCCACTGCCTGCACACAAATCCATATTCCTCTCACTTCTAAGGACTTCAAATGTAGTGTGATCAACCTGTCTTTCCTTGACAAAAAGTTATGTTTCCAGTGACCCTCTTGCAATCACCTGTTTTCAAGTACTGAAAATCTGCTGTCTTACTGAGGAAAAGACCCATCTTGGCAATGCACGAGAATTGTTTTCTGAAGGAAAGACCTAACAACCATCTGTCTAAAATCTTGCCTTCTAAGGACAATTTCCACCTCCAAACTCAAGCTTGCTGTTAATGTTTTCTCAGCGTAGGAACTAGGGTAAAATCTTTTATCTCCATCACTTGTTCCTGACTTAGGTAGAAAATTTTGAATTTCTTATGGGAATGATTCTGTGGCAGTACTGTTAATGAAATCAGCTAAAAGAGCCAAATAAAACAGGTTGGAGGAACCAGGAAGAAGTAGTTCTGGTTGGTTTTTTTTTTTTCCTTTTTAAATTGATTTTTTGACAGTCTGGATACACACCAACTGTTGAATCAGCCCAACTGAGTGTACTGATAACACCTCAGAAGTGATGACAGGGAAGGTTTTGGAACTTCTTAAACTAGGTTGGTCACCAAAAGAGTTGTAACATGGATCTACAGTTTCTTTCACACTTTCGTAATAGAGAAAGAAACTGCCTCAGACAAAAATCATGGATAAAACTGTAATTTATATTCATAGGTTTTTATAATGTCTCTGTAGATGTGTGTCAGTCACTCACTGAACCCTGTAAATCACATTTCAAAAAGCAGTTGGGCATGCAAATAAGATCTCTAAGGGGAACTAGCAGCACAGCTTACAGATGGCACTAGGTGAAGAAGGAAGAAAGATATTACTAAAGAAATCATTACTTTTTAACTGTAATATTACCCACCCCTACATATGAAGATAGTGTGATAGATTGCTGTGGCCAAGAGCTGCACAAAATGAAGAAAAAAAAACCTAAGCAAATTCAACATGCAACAATTAAAACCATGAAACTAATTAAACATTGAATACTTTCTATTTTGAGATTTAAATCCATATAGCAGTTCACATAGCAGAATGATGGCCAGAATGATGGCCAAAAGCCTGTGAAAATCTTCATGGGATTGGGCTAAACAATCACATAAAAAAAACACTAAAATGCACTTTTTTTCTTGCTAAAGGTCAGTGTTAGCAATACATATCAGTACAGAACTGCCCCTTTGCACACCCCAGGTGGAGAGGACACAGCTGCCTGTTAGCATCTGTACCTAGTAGTGTAGATTCTTCCTGATCATGTATCACAGTTCTCTCCTTCACCCACAGAACGTGCACGTTGTTTCTAACTGTGATTAACATTTCCCAGCCACCTTCATCCCTGACTTTACTCTTTACAGGCCAGTTCTCTCCTTCACCCACAGAACGTGCACGTTGTTTCTAACTGTGATTAACATTTCCCAGCCACCTTCATCCCTGACTTTACTCTGTTATTTTCAGGTAAGCCCAGACTCCAATTTGGACAGCCAAATTCTGGATGTGGCACAGCACTCCTCACCATGTACTGTAAAAGCACGAGCTTCACACAGCAATAACCCTAAAAGACCTCATTACATAGCAAGCTGCTCTCAAAAGGTCTTTTATAATGCAAAATATTTCTATTCGGTACTTTTCATCAGAATTTGATGAAACAAAGGAGAAATGCCTAACTGGGAGATGAACTCAGGTGTCTGGCTTAGAAATATACTTTGTACAAGTGCCAGAAAGTCCATGAAGTCTACTGAGGAAGAATCCCAGTAATTGTATGAGTACTTTTGTAGTGAAGCCTCAAATTAAGTAATATGGAATGGGATCTACAGTACATTCTCTCCAGCAGGTGAGAGTTAGTTATTAAGGCCTGAAATCAAGATTTAAATTGAATGACTGTAGGGAGAGGGGTGTGAGTCTGTACAGTGCTTCTCAGTGCTAAAGGAATTATAAAGAAATTATAACAGGCATATCTGAAGAGCAGGATGGGAAGGCATACCAGCAGCTATACAACATTTTTCTTAGCATTTTACTTGTATGCAGTCCCCATAAGTAAAAAAAATAAAAATAAAATAAATCATCAGATTATCTCTTGACTCAATCGCTTCATTCTCTTTCTTTGAAATTTTCTGAGGTCTTATCCTGCTACCCTTTCAATCCTTCTAAAATGCTGCTGTTATGTAGGTGTTGCACTGGGGCCAGACTTTCAAAGCTGTTTCCAACATCCCTAGTCCCACTTGTCTCTTTGTTCTCTTCCCTGCTTTTTTCAAACCACCTTCCATGTTATGTATTATTTCATTCTTCAGTTTTGCTCTCTCCCTAATGGGATGTCTTCATCCTGCATGTTTCTAAATAATTAATACTTCGGTACATGCAGCACTTTGTAATGTATTTTTCATTCTTGCACCATTCCAGGAACTTCATTAGCATAATGGTAGGATAGATGCACATTGAAGTACAAGTTGATTTAGCGCAGTGCTCTCGGTTCCTATTGTAAGGTCACAATTGGATTTCATTAGAGACTAAGAATGAAGCTGCTGGCATACACTGTCATTGTTTTCTTCTTATTTAAGCTTTTGAAAACAAAAATTAGCATTTAAAATGCAGAGAAGAGTATATTACTAAGCTCCTGTGCACCAGAGATATTCACCTAGCAGGACTCAAGGTAGGTCAAGTCCCTGAGAGATGCTGGTTTACCCTGGATTACCCTGGTATCTGCATAGGGGTTTATACCAGGCAGTGGGATTCTTTTCAGATGCAATTTTGTTGACACCGGCAGCCAACTGGTGTGTGCTTTTGCACCCCAGTGATGTGCTCAGATTGGATTCCCTCCAGCCAGAACCAGGGCTGGCAATGAATCACTACCACAGAGTGGCAGATCAATCCTAAAGCCATTCCTGAAGAAATCTCTATTCAACACATCATCACGATCTCGTATACAGAGGTGATGACACACCAGTGCTGGACCTTTCCCTGACCTCAGGAGATTTGGATTTACTTTTTTTTATTGGTTTCTTTCAGGGCACAGCTTTTTGCCTGGTAGAAATGTAATAAAAATAGCGCCCGAATAAAGATTTCTGGTTGCTAATTCAGATCACAGAATTAGGCTTTAATGTTGTTCAGTTACTTTTTCAGTGGCTTTGACTTACACCAAAGTGACTGATAAAATGACTCAACAGAGTATAAGATGACGGTGATGCTAGATCATGATCAGGTAGTAACTCTTTGACCTTTTAAAGCAAAACAGGGATGTGATTAATTTAAAGAAGTCCTCAACATGTTAGTAAATCTGGTTTTAACTTTAGAACAAACCTGTAGCAACTGAAAGGTGGCACAAGAGCAAATTCTTTCTCTCCCTTCCTGAGAAACCTCTGTAACATGTCACGTGCTTCTAGACTGCACTGGGAACCATGACCAAGCTGTAGCAGCCCCTGCAGAAAATGGCAGTGCACCAGCCAAAAAGCTGAAACCTATCACCAGTTTCTTTGCACAGGACAAGAGGTTCCAAAATGCATAGGACATTGAAAGTGTTGGCATCTCAATGATCTTCAGGTACATCCATCCACCCTGCTGATAGCTTGACAGACGCATGCTCCATCTTGCAGTGTCAGAATGAGAAGACACTGTCAAACTGTTGTCAGCTGTCAGGTACAGTGTCATTACCCACCAGGTTCTGCCACAATGCAGACTGTCATCATGACAACATCTATTGCTCTTTATTGACAGATCTGGCCCAGATTTTGCTGTTCACATGAGATAAAGCAAGCTGTTCAGCCACGTATTCAAACCATACAGAACCCTTGCTCCAAGACATAAGTTTGCATAAAGCCATAAGACTTAATCACAACATTTGATTGAGAACTCTTCTTGGTTTTTCCAAAACAGAATACCGAGTCTCGAGGATTAGGATCAATTAGACCATTGGTCTCTGCAACCACAGCACTGTCCTGAGCACATGGTGGCAATTAAAGGTCTGCCTGGTAAGATCAAAGACTGGAAGACAGGAAAGGTGAGTTTTCCTAATTCTCAAGAGACTGAACAGACTGTAGAAGAGACCAAAAGAATGCTTTGGCTGCAGAGACCAGAGGCCAGCTGCCCCTGAGCGAGGCACACAGATGACTGCTTTGTGTTGCCTGTTAGGTGGAAGCACATGGTGTGCACCCAGGGCCAGCTGCTGGCATGCACTTCACTGCTGGAAATGCATAAGGAGGATATAAAGTCCTCAGATCAGAACAGTCCTCATGAAACTGAGCACATGCCACTCCCTTCACTGCCTAGTGTATAGACAACCTCTGTGATACACCGTCAACTGTTCAATCGGTACACTATTCTTACTTTAAATATTGGATTTTTGGATTATTTTTAAACAGAAAGGACTCCACTAGATGTACCAGCTGAATTACATTCAGCAGAAGGAACACAAGTTTCATCCAGTGCAGCTTGCATGCATCCATCATCTCTAGAGCACAAAAGAGTTTATTCTTCAACTTATTTATTTAGCTAGGCAAGCCAAATGCAAAGGATTGGTAGATTTATTGTAGGATAAACTGGTATATATTACGTATATTTTGGCAATTATCTGTGGTCTACTGATTTTGCACTTTAGAACAATCCCTGACCAGTTCTCCAGTACCTGTGAGCAATCCACATTTTCAGGTTTTGAGTATTTATTTCTATGGATATACTAGAAATAAACATAATTCGCTTATTTCTAAATAGATCTCAAACTCATTTCAATGCAGTTTCTGTCAGAAAAGGGTTTAACTAAATAACAAATGCTTCCATAAGAAACCTCAGCTGTCTCTGCTTCAGAGCAGCACAGTTGATGAAAAGGCACTCTTTCATATATCCCTGTAGAAATAAAACATTAGTCCCATCTTTTCAGCACTCAATCATTATCATCTTCATCTTCACTGCTGGTGAAGTGGAAAGACCTGGAAATGGGTTCTGCTTCCTTTCTGACGGTGCAGATGAGTGATTTCATCTTATCTGAGCATCACCTATTACTTTCCCTAGCTTTGTAGCTGTCCTAAATTATTTCTTTCTATTCTGTGCCTTCACCAAAATTAGAGAAAATGAAAGGCTTTGAAGGGTCCAACTTAAAGACACTTGCACCGATGCTTATGGTTACAAAGGTTAGAAAAACAACCATGCTATCTATTGGCACTTGTGAAAAATCCTTTCTGGCAGGAAGCGACACTGAGGTTTCTTTCCCTTCATTCCCTCCTGCTCCGGCTTTGTTGTCTTTCTGACATACCTATATTAACTCTTCAGTTTGAGAGGAGGAAAAAACGTGGTTGTTTCATCAGAAGATCAAGAACAGAGTTGCAAGTGTTTTCTTATGGCTGTAACTTTTTGTACTTTAACCATAACTCCCTTGCAAAAACGTTGCAAGAACCAGAATGGTTCTTAAAAAAACCCACATAAGATAGGAGAGGGCTGCGAGAGAGAACCATTTTAGTGCTGAGACAGAAGTTACCTCCCTCAGAGATAATCCCATGCACTTCTTTTCATTTCACACACAACTCCTTCTTAGGCATTAAACTAAACCCTACATTCAAAGCTTGTATGTCCTACTTTCTTTGACTATGATTTTGGAACATTTTCTGCCTCTATCCTGTCTTTGTTAGATGGGTCTCAAGTCCGCTGAGAAAGTTGTACTAAATGGTTATTGAACAGAAAAGGTGAAAAATGCTTAATATTCTCATCATGCAGCTAGCCAGAGAAACGGGAAAAGCAAGCTGTTTTCTCTTCTCTTACACAGGAGCAAGGAGAAAAAGATCTTATCATCAAGACTGAAAGACCAAGGGCTCTTTTGTCTAAGAGGAAACCGAGAGGAAACATCACAGTGGTCTTCAAACAGAAGAAAGGCTTTGCAATGACAAAAAGAATCCTTGCTGCCATGACCTCTATGTAAGGAGAAAATGTAATTGTATCAAATTACAGAAAGTGGAAATTTAGGTTAAACGTTAGAACAGACGTTACAATAGCAAGGATAATTGAGCACTGGAGGGGACTATGAAATATCCACCAGAGAAGGTTTTAAAAAACAGGCTAGACAAGAACAGTCTGGAAAGATATGGCTACACCTGAAGCTGAGTAATGGACTAAACGGTCCCTTAAATTTCCTCTCAGTCCGAGACCTTGTGATTCCACATGGACTTATGGCCTATTCATGCCCTCCGTTATTTCCTGCAAGTAAAGCTAAACACCCAGATCTATTTAATCTCTATTCGATAATAAAACAACACATATTGCAATTTTTCCTCCTGATGAAAAACACAAGTGAGAAGCCTTGATCTGTGTTTTGCACCAGCAGGTACCAACAAGTACCTTTCCTCTTGTTGCTCACCTGCAGCGTGCTACACAGTCCACTGCATTTTTTGGCACAAAGACCTACGACCACTTTTTCCAGAATGCCTCATTTAGCTCCAAGTGGTCTATATTTGTTCCTGGCATGAAACACAAGGTAAGCGACAGAGACAGCAGCAGAATGGTCAACAATTCAGCTGTTTTATTAATAACTATACGAGTGTTTTATCTTATACATTATGCAACTGCACTTATGACTGCATAGCTTCAGTGACACCAGAAGAGAAAGGACAGCACAATGCAATGGCAAAAGAAGAAAAACAAGCAGTTCCTTGAAACATGATCAAAAGATCTTGATTTCATGGTTGGGTTGCTGTTGTCTGAAGGGATCCTTATCATACTGCACGTTACATAAGCCAGCACTGGCAGCAGAAAACAGTGGACTAAAAAAGCACTTCCCAAAGAAGTGCTTTCATACACTGAGTTTTCACAAAGAGTTCACATAAAAATTTGCAAATAGAAAAAGCATTTGGGGAGAATGCAGACACCTACGTTCACAAGAACAAGCCAGAACATCTCTGCCATTCTTGCCTTGGTTCTTGAGAACCGCAGAGCACAGCTTTTTAATGTCCTGGTGTTCATTTTCTGGCTGGAGTTGTTTGCAAGCCAGACAGTCAGCATTCAGAAGCTGTACCTCCTAAGTGCCTGGTTTGCTGGGCACACATCTGTCTGTGCACCTTGCATCACTGATGGACTGTCGAGTGGCATGAGCACATACAGAAAAGGCCCAACTGACCACTTTTGAGACTCACCACAAAATGATTATCTGTGATGGAAGAAATATCATTTTAGCCAGCTGTAAAAAGGAGCAAAGGGTATTATTGAACACGTGTGTTACTGGGAGATGGAGGGATTCAGCCACCACAGCTCAAATCTTGGTGAAAACCCTGAGCTGCCTTCCACAGACCGCTTACATCCACATGTGTTTGAGAGAAACTGCCCCCAGTAGCTGCTGTCATTTCCTTCGCAGTGATTTTACCATTTCCCAGGGATAATTAAAGGTCAAGAGCTTCTCTTGGAATTTCAGCTGCATCTCAAATACACGGCCAAGAAACACTAGTATAAATTGGCCTGTAGCTTCAAGGAATCTGAATGAGTTCCTGTAAGAAATAACCCTCCAGCGACAGAGCATCTGGAACGCCTTTGTCCTCTTACCTGCAAAGCAGCAGGAACACGGTGTGCGATTGGGCAACTGTTTTCACTGGACTGTGGCCTCCACAGCTAGAGGCACATGTCTACACAGATGAAAGGCCAAAGCCTGCGTCAATACGCTGATAGTCTCGCATGACTCTCACCTATCATGTTTATGATACGCAACTGGGTCAAGTAGAGAGTGAGTTTCTCATTGTCCAGTACGTGGTTTCCACAGAAGTTCTCAGATTCTGGCCATTTTTTTTCTGCCACAACTGTGGGGAAAAAAAAAAACAAAAAACAAACAAACCAAAAAAGCTCACTAATTTTTGTTTAAATACCACACACTTTTTTAACTTTTTGGTTTTTTTTACTTCAGATATATTCTCCAAGGATGATGTGTGCATCCCACTTTTAGCCATAATAACATCTCCGTGACATAGCACTTATTGAAAATGACAGCCTGACAGATGGCAGGGCAAACCTTTTAATCCCAGTTCTTGACAGTGTAGTAGGTTGCACATCTGATGCCAAAAAATGTTTTTCTCATCTATTCAAAGCCATGTGCTCCCTGAAGCTTCCAGACTCCTAAAACTACAATGGAGGTGTCTTGTTGTAAAAAATACCACATACCCTCAGACGGTTAATAAAATGTCTTTGGAGTGATACATATGGCGTAATATAGAACCTTAATAGCTGAAGAGACAGACAGAAAGGAAGAGGGAAGGGGTGGAAGTGGAAGAAAAAGGGGGAGAAATCGTCAAAAAGCTCCCTTCGCCCAACTGCCAGGAAACAGCAGCTGACCACTGTGAGAGGCCACAGGAGAAAAAATGTTTCATGGAACATCCTTCAGGTCACCAACTGCCAGAATTAGGAAATCAGAAAAATGACATGCACAAGCAATTTCTATAAATTATTCACTACAAAGAAAACCACACATTTTTCCCAGATAACAATAATTATGCCAAATGGAAAAAAAAAAAAACAAAAAACAATACAAAGCAAAAACCAAAGCAAAAACCAAAGCAAAAACCAGCAACAACCATTTCTCAGTTTTTCTGCTTATTTCCATATGAACAAAATGGAAAAATTCAAACTGTAGACTAGGAAATGTGGATTACAAATGATTTGACAAGCCTTTCCCTCAATCAGAATTTTACAATTACTGTCCAAATAAAGATTTCAGACTTAAATAGCACAGCATAACATTTCTTTGGGATCCTCTGCACTGGAGGGTCATCAGAGGTATTTCCAAGCTAGAGATTTGGGGTCTCCCAACTTGGAGACTTCAAGCAAGCGTCCTGCCTTTCAGAAGAACCTTGAGGACCATGTGGTGAAATATGTTAACTGTTTAGTTGCTGCTTGCCCTAAACACACTGCTTACCAGGGTGCCAGCAGCTGGGACTCAAGTGGGGAGTACCAGATGTGGAGGTAAAGGGCTGGGCAAGAGTCCCATCCACTGAAGTGAGTGACACTGATAGCTTGTTGTGTACATCCATTGCCCCACAAACCACTATTGTCACGCAGACCAGCCATCCTATGAAACAGGGGAGAGGTGAAGCTAGGAGGCACTTGAACTGGGAACTGGGGAAGGAAAGGAAACCGCTACATTTGGGCTTTGATGAGGAAACAGAAGGGTGAACTGGAAGAAGAGGAGGTCCAGCAACCTCGCTTGGGGAAATTCACAAGCTGAGGTGGGGTAGTACAAGCAGCAACAATGAAACTTGTACAGGTAAAAGGCTTAGCAAAGTAAATGCATGTGCATGACTGAAAACCTGTAAGAGTCCACCATGTAACTTAAACACTGACACAAACTTCTTTTTGGACAACTGTGCACAGAGATGACATCCAACTGTACATGATAAGTTCTCCATTGTGGAGCACAACCATTCTTCTTCTCCATATCACTTCCTCTCTCCGGTGGTTAACTCCCATAAGCCCATCTTCACTTTTCTCTTAGGGTCTCTCACCTTGTCTTTACATTTCCAGATTATGCTGCTTTTCCACAACATTAACCAACCGCATGTTCTTCTCATCTGGCTTCTGCTGCATCAGGAATGCTCCCCCTCTGTAGTTAAGTTTGCAAGCCAGCAAATTTTAATTTATTTTTTTGTGCGAATACAAGAACAGCTGTACTGCGTCAAACCATAGGTCCATCTGTCCCAGCAGAAGGTTTTATGATGGGAAAAGGAATTTAGGTGCCATTTGTTTTTGAACTGGAAGCAGCTGAAAGGACAGAGGCAACTGTCTCTTATTCTTAGTCAAAGAGCATTTGACATATCCCCAGAATTAAGAGAGAAGACCTTCATTAAGGAAGAGTGGTCATCTGTATGCCAAAAATGTCTGTGTGATTTATTCTCAGTACACTCTTACTATACATCAGTGAACTGTCTCCTTCCAACCGCTTGTGGCTTCTTGTTTGTGGATTCATGCCTTGCCTAAATTGAAATCAGCAGGAACATCTACTCCTAGACATAATCTGGCTGTGTCAGTTGCCAGCAGCAATTACAGAAACTCCTGGGGAACATTGGCTGCAGGTTACCGAAACAGATGTCAGTTGTAGCTACACAGGCATGAGACTGA
The DNA here is from genome assembly GCF_001431845.1 of Calidris pugnax. Classification (NCBI taxonomy): domain Eukaryota; kingdom Metazoa; phylum Chordata; class Aves; order Charadriiformes; family Scolopacidae; genus Calidris; species Calidris pugnax. Next base: position 500,913 of record NW_015092240.1, on the reverse strand, counting down.
ATTTCAGAGTGCAGGCAGCCCCAAGTGCCACGTGTAAGTTCCAACAGCTCTGGACCCAAATCAGACCAAGAGCTAAAAATCACAATTTGCAACCATCATTCACACTCAGAGCACCCCCTTCTTTCATTTGTGGAATCACATACATATTGCAGTATTAAAATGCTTTTTTATTTCCTAGTAAAGTTTTATAACCTTACCAGAGGTATGAGAAGCAGAGAGGTGGAGATGTGGCAACAAGCAACTAGAAACACAGGCTCAATCCTATTAGAGAAGAACAGTCATTCTATGAATAAGGCAAATAAAATATTGAGATTAATCGTACCAGCAGGTAATTTTTTTTTAAATTTATTGCATTTTAAAGCACATGTTTCTGCACGTTTTGTGTGGTCATCACTAACAAATGTGCACCCTTTTTAATTTGTATCTCTGCTTCTGCAGAAGCAAAAAGAGGAAAACATTTTGAAAATGCTGAATACACTAATTGACTAATCAGTATGGGCAGGTCTACCTCATGTTAAGATCTGGCCTGGGTCTGCCCCCTCCTTGTTTTCTACTCACAATCTCAGTCGACAAGCACAGGTAAAAGCCCTGAGGTGAGAACAGGCAGAGTGAGTTTCACCACAGCTTTGTATGCAGAACCACACAGGTTCGGGTCTACAATTCCTTCAAACACTTTGCAAACCTGCAGGTCATCCCAAATCCCAGAGTATGACCTCTGCTCTCCCAAAGCACCCCAGAGAGAGAAACAGGAGGTAATATGCAGCCTGTTTTCTGCATTATCTGAGCATCCTGGGGGAGTGCTAGAGCAGCCTGAAGGAAACAGCTCCCCACAAACTCTTGTCCCACTAAACACAGTCAGCAACTGACCTGAAAATTCTGGAAGGGGTTCAGCACAAAGCACAGGCTTTCCGCTAATAAGTAAAACATTCATATCACTGATAACATGCAAATTAACTGAAATAGAGCACTGTCATCAACATTACCTAACAAAATGACAATAACCTGATGCCAACAAGCAGTGTGACAGCTCCAGAAGCCTGAAACTCGTTTTATATGGAGCTAGACAAATTACTCACTGAAAACTGTCTTTAACAGCTGTCTACATTGTTCAAAGGAAGACAGGCCCTATCCTTCCCACCAGCGGATGTCAGGCATGGTAAAGCCTCAGCAGAGGAAAACTGTGAGAGGAAGGTGGAATAGGAAGCGTGATCTTTAAGGATGGCACACTGAGCACAGAGAGGGACACTCACATAGTCTCGAGTGTAGGCATGGTAAAGCCTCAGCAGAGGAAAACTAGGAGAGGAAGGTGGAATAGGAACAACTGTGATCTTTAAGGATGGCACACTGAGCACGGAGAGGGACACTCACATAATCTCGGGTGCAAATTCTTAACCAAAATGAATATTTGAACTAAAAGGGGAAGAGGAGAGAACTCAAGTTAGCTCTAGCTAGTCAAGCTGCAGTGACATATTGTAACTCCCTGCCTGGGTGAGTCATGTGGCCATGCCCACGCCACCCTTGCATCCATCCCCACAGGGATGTCAAACTGTCTGTGGGTGCAACTCCAGGTGCTGAGAGCTCAGCAAGAAGTAGCCATCCTAAGGGTTTGCCCGTGCTTTCCTGCCTTTCCTACTTTGTCACTATATGATTTTCCTCCTTGCACTCCTAGAAGATGCAGGAGATGCTGGAGTGGCAGATCCTTTCTGCCTGCTCTGCCAACCTAAGCCAGATCCTGGAATAGTTTCAAGCTTCCCCAAGTGCCTGCTAAAAACAACATTTCGAGCCAAAGGTAACATCAACCACAAATTTATTTCCCTTCCCAAACACCACTAACCTTGAGGTGAATTAAGACATACACATTTTTTCATATTCTGTCTTTTGTGCCAGTATTATCCCACCTGTAGCACACAAATAGATTTTATAGGTTTTGAAGTAAATGGGTTGCATTCTATATATTTTTAGATCTTCAAAAAAGAATGTGTATTTGGAAAGCCTGGCTCTACAAGGACTTTGTTATAGAAATAAAGGATGCAGAATCACAGAGTCAGGGACAATTCTGGCCTCAGGTCTTTCAACTCCTCTGCCTGCTGATCACCACCCCCCTAGCTTGAGAGGTGGCAACAGAAATCAGACAAGTCAAATAAAATAATGGGCTATTTCTAGTTGGTACAATAAAAGATACCTTCTGGAGGCTTTGTCACATTCAAATATCCTCGTTCATTTCATGTATCATCACATAACCACTCAAACCAAACACACTAAGGTACCTTTAGGACATATAAACACATTTCTAAATTATAGACATTAGAAATGTCTATAATATTAGAATAGAAATGTCTATTAGAAATAAACATTTCTAAAGGAAATATTTAACTTTGTAACAATTTATGTCTCTCAAAGTTCAAAATCATACTAACAAGGTGATGAGAACGATTAGCCCTTTCCAGTGCCAGAGTCCAAGGGAAGTTTTCACTGCTCCCAGGATGGGTGGAAAGTACCCCAGCCACACAGCTGCACGACACAGCTGCATTCCCATAGCCGATCCCTAGGTCCTCATATGAAAGCAAAAACCCTGCCAAAAAAAAAAATAAATCCATCTATGCATTAAGGGAGAAAAGGGGTTTGTAATCAGGGTTTACCTAGAGATCCGCTGCTTTGTCTCTGGAACTGCACGAAGCAGGTCCATATACAATCACAAATGGTACAGCCAGCAGGGAGCAGCCACTCCCATTTGTAGAGGTTAAAAAAGAATTCTCTTGGGAAAAAAAAGATTTTTCTTAAGCCTTCTCTGTTTCTCAGTTCATTTGTGATGTACCCAGGTGGGGCAAGAACCTTTACCTTCCCTTTCAGGAAATAACGACCTAGGTAGGACCCAAGCTTCAGCAACTGCACTGCAGGACAAGCAATTTCTGAGCTCTATTTGAGTGGGCTGTTACAGCTACATGCTAAGTGGGTTCAATAAGCCTCTGGTAAAATGGCAGCACAGTAAATATAAAGTCAATCCAGATAAGCACCCATCAGTAGCTTGCTGTGCATTCTGCAGACCAGGTGCAAATACACTTCTGATCCTCAGTCAGTCCAGCCGGACTGACTGACCAACATGGCAAATAATACCAGGTTCTATATATTGAAAGAATTTTCCTGGAAAAAATCATACATTAATTCTATTTTACTGTAGTCTCTATTCTTTTTATAAATACGACTTTTTTTTCTTTTTATTGTTTTGGAAAGGATTATAAAGTTGATTATTATCGTTTCACGCCAACCATTCAGGCAAAGAAACACCACAATAAGGCTTTAAAGAACACAAGGTATTTAACACTGATAACGAACTGGTGATTTGCAACGCTGAATTCAGAGGTTAAGGCCACCCCAGAACCGCGGCAGGACTGCTGCCTAAGGGAAGGCAGCAATTTGGGGAGAGAAAACCAAATCGGCTCGGCTCGCTTCGGCCCCGCTCGGCTCCCCTCGGCTGGGCGGCCCCCTGCTGCCCCCTGGCGGCCGCGGCGCGGCATCGCCCCGCGCCCTCCCGCGGGCGGACAGGGCAGCTCCTTCCGCAGAAAGTCAATCTGTTGAAATAATTACATCAAAAAAAACCCAAACAAACAAAACCCAAGGGTGATACTTGAAACGTTTATTCAATACAGAGGCAGATAATAAGTCCACACGGCATTTCTGGAAGCTGTCTTTCCAAGCTTTTCCAAAAAAAAAAAATAAATAGCCAAGTCAATTTCATAACAAGGAGCACCATTAAATCAGATGCAACATTATTCTCCTCACAAGTACTAATAAAGACTACCACGCGTGATTTTTCTGGTTATCTGCCATCCTCTTTGAAAGCTTAGCGTGAAACTTAGAATCCTGTTTTAGTTCTGCCAAAGAAGAATATTTCCACAGTGAGTAGCTGGAACGGGATGGAGTATTAAACACATCCTGCATGTTTTTGTGCCCAAACTCGTTAATATCTCTGCAGAAACACCCACTGCCTCTGCTGCTTTCTCATCAGCACCTGGCAACCGGCCATTCTGGATGGAAGAGTCCACATCGGGGTCAGGCCCTGCCGTTCTCTGCGCTTTACTGTGGCCTCCCCATCCTTCTCAAAACACGACAGCAGAAGAGGCAGAGAAGCTCAGGCAGCTGTCTGTCTGTCTGTCTGACAGGGTATTGTGACACAGGACTAACAGACATACTGTCTGCCTGCATTACCACTTCCCAAGAAACAGTAATCAGAGTATTGATTTTCCCATCGTGTGTGAATGGAAAGTCTGTTCATGTAAGAATCTGAAGTGACCGATTCTAGCTGAATTTTGAAACGCTGCCAACTGACCTGCAATTCATCTGACCCCATATTCACACATTCACTCCGTATAAACCTCCATGTTCAGGCTATTCACATTTTTCTGAAAGAGGTGCTTAAGATTAGCTAGAATTCAACCACCCAGGAGAGATGTCTCATTCCCCCCCATCACTCAGCAGACCACATTCTGGTCCTGCAGACGGTGTGAATCAGCCCACCCACGCTTTAATCGGGCTGCCTAACTGGGCAGACTGGAGTCAGCACACTGAGCAAATACCCGTTCTGAAATCCCCTGTCACTCACTCTTGCTCCTTAACAGCTCTCACAGCATGCCTGGCCAAAACACCTCCAAAACAATCAGTCTTCTTGACTTATAATACTTACATGAAGCACAAGACTAAGCAGAGATTATCTGTAGAGGAGAAAAAAAAACAAACAGTGCCCCCCCGCTATTGCACAGTGCTCCAAGTAAGGGCACAACTTTTGTCTTAATCCTTCAAAGGACCCTGTGCTCGGTACCCTTTAATTCTACCTTTAGAACCAGCTTCAGTTCACACAGGGCACCCTACAAGTCAAGTGGATTCCCTGATGTATGCAATTAGTCCCAGTCACACTCCTGGAAGGGCTGGGAAGGCTCGTTCTTTTAGTCCAAGGGGGGAACAAATTAGGAGAGGGAAGTAAGAAAGGACAGAAACAGTGAACATCTAAACTGTGCGCTCTGAAAAGAACAGGCTTAAAGAGCAGCTGAGAGCTCTGTCAGAAATTTCTCTCAACAACATCCCTGCACACATCAAGAATGATCCCCACTACAAGGGTTACAGCCAACCATCGATTTACCCACTCATACCTAGGAGGCTCACAGCAGTAACAAGGGGAAGATCTAATCTGCAGGGAATGTTGCAGGCAGCTCTGCCTGCTGGTCCAGGCAGGGATGTTTGAGGAGAAATATCCTACAATTCCAGATGCATGCAGGGAAACAATCCACATCAGCTCTTCCTACACATCAAAACGAAGCAGTACAAAGCAGCAAAGCCCAGCACCGAAGCCCTGCTCTGACAAACCAAACAAGCTCACCAGCAGAAAGTTAACAGGGTGATGGTACACTATTTAAAGTCACACCCCTCTGCCCTCATCACCTTTAATGCTTACTCTGTAGTGATTGACTCAGCTGGTAACTGTTTTGGTACACGTTCAACCAGAATCCATGTAGGAAGCACCACTACATAGCAAGTAAGAACAGAAACGGAAAACAAAAGCATAGGGTGCTCATCTGTTACTGCATATAGCTTCACAAATTGACTCAAAGCCTTGTCTGTGAAAAAGGAGATGGTGCTAAATACTAGCTAGATGCTTCACTTGTGTCTCTGTGCCAGGCATATTCCTGGCATCATAGAATCTCATGTTTCCTATTTTACTGGGAAATGGTTCCAGTGGGATTGTTGCATGAAACATAAAACCAAGACATCACACACCATGTACTCCCCAGCTCATAGAAACGTGGTGAGACCTAATCAAGGAAGCCTTGAAGAAAGCTGTGACAAGTGCAGGGGTAAATTAGGTTGTGAAACTACCTTCAGCCTTTGCAAGCACTAAGCAAAGTGCCAAGTGGGTTCAGTCCCCTCAGACTTATGTCCAGAAGACAAATAAAGGTTCCAGAAATTCAGCATGCTTTAGTCAGGTGGAAAACAGGTGGAAAACAAGTGGCTATTGACCCTGTGGCATTAAATGGAGTACCAGGGGTAACCACCACTGCCTTCACATTATTTCAGAGCTCTGAAAATCAAAACCAAAACCCAATCTTCTCTCCACTGCAGTTTTCCTCCTTCTCCCCATGCAGTCATCATCCTCTAAAAGGTTTCAGCTGCTATGTTATTTTGTACCTTATTCTTGATTCACACACCTGTTATACAGCAAAGTTCAATTCAGCAAGGTGATAAGAGGTATTAAGTCATTTCATCAATTACTTTTTCTCAACCTCCACATTTAATGCCTTCACAAATAACTTCATTGCAACCGTTTTGGCTTCTTTTTAGAGTCTTTCCTGCATGTCAACATCCATTTCAGTAATTTTCCTTCACAAGTCCCAACTTAGGGGAGGATCCTTTGCTCTTCAAACTAAAAAGGAGGGCATCTGAAGGAAGAGCTACCTTGTTAAAAGGCTGAACTCAGCCTAGTTCAGCTGGCCCTCCTTAGGTAAAGCTCAACACAGCCTGGTTACTATTGAGCACATCCAGATTAGATTCCTGGTCACTTAAATACAGGTTTAAAAAAAGGAGCACAAAAGACAAAAGATCAGAGTAGACATACAAAACTCAGATCACCATCACTAGAGTAAAGGAATTAAAACTTAAGAGAAGGGGTCATTAAGAAAAAAAGGAAAAATGTTATCACAAAAAGCCTGTTTCCAGAAGCAACAGAAAGACACTGGGATTTTAAGAAATCTCTAGTCATGCTAGTCAATGAAACCTAATAAGGAATTAAGACTTTGCCTAATTGCTAGCAACAGCATTCTGTGCATACAGAACATTTTGCATCTGCTACTAATTAGAAAGGAAAATCTGAAGAATGACTTGGGAAAAATCACACTCTATGCATTAGCATGCTAACAAGGAGAAGTAGAATTGAATATGCTCACACAACTCAGGGAATTTGTCTGAGCATGTGTCTAATAGAAGCAGTTGATAATACTGCCAGATTTGCTAAAAGGCAACAGACACAAAAGGTTGCTCAGAATTTAGTGGCACCAAGAACAAGTTCAAGAAGTTCTACTGAGCATAGAACAGTTCATCATGTATTGTCTGGCCTCTTGAGGATATGCAGCACGAGAGATAACATTATCTGAATTCTAAGAGTTTTTCATTAGTGATGAACAAAGTGCATTTTAAAGTTGTGGAAACCGACAGAACTTGAGTAAAAGATCTCAGTTTCATCTAACTTCATGTGCAGAGTGATGAACAAAGCCAATGGACTACGGTGGGATAAGGAATATACGCTAAGGTGGTACCTACAGGGCAGAGCGAGGAATGGAATCAGAGATGGGAAGCATGAAAATTGCATGGTGCTGCTTTGCCAAGGGAAAAGGGGGTAATGCAAACAGCTGTTTTAGCTGTACCATCCATTTGGGCAGGCTCCACTCTCACCTCATGGAGGCAGCAAGCCTGCCTACACTAGAGTAAAAACCCTCAGAAGCAATTGATCATCTTGAAATCAGGGCAGCTACTTAATATTTTACAGAAGTAGAGAAACCTGTTGTTGCTACCTTCAGGGGCACTGTAAAGCAGTGCCACGTACAAGCTGGCAACACCAAGGATGCAGAGGAAGCAAACAGATAAATCCTAGCAGGAAGCTGATGAAGACAAAAGCACAGACAGATGCTTGACCATGAGAAAGTAATTAATCTCTGACATCGCACTTACGTTTCAGAAAATAGGGTTCACCAGGGGAAGAAAAGCATCTCCCCTACAATTCTGGGGATGTGATTTTAGGCCCATAGGTACCTAGGTGTGTAGTAACACCAAAGAAATGTGTTAACTAGTCTGCTACATGCAGAAGTAGTTTGCCGCTGAAGTGTTACATATGGCTCATGTCAGTAGGAAAAACAAACAATGGAAGTCTAGAGACAAAACTAGGTTGTTATGTAGAATCTGAAAATCACAACCTTCACTGCAGCATACTCTGAAACAATGAGAGCAGCAGAAGGTCAGAGTATGACTCAAGAAACTGTAAAAGAGAAAACAACATTCTTTAGGACCTGGTAAATTTCCAAGATAAAGACTTTATAGGAAGAACAGGTACAAGCTAAATTAACTTGCTGGTATTTGAAAGTTAAATTTAAATAAAAGGCAGATTTTGAAACAAAGGATATTTTTATTAGTTGCCTGCTAAGTCCCAGAGACTCCAGGAAGACACATTTTTCCTCCTAAGTTTGCAAATGCACCTTTCATGCCCTTGGCAAAGCCTTACTCAATCAAGCTACTTTGCAGTAGTTCTAGTCAGGTTACCAGATAATGTTATTACATTCATGTCTGACTCTAGATTTTTTTTTTTTTTTACTTTTTTTTTTTTACACATAACCCCCCTCCTTTTATTAGCTTTCCCTCCCTTTAGCCTCCAGCCATGATGTTTTTTCTCAGGCAGTCATGCTCCTGCCCAGTAAAAAGATTTATCCTAGTCTTCCAATATGGTAAGGCCTCAGTGAAACCTACAGCATGTGCTTAAACATATATTCAGAATTGCATAGCCTGTTCTTTTACATTTTCCCTCTCAGTTTCCCCACTCAATCCTGAAAAAGCATAATTTAAGACTATTAACCCTTTCCCAACCAGTACAATCTATCATACCATAGCTGCTTAGATTGTAGTTTAGGTACATCTCTAAGATTACTTGATTGTTTTTGAAACAAAAACCAGAAAGTTTATGCTTTACCTCTGATTTTTTACAATAACTACAAACAGCCTCTTTTGGCTTAAGCCAAAGGGGAACTTTTGCCATTGAGATTCCAGTGTGCCACCCACTTCCCGCAAAACACGGGCTCCAAGAACAGGCCTCACACAGAGGCCCTACTCTAGTTTAGTTTATTATAGAACCATAGAATGGTTAGAGTTGGAAGGGAGCTTAAAGATCATCTTGTTCTACTGCCGTGCCATGGGCAGGGACATCTCCCACTAGACTAGGCTGATCAAAGCCTCATCCATCCTGGCCTTGAACACCTCCAGGGACAGGGCATCCACAGCTTCTCTGGGCAACCTGTTCATGTCTCACCACCCTCACAGTAGAGGTTCTGCCTAATACCTAATCTAGATCTACCCTCTTTCAGTTTAAAATCATTCTCTTTCATCCTGTTGTCACACTCCCTGACCAAGAGCCCCTCCCCATCTCTCCTGTAAGCTCCCTTCATGTACTGGAAGAGGCTCTCCATAGAATGGTTAGAGTTGGAAGGGAGCTTAAAGATCATCTTGTTCTACTGCCGTGCCATGGGCAGGGACATCTCCCACTAGACTAGGCTGATCAAAGCCTCATCCATCCTGGCCTTGAACACCTCCAGGGACAGGGCATCCACAGCTTCTCTGGGCAACCTGTTCATGTCTCACCACCCTCACAGTAGAGGTTCTGCCTAATACCTAATCTAGATCTACCCTCTTTCAGTTTAAAATCATTCTCTTTCATCCTGTTGTCACACTCCCTGACCAAGAGCCCCTCCCCATCTCTCCTGTAAGCTCCCTTCATGTACTGGAAGAGGCTCTAGTCTCCCCAGAGCCTTCTCTTCTCCAGGCTGAAGAACTCCAACACTCTCAGCCTGTCCTCATAGGAGAGAAGCTCCAGCCCTCTGATCACCTTTGTGGCCTCATCTAGACCCATTCCAGCATGCCCCTGTCCTTCCTGTGCTGAGAGCTCTGGACCTAGACACAGTACTCCAGGTGAGGTCTCACCAGAAAAGAGTAGGGAGCAGAATCACTACCCTCAACCTGCTTCTGGCCGTGCTATATTTGCTGTGTTAATGCAGCCCAGGATGCAAATTAGTTCCTGGGCCACAGGCACACATTTCCGGGTCAAGTCTGACTTCTCATCCACCTGTACCCCCAAGCCCTTCTCCTCCGTGCTCCTCTCAATCCCTTCTCCACAAACCCTGTGTCGCCAGTAGCTCCCCAGGCACCCCTATAAGGCAGACAATTCCTCAGCTCAGGCCCGACACCAGTTCCCCCGTGGCGCAGTCCCCTCAGCGCCCCACAGCCCATCCTCGCGCCAGCCCCAACCGCCCGCCTATAAGGCGCCCCCGCCCTCGCGCATGCGCCTCACGGCCCGCCCGCCCGGCTATTTCCGGTGGCCGCCAGGTGCTTCCGGGTTGTGCGGCGGGTCCCGTCAGCTGCGGTGGGGCGGGTGCTGTGGGCTGTTCTGGCGGGTGGAGCTGCCGGTCCTTGTCCCTGTCCTTCTGCTGGCGCCGTCCTAACGCGGCGTGTGATCGCTGCGGGCTGTCCTGGGGTGAGTGGGGCCGGGCAGGGCCGTGTCCGCCGGTGGGGTGAGGCTGGGCTCTGCTGCCTGTGGGTGGGGGGAGGCCGTGAGGCCTGGGGCTGCCCCCGGGTGGGCTGATGGGGAGGGAGGGGGTGGCAGTAGGTGTCGTCTCCTAATAACGTAAATTTATTGTCTCAGACGCTACTATGTGGTCAGGGTAAGGTAGCTAAAGCTTTGTGAGGCTGCTCTAAGGAGGTGGGACCTGGTGGCCTATTTTTCAGTTCCCTTAGAGGAGGAGGTGGTGGTAACTTTTCCGGTAGCTGCGGTGTGCGCTGCGAAGGTGAGTTGGACTCGTCAGGGCTCCCCTGTCCGGGAGAGGAGGCAGCACAAGCAGCAAAAGGTGGTGTCTGTTTCCTTCCTTGCTTAGCGGGACAAACAGATGTGACCCTGTTAAGCGCTGCTGTAGCATCACACTTATTTCTTCTAAAACTGGTCTCGTTTGGGGTCAGCCAAGAGCCAGGTGGTGGTTTGGCACTCAGTTGGCCTTAAGCTTCGGACAGTGTTGTTGTTTTGTGGCTAATGCCAAGCATGCTCAGACCTGGGAAGAGAAAAGTAATATACTGCAAACTGGCCAAAGAGTCCCAGTCTTCCTGATAATTACTAGACTCTGTTAAATGAAACTCATTTTTCCATGAGTTTCACTTAATCAAGAGATGTGCATGTCCTTTTAACAGCCAAGCTTGTTCTGTAAATATGAATATTATAAAAATAATTAAATAGAAATAAATATTTTGTAAATAGTTGTACTTGAAATCAGAGCCTATAAAAATGTTTGACTTCTTTTAAAGCTACATTGAAAAGAGAAAATGTGACATCATAGGTATTTTTTTCTGTGAATTGTAAAGATTTCAGATATTTCTAATGCTTTAACATTTTTTTTGCAGATTAATATGCTTACTGAAGCATTTTAATGGAACTAGAGAGGGAGGGAAAGGAGTTTTAATTGTTTATTTCCCATTATGTATTTTGAATATTAAAGCATGGTGTTATTTTGGGCCTTGTTCTTGAGATTTTAGACATTCAGCTGGTCATAAGAAATATAAGTTAATTCTAGTGGTTTTTTACCTATTTGTTTGCTTCTATTTCAAGCAGAGTATTTCCTCTTTTCTCACAGTAACAATTAAAAAAGTTCAAAAGGGCTTATTTCCATTTTGGTTTAGCTTTTTCCTACAAGTTACTTTAAATTAGTTGGTGAATTTAAATAAATGTTTTGTCTGTAGTCTATCACTTGGTTTCTGTAGTTTTTGTTGTCCAATAGTCCCGCTTGAACTAGGACTGCAAGAGTGTTACTGCATGTGCAAGTAAAATATCCTTTATTTAGCACTATAGGTTATCAGTATAAAAGGCTTTTTTAACTCTTCTGTAATCTACGAGTTTTATAACTGTTAATGTGGTGCTTATTTTTAAAACTTTGACATTTTCTCCAGGTTTAAGTTTCTGTTTTGTCACACAAGCTCTTCACGGCCATAATGAGGCTAGTAATTCTTGAAGATTATGATCAGGCAAGTGAATGGGCAGCAAAATACATTTGTAATCGTATTATCCAATTCAAACCAAGTCAAGGAAGATATTTCACGCTTGGTCTACCAACAGGCAAGTTTTATTCAAAGCCTATGGAAAGAACTAGACTTAAAACTATGTTTGTATCATTGCTAACAGATATGGTATTTAAAAGAACACAAATATGTATTTGGTAATACTCTAACATTTAATTTTAAATATGGATTTGATTTGTGTAAAAATTGTGATAAAGTTTGAAAAGCTGAGAAATACTAAATAAGAAATAACAGATTTATTTTATGTTGGAAAGTATTGTAGCAAAATTTGATCATGAAGATTTAATACACTGAAAATGTGCGGATACACAGAACAGTAGAAAAACTTTATTTAACAGGGAGTACACCGTTGGGATGCTACAAAAAGCTGATAGAATATCACAAGAATGGAGATCTCTCTTTTAAATATGTAAAGACTTTCAACATGGATGAGTATGTAGGTAAGATGTGCTAATTATTTGAGAACATGCTATACTGATAACTTTCTTCCATTATTAAAACTGTCAGTCTAGATGTTTGTACTTCTAAGTGAGACTTTTGTACATGGGGTCATCTTAAGCATTTTTCTCTATTCTTTATCCACAAAAAAGCAAATAATAAACTAGTCCGGGTGGATTCTGAGCTAAATTCAGTGCTTGTAAATTACTTTACTTCTGTTGAAAGTATATTGTTACATAGTATTGTGACTGCATTCCTTTTCAAAATGTTACACTTTGTGATAACAGAGATGCACAAGGGAATGTAAACTGATTACCTTATGCATGCTAAAAGGGAAATCTTTCTTGATCTAATTTCAAATACTGCTTTATCTGACTGACTTAAGTTTGTCTTGCATGCCCTATGTTCATTACATGTAGACTGTTTGGTTAAATCTTGTAATATGTTAATCTCACTCTAAATGATTTCAGGGCTTCCCAGAAATCACCCAGAGAGCTATCATTCCTATATGTGGAATAACTTCTTTAAACATATTGACATAGATCCAAATAATGCTCATATCCTTGATGGGAATGCTCCAGACTTACAGGCGGAATGTGACGCGTTTGAAAAGAAAATTGAAGAAGCAGGGGGGATTGATCTGTTTGTTGGAGGTAGGAGGAAATGCTCCATGGTTAGTTATGTTTCAAACAAATACACCAACTCTTTAATTGCTGTTCTCATAACTTGGCTAAACCCACTTTTTTCAATTATGGTGTAAGAAAGTTCTTTGACTAACAAAGAACAAAATGGAATGGTTGGTGTCCAAGTTTCTAATAACTTAATTTCAAGTAAGTTTTGAATGCTTTTTATTGAGAATGGGGAACCAAAAAGAAAGAGTCCTAGAACTTCTTTTATTCATTTACAATGTTTGAGGATATTTGTTGACTCGCAGGTCTGGAATGATTTACTTTTTTTAACTTTGAAAAGGCATTGGTCCAGATGGCCACATTGCATTCAATGAACCCGGATCGAGTTTGTCTTCAAGAACAAGATTAAAGACTTTAGCAATGGACACCATTTTGGCAAATGCTAAATACTTTGATGGAGACTTATCTAAAGTACCAACTATGGCGCTAACAGTTGGTGTGGGTACAGTGATGGATGCTAGAGAAGTAAGAACTCATTTAGTTCTAGTTGCATGTGTCTGTTTTCAAGACTACTTGGTATAGATACCGGTATTGAAAGTAAAGAGACCTTTGTTTTGCAGGTGATGATTCTTATAACAGGCGCACATAAGGCTTTTGCGCTGTACAAAGCAATTGAAGAAGGAGTCAATCATATGTGGACAGTTTCTGCTTTCCAGCAACACCCTCGTACTATCTTTGTGTGTGATGAAGATGCAACTTTAGAACTAAGAGTTAAAACTGTGAAGTACTTTAAAGGTGAGCACTGAATCAGAGGTTACGTATATTTAAATAAAAAACTAAATTATATTAAGTCTGAGCCTTCCAACACTTTAGCTAATGTATAGTTATATATTGAAAATACTAAATGTTAACTTATTTCTTGTGAATGGAAAAGTGCTAGGAGGTGTAACTGTGTTCCTTACATTCCTGACATCTGCTTTGGAAAAATACTTCCTTTGCTTCCAATTTGAAATGATAGTTTAGTAATCTTCAACTGTATGTAAACCAGCAGCAGTCTGCTGTTCCAGAATATTGATCTTAAATATACTGGAAAGTTTCTCTTAAGAAAGCTTGATACATGTATTAATCTTGAAATATTTTTGTGCTGCTTTTGCTATGTGCTGTAATGTGCTGTCTAGTAAACTTGAAATGTGTGATACAGATTTTGAAACCACCTGAGGACATTTTTCCATACAGTGCAATTAGCATAACAGTATATACTGAATTTTAATACATTGCAGACTTTTATGGTGCTTTTTGTATTTGTAGTAAGTACACCGAGTGGAGCTTAAAGTGGGAATTTTTGATAGACATTGAGAGTTCCTAGATGTGAAGTCTGTTCCACCAAGACTGTGGAAGCTGAGAAGAGTAGTTTTCACCTAACTATATTAGCACAGCAAATGCAATTGTGTAAATTGCTTATCTTTCTCACTAGCATGAATACTTGTAGCTGAGGCAGCAGAGATCAAGATTGTAATTTATGAAACTATTTTTTTTAAGCATTATATCACCAGTGTCCATATACGTATTAGATTGCTATTCTGGCATTTATGTGATTTTTATCCTTATACCATTTGTGGCCAACTTGTTAATTTGGGATTTTTTCAGTATGCTGTTGTTTGCTATGTAATATGTATCACACTGCTAGATAGTACTTTCTTGTTTTCAAAGCCAAACTTCTTTAACTGCTTGGATAAACTTTAAATGTTTTCCTGTATTTCACATAAACAAAATCTTTGCTTGGAAAACATAAAAACCTAATGTAGAATTACTAGGTACGAATGACACTGAACGTTGCTTTAAAAAAATCAAGGGCTACAGTATATGAATGTGTGCTATTGTGTCACACTGTATTTAATTACCCTGTAATACAGAGCAATAGAATTCATAAAAAGATTGTTTACCTTAAACTTGCTTAATTTTAACTGTTCTCAAATGGGTGAGACTTTTCCCCTTTTAAGATGAAGAAGAAATCAGTGTGGGTCAAATTTGGAATATTTTCTGAATCTTGATCTTCAGGTTAGACTTCTTAGGAAGCTGGGTAGTTCTTAATGACTGCTAATGATGGCAGGTGTTTACTGTTGTTTTTTTCACTGTTTAAAATATTTCAAGGTACTATGTGAAACTTCAAATCTTTTTGATAATCAGGTACCACCACACTGGCTGGTAACTAGAATAACTCTTACTCCCTTTCATTTTTTTCTAACTTTGAGAACCTATTAGAGGCTAAAATTTTCAAGTGTACTTAAGTGTTCTCATTGCAAAATGGAAAGGTAACTTTCCTGCAGAATGAAACAGAAAATGACTTTTGAACTTACTAATTAGTCTGCAGATAAGTTAATTCAGGATAGTTTTTCTGTACTTGTGCATGCTTTTCTTAAAACTGTATGCAGAAATCTGTTTGTTCAAAGCATACTTGAATATACAGTGAAACTTTCTTTTGAAATAATGTTTTCTTGGCATCTATCAAGGAAGGACTCTGCATATCTTTTAAAAAAGCTTTTGTTTCTAAGTACTTTTCCTGAAACAATTTCAGAGGATTTAAATATCCTTCATAAATATGGCAGAGGCAATACTTTGTAAGCATTTTTCATGCCTCTAGGAAGTGGGTAATTATCATCTTTTCATTTCCCATTTTTAGAAGAGAAAAACACTAGTAGGAAGTGGAATGCTGTAAAGTTCAAAACACGGCTCTAGTTTGAGTCGTGTGTGCAGTTGTTACTCTTTCAGTACAAATGGCTTTTGTGTCAAATATATACTTAATATATTCTTACTTACTGTTAAAACTCCTGAAGAATATTCCTGGCTTGATCCTTCCCGTGTACATCAACCCAACAGCTATCCTTCGTGAAATCTAAGAAACGCTTCTCTTTCATTATGTTGCCTTCTGAGGTTGGCAGAATGTGGCACTAAGCGGAGAAAGAAATAGTAATGTCTGCATTTTAAATTAGTCACACACTGAATAGAAATAGATGCTGCATAAAACACCTTTTGTTGTGGTCACCTACAGTAATGACCTCAGATTGTACAGTTACTCACATTTCATGTGGCTGTAGCGACACTGCCACCAGATGCATGATGTAGCAAAGGTATCTGAATATTCTTTGCCATAGATAATCACTAAGATGTGCACTACTGTCAGAGTTCTTTAATAGTTTTTAAGAAAAGTTCTCTACTTTAAAATTGCATATTACTTAAATTTGTAATTTTTAGAAGTTAATCTTTTAGTTTGGTGCTAAAATGGACTTTTACTTTGCAGATTGTGAATACTGATCAGTTACTGTTACTAGTTATTATGGTGAAATGAGGTTAAAAACATACCAGTGACTGAATGTCATAGATGCCTAGATGTAGGTAACGCTTTTACTTGTAACTAAAGAAAGAAATTGATGTTTTCACCACTTTTCAAAATTGGGGGAAAAAAAAATACTCCCCTTATCACAGCTATGGATGAGTTGTATATGACCAGAAAAAGCCCAACTAGAATAGGAAGTAGTTGAACTGCTGAAGTGTCTGAATCTGCATTAACAGTTTGGTTACATTTAGTTTGGTTTTGCCTGTCTGGGACCACAAGTGCACTATTAGTTACAAAGGCAGTAATACCACAGTGCTAGAGCATTGCAATTCAAGCTGTAAATGTATCATCTGCTTTTCACGACAGTTTGTGGTATGAGGGAGTTTTATGTTGCTGTTACATGCAGTTTTTAATAGAAAGGAAAGATGGGTGGATCTCATGTCTTCACCTCATTTGGAAGGACTCCAGATCTACTCTTTGACAGGTTTGTTCTCAGAGAGCTGTCTTGTCTGTGCTCACTTCATACTGAAGATGTCAATAGTATTCAAGTGATACAGGAATATATGTGCTGTATTTAACGTCTGATTTTAAAGTACTTGAATAGCTGTTGTTATTCTCTTCAGTGAACTATTTAAAATGTATACTTGGAAGCAAACTCCAATTAAAAATGTGGATAGACAGACATGTTGAAAAAAGTATAACTAATGTAAAGCTGGCATTGTTGCTTTCCCCCCAAGGTTTAATGCATGTGCACAATAAGCTTGTGGACCCACTGTACAGTATGAAAGAAAACTGAAAGAAGACTTGAAGAGGAACTCCATGTGGGTCAACAGCAACAGTTTTAGGTAGCAGATGAGTTCACTGCTATGCAATATGCTGAAAACTGTTTAAAATGGGGAATCCTAGGTACTGTATTTTTTAAAAGGTCCAATATCTGTACATTCACATTCCATCTGTTTGTGTTGTGCATTTTTGCTTTAAAATTTGGAGCATAACTAAATGGAACAGAACAAACCTGTGGGAGACTGCATGTTACATAGTGGGCAAAAAAGCAAGGCACTTATTCTGGCACAGCAATGTAATGCATCTGCCTTGTGTTAGAGAAAATGGTATTTTATTTCCAGGAATTTGTAATTTTTGGCTTGATTAGTGTAACTACATTTTGCATTTGTGTCTCTAGGCAGAATGAATGGTTTTGGCCTTTGTCAATACTATGAACTTGTTGTACAATTTCTACTCTGAAATGTTCTGTTTACATATATATATATAATGTACACTGAGCTTTTGCACTTGGTTGCCTTAAATTTATCTTAAACAGTTTTTGGGCATCTCAAGTCCTGCTGTACAATTCAGGCAAATTAAAATACAAAAACAGTGCCTAAAACCGCACCAAATTCTTGAAAGTTGTAACTCCACAGATAAAAATATTAAACTTCTGCCATAGCACTTTTTCCTCTCATGCATTGCAAATTACTTTAGGATTTTTGTATTTTTGGTAATTGAGCTTTATACTTAAGGAAAAATCTAAATGTTCTTTCTGGAGGTACTTGTTTAATTGTACCATTGATGTTACTATTAAATGCCTGAAAAGATGTTAATTTAGAGGAATATAATGTCTGCAAATTTAATACATGATCACTTAAAGTCAAATGTTAATCACTTTGCAATAGTTACCTCTCATTGTATCATTGAGCTGTTACAAGGAATGTTATTTCCTACTTTGAATATAAGTAAAACTCAAAATATAAATCTGTAATCTCAAAATTGTTTTATTTCTAATATAACTATTTGCAGGGGAGGTTAGGCATTAATTTATTGATTTAGACTTTTGGGGTGGGGAGAAGTATGCCCTTGTACCTGCTCTATAATGATTTAGGTTTTTCTCCTTGGAGGAGAGAAAGCTGAGGGGAGACTTTATCACAGTATTCCAGTATTTAAAGGGTGACTACAAAGAGGACAGGACATGGAAGAAGGAAGTTGCACTGGGAAAGGTTTCATTGGAACAAATATTTTTTTTTTCATAGTAAAAATGATCATTCACTGGAACAACCTCCCCCTGGAAGTTTTCAAGATGCCAGATAATCTCATCTAGGTCTGCCTTTCCCATAAAGGGTTGGACCAGATGGCCTTTTGATGATGTCCCTTCCGCCCTGGACTGTTCTATGATTTTATGAAATTACAAAATTATGGAAGAGTCTGTCTCAAGCAGTGTAGGAAGCCAGGCCTAGTGTTTCAATTCTTAACAGCAGATTGAACAAGCACAGATTTAAAACAGGTTTTCAGGCTTAAGACTCAACTTTTGCACTTGCAATTTTTGGAGCATAATGTAACATGGTGGGGGTAGTTTAAAAGAGGCTGCTTGAGGAGAGTGCTGTTACTTGTAATAGATTGACCTACAAAATGCTGTGTTAGCTGTAAAGATTAAGACTGGCAAGCCTAAGTAAAGAGTTTGCTTCATCAAATAGATGCTTGTTTTACAAAAAGTAATCTTGAATTTAGGTTAATAGTAACAGAATTCCAGCATGTTTTTTATCTTAATGATCATGATCCATCTTGTGGTAAAATTGGGAATTCTGTTAAGGAAACCATAGAATTTAGGTTAAAGCAAGAGTGGAAATCCATAGCTTTTAATGTCCCTCTGCTTCTAAAAGCTTTTCTTCTTTGAAGCTCCTTACTTTTATTCTTTATTCCAGAGCACCTTTCGGTCTTCTGCCTTTTTTGCCAACCTCACCAACTAAAACCCTTTTGTATGGTCTCTTAAGACATGTGAGGCTATAGAATTAGTCTCTCTCCTCCCTTTATAACCATTGGAACACCTGTGAAACACAGCCCAGTTTAAATACTGGTACAGGAAAAAAAGATATGACTAGATAAAATCAGGTCATTCTGTGTCAAAAACTAATACTTCATTTACTGTTCCAACAGTAACAGTACTAATGAGTTCATTTTAAGTTCTTTCTGTTAAAACTGAGATTATGTACAAGCCTAATCAGAATTAGATGACATAGTTGGGATTTTTTTCTGCTTCAAATGACTATAATAAGGCTAAAAGACTGAGCTGTTGTAGTCTCATTCCCAAGGCAGCTTTCCATGCATCTAACTTTGATTTAATTGATGTGTCATACTCAGCAACTTTAAGAAAAATTTATTACTTGGATAATCTCTAGCTTACCTTCACCTCCTCAGTACAGAGCCAGGACTTTCTCTCTTTTAGGCCTATTTAAAGGAGGAAAAAAAAATATATAAAATGTTGCTTTAGTTCCTTTGCTTTTAGCAGAGTCTTGTATCTGTACTTTAATTCTTAAAGATATCTCTATACTTTCTAAAGGTGTCTCTTTACTTTCTTAAATGCTGTCTTTTAACATAGTTGTTCTCCCTTAAAATGCTAGCAGGAATGCTACGTCAGATTGAGAACCTTTGACCAAAACATCTTTTCTATCATTTCAGGATCAGTAGTAGCAGTAGCTTAGGTACCTGTGTTAGAGATACAGGGTACTTTGTTCACATCCAGATCTTTGGTTTTTCAATACAGCTGGAAGAGTTTCAAATTAAAACAAACAAAACAAAAAAAAAACCACAACAAAGAAAACCAAACCTCAAACCACTGAAGTATCAAGTTCCCTCCCTCCTCTTTCTGTGAACTCAAGAGTAATACTGGTGGAAAGGAACCTCTGAAGGTGTCAAATTCCATCCCTCCAAGAATTTTCCCAATTCATCCTTGTACTAAGGTTGATTAATTATAAGCTAGTTCTTTTATTTCAATCTCAAATTGTATTTACAAGCTTAAAATTAAGAACAGCCTTTCCTGGTGACTGAGTACTTTAGTAGATATTACTAGCAATTTGTTCTCTAAAACCTATTTAGTAACAAGTGAAGAATTGTGAAGACCCAAATTAGTCCCTGAAGATCAAAACAATAAGAGCAGCTTAAAAGCTTTTGGAGGTAGGATGGTCATTAAGTTACATTAATGACTGCATTGTTTATACTTTTAAAAGCAACAGCTTACATTAAGTATGCTTAACTACAGCTTTCAAGTAAGAACTCACTGACAAATTTTAGTATGTGAACAATGTAAGTAAAACTTCAACAAGTACACTAAGACATATTCTAACCAAACCTTCACGCCAAAGGAATTCTTTAAGGCCTGAATTGGTCTTACTGGTGGAGTAGTTACAAAACATGTATTTTAATATATTAAAACATGATTTAATATATTAAAACTGATTTCTTCATAGATGAGCATAGCTGGGCTGTAGTCAAGGTAAAGTGACACACTTTAACAAATTTAAAATACATAGCGTTGTACATTAAAAAAAGAAGTCACAATCACTTTTTCCTGATGTGATTTCCCAACATCGTCATGATTTCCTGACAACAGCAACTGTAGAAAGGAAAACAGGAAGTAGCCTGATGTTTTTGTGGCAACAGTTCAAACTTTTTTTAAAAAAAAAAACAACCAGCATTTTTGTCTATACTTACCTTTCAATTATTTCTATAAGCTTTTTGCCACATTGTGCCTGTTCTGTAGAACAAAGACTTAAAATGTAATATAATTGTTTTATTTTTGCATTGCAAGTGTTAAAAGTATGAAAACAATGAAATACATTGAAAAACAATACAATAAAAACTTAGATTCAGTCAAGTCAAATTAAATAACTTTAATTTCATAATAATCTACAAGTATCTGTACACTTTAAGTATGTAGTCCTTTCAATTTATGTTCCCACATATATTTAATTTACACCACACAATATGTTCCCTCTCACAGTGATAAATTATACATCAGCTCATTACACTACTGTCTGAAAGAAGTTAAGAGAATAATCAGCTGCATGTCACTGATCTCTATTTGTCAGTTTGTCTCTTTAAAACCCGTATGAAGGCATCTCTTGGTACTTCCACATTACCAATTTTTCTCATCAACTTCTTCCCTTCTGCCTGCCTCTTCAAAAGCTTCATTCTTCTTGTAATGTCTCCACCATACTATGGAAAGGAGAAGTGTTTTAGTAAGCTTAAATGCAACTACAGTACATTTCAGCAACACTAAACTTGAGATCTTAAAAGTAGTCAGAAAGGCTAGTTACAATTATTTTATACTCCAAATAGTTATCCCAAAATGCAACTAGTCAAAAAAAAAAGCACGGGATCAAGTTAAGCTATGTTCATTTGGACAATTAAGGGTTGAATTCAGTTACCTAAATATATACATTCACATAAGCCTGGCTGACATTAGACACAACCTATAGGATACCCAAAATTCCCCTGGAACAGTAACGGGATGCCAGCGCAGGTACACTGGGGTATCTGTGCATTTAGCACTAGGTGTTATGTCTAAATAAATTAACTGAACCCCTGTACAATGTTGAACAAATGCCATCCCATGTACGTGCCTAGCAGAAGAATTCTACAATAGCTGTGATAAAGTGACACGTGTTTAACTTCTTCTAATGTATTTCCTTCAGAGAACTAAAGACGACGTAAGTAAGAGGCATCACATTTTTCCTATAGCTTTGTCCACTCCTGATGATAGTCAACTATTGCATATTTAAGACCTTGTCATGATGTATTATTGGAAATTCATATAAAAGTCTAAATCACAATCACTCTCTAAAGAAGCACTTTTATAGCTTATTGCCTGAAAAAAACAGTTTAGGAAACACATGAAGTTACACGTGTGTACATGCACACTTATTTACTATGTCTACAACTACTAGAAAATGGTGAGGAGACAGGAGTGAACACAGACACACTCTGTTGAGTTCACTCTTTAGTGTGTAATTTTGAGAAAGCCATTACCCTTTCTGATCTACGCTTACTGCAAGCTGCAACTAGGGGTTACATGAGTTAAATTTTAAAACAAAAGCTTAAAAGTATCTGTTAATATTCCACTGACACTTTGGAGCACAAACAGAACGCATTTTTGCTGGGTTTGTAGGAAAAGATAGGCCTATCACATTAGCAAGACTCTTAGGTTTACATACATCAGAAACATCCAAAAAATGAAAAAAATACCTACACATTTTGCCACAACATTTTTTCTGTAAGCTTTCAGCCTGTAAAATAAAACAACATATATACATCAGCACATTAGAACATCTCTGATGTGAAGGTAAATACTGAGTTGTCAAAATGCTAGGAGTTGTTTTTCTATACTAGTTTTGTAAGATGCATTGGAATCATGACATTTTCGTATTTTGTATACAAAAGACAAAGTTCTAAACAGAAGACTGAGTTCACAGTTCTGAATTCTAGAAGTATCCCTTAAGAATACATAAAAATTAACAATCTTGCTTTTTTATCTAGGATTTCTGCTGTGATTCAGTGTTACATCTGTGTATATAGATACACACACACAAATTCTTACAGCACCTCTGCTCCAATCCCTACCTTTAATTCTTTTGCCACAATTTAAGTACCATTTAAACACCAACAGCAAAAACGAGACAAGAAAGACAACATCAAGGAAACAGTTTAATCTAAAAGAAGTGAGTGTTGCTCGGAAATATTTGTGTGTTCAGCTTGTAACATACTTCCTTTGGAATAGCACAGCTCAGCTCTTTGCTTTGCTGACTCTCCCACAGATTAAACTATTCCACAACTAGCTCATTTTTTTCAGTATAAGAAACTTTTCCACTGCCAAAGAGGAAATGGACACATAGGTGTTGCAAGTTATACTCTACCCACTAAGTGTGATGCTGCAAGCAATTTAAAATAAAAATACCTTCTTTTCAATTAAATTTATACAAAGTCCTTAGTTACAGCTCAAATGTGTTTGTTTTTTTTTTTTTTCCCCAAGAGGTCCAGTAGCATATACAAGAAAAATACAACTTTACAGTAAAATTAAAGTATTTTAATGTAAAAAACTATTTAGGTAAGACATTAAAAGGCCATATTTTAAGTAGCTTAAAACAAGATTTAAAAAAAAAAAAAAAAAGAAAAAAGAAAGAAGGGAAACAAAAGGGCTTCACTTACGTTTCTCTTGCAATGATTTTCTTGCCAATAGCAGCCTGAATGGCTATTTCAAACAACTGTCTAGGGATAGCATCTTTTAATTGTTCACACAGGAATTTACCAGCAGCATATGCCTTATCCCTGAAAAAGAAACACAGCAGTGTTTTCAGAAATCCCCAAAATACATCCATAGGCTAAACTGATTTCAGTAGAAGTTCTTCTCTTTTTAACTCAAAAGGTAAGTAAGATCTGATCAGATCATAATTTGACATCTAATGAGAGGTCTCTATGTCACCGGTTTCATACAAAGATGTGATGAGACTCTATTTAACAGGTCTTCAAATAAATTTAAAATATTGTAATAAACACCCTAATTATCTATTACAGTGAAGCTATCTGAATACTGTCACAGCTTCAAATACAATTTTAAACTAGAAGGTCAAGGAGAACTTTCTGATCACAGGCCCAAAAGGTCAAGAGATCTAAGTATTACAGAACTGTTTTTAAAACATATGGTTTTATATAACAAGGAAAAAAAAAAAACGCTTTAAGGTACTCTTGTCACCTGCTACTAAAAATTATCCAACTATATTCAGCATTTGCATGTGCTTCAGATTTGGAAAGAGAAAGTGATAAGAGGTCTAAAGCAGCTACTGAACAGATACTTTCCTAGGTTATAGAAAACAAATGGGTCTCTTCGCTCTAAGAACATCTGTATTTAGTGAACATTTTTTAGCAACATACAGCTGAAAATAGTTTTACATGTTTTCATGTAGCAAAAATGTGACTCCTTGCTACTTGTATAAAGCAAACAGTTTAAGCATGAAGTACTAAAACTGTAATGCTTAACCAACATTACTTAAGAAGATACAGGTATTTATTTCTATAATTTGGACAAATAATAATGGGTAGTTTAGTACTGAGCTCACAGTAATCTCAGTAATTCTTTCTCTGTAAACATAATTCAGCGTAATCTTTTTTATCTAGACAGATGTAGTTTATGTACAGTGAGAGGACTCTGCAAATAACTGAAGCAGGAGCAGAAGGAATGCTGTCTACAAGCTAAAAAAAATAATAATTTGTCATCTAAAGCTAAATGAAAGGCTATCAGTTTTAGTGAGCAAAACACTTCAGGGGTGCAAGCTATATTGATCAAGAAACACACATCAAAGCAATAACTAACTATTGCAAGGCTGGCCACTCCACTTTGCATCTTTTCAAAATAAGAGATGTAGGTACATTGCTAAACACAGCACAAGTTATTTTCAAAATATATATGAGAGAGTTATTCCACTCCAGTCTCGTGATCTTTCTAAACAAAGTATGGGTTTCATTTTCTTATGCCAACTTTCTGAAGTTAAAGAATTCCAAGGATTTCAGGATTGCAGTTATGTAAAAAATACAAAAATATACAATTTTTTTGGCAACTACAAGTTAGTATTTTAAGGATAAAAAACTAAAACTAAAACCCCTCAAAAGCTGATCTCAGGATTACTGGAAAGGGATGCTGAAGTTGCCGAAGGAAGCCTTGTGAGGAAGCCTTACTTTGTGAGAAGAAAGCAAGGGCAGAAGCTGGGAACGGGAAGGCATTATTCTCACCAGCAAACCACTAATTCCCAAGAAACTCATAGAAACTGAATAATTTTAGCAAAAATTTTCTAAGGTAATTACATCCAGTAAACATTTACTTTCTCCTGGTACTCTGGCTGAAGACAAGATAACAAACTTCTATAGAACAGGAATTATTGGGAGCATAAAAGTCAAATTTTTTTCAGTAGTAAATAGTAAGTGCCATAATGGATTCATCTTGCATCTTATTGACTGTTCTGTATTTGAATTTTTCCAGCTCCTTAAGAGATTGGCATTTTGCATTTCCTTCTCCTACCTGCCCTAGAATAAAACAAAAATATATCTAGCACTTAAATGCCTCTCTTTTTAAGATCATCTCCAAAAGTGGTGATGTGGTGAAATCCTTAATGCTCTTTTCATACACATTTGTCATGTATTAGTTATAAATATATATGTTTTCATTGTATATTAGAAGAAGTCTTATTTCTTTGGAACAGAGAATCCAGTCAACCTACCTGTGTATGATTGTTGCCAGTTCTTCAACTGGATTTCCATTTAGAAGAATATCCATTTTGATAAGGTCCGCTGCCTGGTATCCTGCATCCTCGTAATCAAAACTAAAAGAAATGAGTTTAAAAGTTAGTGATGATTTTGGAAAAATTATATTCTGCATTCTTTGTTCCATAAATTTTAAGTTTTAGACACATTTCCTAATAAATTACTCAAACTTTTTACTAAAATAGGAGCACAGTTTTTAATAGTCTCTCAGTATGTCTCCCTCATGCAAGACTGGACTAGAAATTTATTGCAGATAAATCTCATCTCCAAGGCAGCAGAAGACATCATCCTGTCATCCAGGTACTGAACAACGTAAATCAATCAAAAAAATCTACATTCTTACTGCAGTATCTAAAGAGTTTATTCAAACGCTTCAGCTGGAAGTTCTTTAAAGCTCCAGGCAACAGAACCCTTCAACAGAGCTTTTGAACAGTAAACATCCTTGATGTCACACAAATCAAACACTAACACTGGATTGTTTCCTTTTCATCCTCTCCTTTGACAGACTTCTGATATGACCCCTATTATCATTCTCTCTGACAACCAAGTTTTCCTCTTCATTTCCAACCACATTTCTCCTTTGGTAGATACGGGCCTTGCTGTCTGTGTGTCAGTTTGCAATACCACTAATCTGGTCAGATCTGACATATCAGAACAGAGGGGAAAAGTGTCCTTTGAGAGTATTTTAAAGTACTTCTATCTTAATTGGCTTAGATAAACCACAGTTGTGTGAATGGACTATAACAGAAGTATGATCATTGAGAGCATTAAATACACAAGCAACATTAATGCATCAAGAAATAAGACAATGCAACATTGTTTGCAATCACCCTTTAATCAAAGGAAACCCAGCATAATTCTGATGAGATAGCTTCTTCATTAAACAGATTGGTTTTTATCTAGTTGGAGAGCTAAATCCTGAGAGAAAGTACAAAATCTCCATCCCCATTTTTTCTACATGACCTTCCTGTCTCCCCACTTTTGCTTATGCTTCTACCTCAAATGTAATTTGGTTTATATTACATTTTGACAGGAACTGATATATCTTATTAACAACACGTTTACATACCAGGTTTGTAAGAGCTATTGAGTCTCCTGTGGCATAAGACCACCTGCTATGCAAGATTTTCCCTTCCATTAAATTCGCAAAGGTTTTCCACAAACAGCTCAGCATTGCTCTAGCTTCTGAATTTATAGAATCCACCCACAGCAGAACACTTTGTCTCAAAACACAGCTGATTTACATGCTTTATTATGGGAATAAAGTGTTATTTGTTTCAAGTATAGTTTGTTGATTTACTAGCTTTAAAGAATCGGTATTTAGTCATTTTCCTTGTAGGAAGTATATTTTCAGTGATTCCTTTGATAAAAAATGCTCATTGTCACTTCAGACAGGTAAGAACCATGTAGAAGTTACTTATCTAGATAAGCAAGTGCCACTCTACAGTAACACTTGAAAAATACTTGCATCACCAAAGGAAATTATTATTAGGTAGTGATGCACTTTTAGTGTTTTTCAGGTGCATTTCCATCCATTTTCACAGTGAATCTAATTCATTAAAGGTAAAGTAAGACTCCATTTGCAGCACCATCATAAAAGAATATTCTTCACTTGTGCCCTTCCGTATCTTCTCAGATCTTTTTTTTGTTTCTACCCCTCAGTACAAAAGAGGCAGTTACCTTGCATAACCAGAAGACAAAGACTTAAGAGTATCATAAAAATCCACCACAATTTCATTCAGTGGAAAGAGGTATTTCAGCATAACCCTGTGTTCATCAATGTACACCATATCCTTCTGGACTGCCCTACGATCCTAGAGAAACAAAAATTGTTTCAGTTTCCTTTGACAGAAGTTTTCTACAAATAAATACAAAGCAAATTAAAATAAAGTTATCCAATTACACAGAAGAGCCCCTGTACTTTAAGTCCCGAAGTAACTTTCTTAAAGGTAGTTTGCTGAAGTGCCAGAACGAAATGCAGCACCATCATAAATGAGGTGGTTGTAACTCAACTGGACAAATTATTCAAATTTATCCTCTCTAAAAACTGAATTTGTGAAATCCTTAACAGCTTCTGCTTTCTGCTGCCTTTTAAATATATAGTTACTTGCCCATAAAATCTCACTGAAACTAGATTTTCACATACATTGGAATATTGCACATTATGACTCGCAGGCTCATCTCTCCTGCCAGGAGGGTATCATGAAGTTATTTTAGGAATTCTTTTTAATAGATCTTGTGCTTCGCTGTACTGACATACAAGTACTGTACTCTGTTGTATTATGTATTTGAAATGTTAAAAGCTAAGAAAATATTTTGAAGAAATTATATAACGACAATACACATGGCAGTTAAAATATTTTTAGTTTGAAGTATTCCAAATGCACTTGGGGAAATGTGACTGCCCATCACTATCATAAATGAACTCCAGTGAAGTACTGAAAACATACAGGAAGCCACAGTTAAGTGTTACTAGAGTTGCATTTCCATTAATATACTTCTAAAAAACCAATAGATCCTATTCCCCTGATGCAGGTTCCATTCTTTTAGGAAAACAGAAGTAGCTATGAATTTGTCTAGTGCAGGATGTAGACTAGGCACTTTATTGTCACTGAGCTTCATCACTAACCTTCACTATAAGGAATCTGCAGTTCAGAAGTAGTTTTATACATAAAATGTCTAAATATTCATAAAAGAAAAAAATTAATTACTGTCAAAGATATTATTAAAATACTAATAACTAGTATCTTACTGTTTAGTAATCTTAAGTATGATATGAAGAGCTTAAAAATGCAATTGACAAAACTAAAAGTATATACCAACCTGACACAAAACAATTATTTTCCCAATATATTCCTGAGGTGTTACAATAGTACCAAGAACGGTCGGCTCTAAATATTCAGATACTGAAAGTTTATCAGGAAACTGAGCAGGGTTGATAATAGTAATCTCTGCTTTACCGTACTCCTGAAAACAAAAAAATAAAACAGATACTGTAATTTTACAAATAAGTAGACTGCATAGCAAAGGAGACAAAAGTAACATTGAAAAAAGTGCTAAAAAAATGTTTCAATTGCTTGGAAACCCTTGTGAATAGCACAACCAAAATTTATAACAAAAAGAATTTTAAAAGATATTTCTGCATCACATACGTTAAGTCCCTAATCAGCGTTATCTTTAAATATTATACAGAAGGATTATAGGAATTACTTTCATGAGGAAAATGGTTCTTTAAAGCCTTTTATCTGGTCAATATTAAACAGAAGTGCTTTAGAACTAGGACTACAGCCTAGGGTTATTGATAGAAAGAAAAAAGGCTTTGCATCCATCTTTTCAGCTCTCTCTCTTGCCTGTAAAGCAAGGATCTTCTGTCTTACACCTTGCAGGACCAGGATGAAGTAAGGTACAGCTTCAACAAAGACCTGCTCTAAGTATTCTGCAGTTTGGTGATGGGGACATTCATCTCCAAATAGAACTTTGGGTTCAGGCTCCCTTATAGGCTGAAGTGGGCTCAGAAATTAAGTTTTCAATTCTTGTGCAAATGCTTTCATTACCTATTTCTAGTAGGCCAACATCCCAATAGGGACTGGAATCATCCTTCTGAAGTAAGGATAAAAGGAAGTTCATGCTTCTTATCATGTACATACAACCTCCCCCACGCACTAAAGCAAATGACTGTATCACTTCCACTGACAAGGCAGTGTTCCTGAACAATGACACAACTTCCAGCAGTGGTTGAAAACAGTGTCCCACATCAGCAATCCACAATCACTTATGCACAAAAATGTTCAACTGTTTCATTCACAACTGCTATGCTGCCTAAGAAAGAAATCAAAACAACTGGAGAGAAAAAGGGTCTATGCCTTATACCTTGCAAGCAACCTTTCTTATACAAGCTGTTTGCAATTTACAGATTTTCTGTAGTGTTTAGAGGTACATCTTGGATAATAACAAGCCAGTCTATTTGCGGCCTCTTGCCAGCAGATGCTCATAAGTCCACCTCTCTCTTTCTAAAGCTCACGAACAGGAATTTTTTTCACCCAGTTCCATGAAGTTTGCATATACCTATTTCACTGTCATCAAAAACTCACTTATCTTCACCAGCCCCTGTTAGTCTACAGAAGCATTACAAGCTGTTCCTAAAAACGTTAGTGTTTTCTGACTGATAAAACCTGATTTTAAAAAGCGTAGATATTTAAAAATGTAAATGTTTATTATATGAGGCTTTTAAGCTGCTATTTACATAAAGCTGTAATAAATTTAACATACCTTTATCAACTTTGCTGAAGAAAGAACAGCTTTATATGGAACCGTAGGTGCAGTCAAAATAACAGACATGTTATACTCTTGCTCCAAACGTTGATTAAAAACTTCCATGTGTAAAAGACCAAGGAAACCTAACCTGAGAAAAAAAATACCCTGTTGGTGAAAGCATTCGTATATTTCCTGGAATTTCACAGTGGTTTGTTTTTTTCCCCTCCAGCATGGTTATACTGCTAGTCTGGCAGTATCAGGCACTGAGAACAATTTCCAAATGATCCTGCAGTTGAACACTATGAGTCTTTGAGAACAAAACCTATCAATCACAACAAACTGCATACCCTGCACAAATATGGAATGTAAGAAAATCAAATGCTTTTGATCTTTACCTATCATTAATTTGAATTAAAGCTCCTAATCTTGAATTAATTTTAATTCAACCTTCAGCGGACTTAAAACTGTCATTCTCAATTTACAA
The DNA here is from genome assembly GCF_001431845.1 of Calidris pugnax. Classification (NCBI taxonomy): domain Eukaryota; kingdom Metazoa; phylum Chordata; class Aves; order Charadriiformes; family Scolopacidae; genus Calidris; species Calidris pugnax. Next base: position 470,834 of record NW_015092240.1, on the reverse strand, counting down.
ACCATTACAAAAATGAAAGCGTTATAAAAGCCTCACCTCCATCCAGCTCCTAAGGCAAGGCTACTGTCACGATGAACAGTTACACTGGAGTCATTCAATGTCAGCCTTTCCAAAGCACTTTTGAGATTATTATATTCTGTTTGATCTACAGGATACATCCCTGTCAAAACATATTAGATAGAAGTGATGTGACAGAGAGCTTTATCTAGTGTATACTTAGCTTTCAAATATGCCTTTTGCAGTGAACACAGTAATGAAATCAGAAATCGCTTACTTTGTGTTCCAACTTCTTTAAAATGTGAAAAACAACACAAGATTCCCCCTCCACCCCAAATTAGTTAAAATATAATACTTTTAGATTAACTCATAAAAACAGGAATTAACATTCAAACCATAATGGTAGGGATACTATACTCATCTAAGTCTTCAGTTGGGGAAGATGCACAATTGAGTATAACCATTGTTTTACAGGGCTGCAGTGTGCACTTATAGCTTAAACATAAATGAATAAGCACACAAACTCTACCAAGATGTTTCTTCAAAGGTAAGAGCAAACAGCAAAGAATAGTAATTGCCATATCAAAGTTGTGATTGATTCTATATTCTTTTGAAATTAACAAAAAGCAGCTGCCTGTATAATTACTGCCTGAAATAGGTTCTACTGCAACACTTTTCACATCACCATGTGTTCAGAAAACGTAGATTGCACTACACCAAGAAGCAACACACATGCATGGAAGAAAAATTTACAGGGTTACACTTTTCTACATTCACTGACAGACAGCACAGTTTCCATAAGACAGTTTAAATGGGTTTTGCACATTCCCTCACAAGTCCAGAAAGCTATTTACAGAATTTATTTCTTTCTAAAGCCATCTTCCATAGCATTTGTAGTAGCTACTGAAGCTGCTGGCAACAGCTCAACAGAACTATTCAAGCTTAAAGAGCCAAATATTTTACAGAATCGTTCTGAATATTAGCTTTGGTAGTTTACCATATTTAACAGTTAAAATTTAACATTGTTAATTTTTGAAAGAAAAAAAGATTTCACAGTAATTATGGAAACCTGTTTATCAAGATGAAGAATTCCAATAAATGGACTTAATTTTTTCAAGTCTCAACCCTTCTTTTCCAGCTATAAGAATTTACTGGCATTAGAAGCAGTAATCATGGCTAAAAGTATGTGTTATTCTTGTATTCATCTAAAAGCAGTCTGCAACTATTATCTATCCTGTCTGCTGAGTCACAGAGATAATTACACAAAGCTATATAAATGATGTGCCTCCGTAGCTTAACTTTGCTAGGATTCTAATCCTAACATATGTGTATATTGACAGTTGTGATTTTAGAAGCTCTTAATAGGTCTCTTACTCTTGTTACTGGAAAAAAGTAATTCTACTTTTTATCAGTTTACTCCTCACCTGCAAAAACCATTGGCTTCGCTGACTTAAAGCCAGGCAAAGGCTCCACTGGCTGCTTATACAAAAACAGTGTGTCTCCTATTTGGGCTTCTGTTACTTCTTTCATTCCAGCAATCACGTAGCCCACCTGTCCAGCATATCTAAATAAAATTGGCATTATATGGACATGCTTCAGTATTGCTGCTACTTTACCCACTTGACTTAGCCCAGTCAGAAATTCAAATCAATCACCCCCCTAAAAGCCCATACACAGTCCAAAAGTCAGATTTAAGTTGTTTCTCCTGTGAACTTTATTTCAAGGGACAAACTGTCTGCTGACTCAAGCAGCTCTACTTCTGCTAAACAATATTTATAGTTCTGCATTTTGAATTCTGTGCTACTCCCAGTTTGAAAGGCGGAGCCTCTTCCAATTGTCTCCCCTATCCTGTTCCGGTTGAGGTAGTGAGCAAGTGACTGGTTTGGGTTGGTGACTCAGTTGCTGGCTGGGTTCAACCCACCACACAGTAACACAGTCTCACTGAGAATGTCCCAACAAAGTCATTAACACATACTTGGATGCAAACTGATAAAGCTTCTCCACTAATTCTAAATACCTGATTTTCTTCCCACTGCTGCCATGAGGAGCCAGTTTCTGGAAGCTGTTGCATTCCTGGATTTTAAGTTTTCCACCCTCACAATATGCTGCAGCAATAACTAAGATGAAGCCCCATTCCCTTCCACTCTCAAACAAGGTAGTTCCTAGAAATAAATTGGACAGCTGAATAAGAATATCAAATGCTACTCTTAAAAAAAAAAACAACACCCTAGCTGTCCAGATGTTCCATGTACTATAGATGACAGAATGACTTCCTCCCACTAGCAGCGCCCCAAAAGCTGTCCCAAAAAGCTTCTGCCTCAACATGCCCAAAATGAAAAACACTGACAATGAGCATTAAATTACAGATTATAATCAAGAACCCCCCCACCAAAGATCAAGAAACAAAAACCGTCGACATCTCCCAGCCTTTATCACTCAGAGCAAAAATCGAACGGAATTGCAGGATTTTGTGTCTTGTACCAATTTGTGATTTGTCCCATTGAAATCTTTGTTTACTTACAGTTTATGTGTTGGCTGCTCATTTGGAGTCAGAATCCCAACTTCATTAACTTCGTATCTTTTCTTAGTGTGTGCAGACACGATTTTATGCCCTTTCTGAATCTCCCCACCAAAGAGGGCAATGTTGGCTATGACACCTCGGTAGTGGTCGAAGGTAGAGTCAAACACCAAGGCTTTCAATGGATCAGCAGTATTACACTGGGGTCTGTCACAAAAAAATTAAACAAATATGTTAAGCAGTATGTTTTTCATTCAATATCAAGTGACCAAACATCCCAAAAACTTTCATATTAAAAGAGATAAAACTACTGACTAATTTTCAGTAAACAAACATATATCAGATATCATTTCAGTGTTTCACTGTTATGCAGCAAATCTTTAATTTTTTTCCTCCCATGGACAACAACAGTACAAATGGAACAAAACCAAACACATATTCATAATACCCATTTCACAATAGGTGAAACGAATGCTTAAAATGTAATATTACATAGGGAAACAAAAATTCAACAGTTACATTCTAACAGCTGAGGCTTTTTTAAAAAAAAAAAAAGTCCACTAATATTTTGGTGTTGCCATCTTTCACGTAAACCAAATCTCAGATTTTCACTGTGATTTCTTTTAACTATAATTATTAACTAATATGAGGACTACGGTTATTAGCTAGTAGTAGGGAAAAAAGATTGAGAAGCCATATGCTGATTGAAACTGAACGGTAATTCAGCAGTTTCGTCATCAAGTTCCTAGATAAAAGTTCATTTTAAAGGTTGGATTCAGGATATGAAACTCTAAATACAGCATATTTCTATTAGCATTTTAACAATGCAATGTTTAAAAGGAATAACAGCACACAGATCTTCAAACACTAAGTTTCACTAGACCTATATAAACATTCATAGAAGTATCACCTTTTGTAGCTCATCTGTCAACTTTCATTTCACACCAAATTCATTTTCCTCTCCCACTTCTTAAGAATAAAGAGTTCTTCTCTGCTGACATTCATGCATCCATTTTTTAGAAGGCATCTTCAGATCTGGTGTCATTTTTCTGATTTGCAATTTGAAACTGACCTAACCAGCTCAGACATTAGGTTTCTCCCACACCTCTTTATAAAGTATTGACTTTTAAATAGTCAAAATGAGTGCCATTATACTGTATTAATGCAACCTATGGTTTTCTAGTTAACCTTACAACATTTCATAACTGAACATAGAACTTACGGCGGAATCTTCTCAATGACCTTTTGAAGAACTGTTTCAACATTTGTTCCTTTTTTAGCAGAAATCTAAAACAAGTCCAACAACAATTTGGTAAGACATGTGTCTCACATGAATTCAGTATCTATTAAACAGTGGCACACTTAAGACAGTTTTGGTGGCCACAGATAATGCTACCCATAAAAGCACTGTGAAGCGCACTTTAGAACATCATTACTATGAACTGCTTATTTGATTATAAATTATTCTGCAACATTTTTCTCTCTCCTGAATGGCACCTGTTGTTAAAGTAAAAGTGAAAACAATTTAGATACCCATAATGAGAAATAATTTAAAAATCTATTCAATGCCATTCATCAAGACATACTAGAATTTTTAAGTGAGAAGTATGTTCTCCACTCTTGCTTTCCAGGAGACAATCTTTAAAGAATTTCGTGTATGTCAGACAAAGACAGGCAAACAGATGACACCCTGTTGATTAACGATGGGTACATGTCTTTCATTAGCTACAAAGTAGATACAGATATACAATCAGCCATGTTATAAAATTTCAAGAGATCTTACCCTTACACATTCATCTATAGGGATATCAAACAGCTTCTCAATTTGTTTTTCAACTCTTTCAGGGTCTGCATTCTTCAAGTCAATCTGAAAAACAACAAACTGCTAAATGTACAGGCAATCATACCCTCTGTGTGACCCAGCACTGTAGTTTCCAAATACACACGTCAACAAACCTTTATGTTTTTGTGAGTAAAAGAAAGTTCTTATTGTATTCTATTTTTTCATTTTATACTTCTATTTGAGGATACATTTCTTATAAGTCTTCCATACCTTTAAACAACCCAGCTATTTAATATGAAATTCTAAAAGCTTTATTACCTTATTTATGACAGGAATTATTGCAAGCTGTGCTTCAAAAGCAAGGTAGAAATTTGCCACTGTCTGAGCCTGAATACCCTAGAAAACAAGCATTTTAAAAGTTTAACATGGAATCTTCTGGTTTTTTGTTATTTCTCTTTTTGTAAGATGTACTATACAAGATTATTTTGCTATTCTACCCACTCCTTCTATTCCACAGAGAAAATTATCTAAATACTTTGTGAGAATGTGTCCATATTTAAAATCATATTCCCATAATCCTCATGTTCTAGCCTGTTAACTGTTTCTGATGTTCACAGCACTATACATATAAAAGTACAACTGAGATCTCTAATTTCACCTCCCTCCCAATATAGACTTTGTGAATTTATGAGAGTATCACGTTACAAACATTTCACTCCCTCACTCTCCTGCTTCTCCTGAAACATTAGTCAAGAACCTATTAATCTAGTGGATATAAAACTTCCCAAGTTTCCAGAATAAGTTTATTCACATTCAGTTTATAGCGTCCTTTAGCTTAAGATTGCCAGTATTGGTTTATATTACTGACAATCAAAAACACTACAGCAATTAGTCGTAATTAACAGTGTGCTTGTTTGAACAAATCACCAAGCTTCCCAACAAGAAACTGAAGGTACTCAAATGGGTATTTGTACAACAGCTAAAAGTTCTCCAGACTACCATTTGCATAGTTCACACTCTGTACAAAGTAGGATCTGATTCTTCACTAATCACGGAATTGTAATCCTGTGCTTTTATTGCTATGTCATAGAACTGCAGTCACAATCAGCACACAAGTATTTGTCTCTAGAATTTTTTTAAAATGCCCATTACTGGTCTTCTGTGACATAATGCTTTCATGGAGCTAGAGCAGAGGCAAAAACACTGATGGAAAAATAAATAAAAAAAACCAACACCAAAAACCAACCAAAAACCCACCCCTGAATCTTCTCTCTAGCTTGCTTAAAGAAATTACTGAAATTCTAAGTAGAAAACAAGAATTAAGAACTCCACCTCATTTGCATCCACTACAAGTATGACACCTTGACAGGCAGACAGTGATCGTGACACTTCATAGCTGAAATCTACATGGCCCTGTGGAGAAAACAAATGTTTACAATTTCAGGTATTTCTAGAGTCTTTTGCAAAGATTTCTACATTACCATGTTTTTCTTCGTATATACATTCACAATTTTTACAACAGAAAGAAATTGAATAAACACAAGAAGCCAGAAATCTCCTACTTTTAAATATAAAGACATTTAGCTTTGTGTGATTTAAACACTGATTATACTTAACTTACTGGCGTGTCAATAAGATTTAAGAGGTAGTTTACTCCTTCATAATTGTAAAAGAGAGACGCAGATTGTGCTTTGACTGTAATTCCTCTTTCGCGTTCCACTTGCAGTTTATCCAGCACTTGTTTATTATGGTCAGTTTTAGCAATTGTTCCTAAGATAAAAAAAGCATTTTTATTACCTCATTTAGTGCATTAGCCCTCAAGATAAATAATTCTTGAAAATGCCATTAACCAGGAGAACATGGGACTTGCAGCTGCAAATGATGCTTCTCCATCTGATTAAGCTAAACTTAGATTTTAATTTAAAAGTAAAATCATGCTTCAATTCTTAATATTTGGTAAATAAATTTTTACTTATGAAGCTCCATAAGAAACTTTAGTTAATAAGAATAAAACACAGGATACAAAACACCATGCAAATCTAAATCACGTATTAAAAGGTAGCAAAGACTCCATTCAGTGCTAAATAATTTTGATGTTTAAAAAAACTTCACCTCATACCACTGCAGGGCAGCTCCATGGCCCACGGCTCCAAACAGTGCCAATCTCAAGTGCAAAAAGAACATTATCATAGAGCTTGACAGACCTGAATTCAAAACCCCATTCAGGAGTCGAGGTATCAGGTAAAATTGTCAATAGTGACACAACAGGTCATCATAAAGAATAACTCTGATCAAAGCTTCTCTCCTGGGTTTTGTTTAAATGAGAAAAGAAAGACTCTTCCAAAAGGTATTTCTGAGTAGCTAATTTAAGCTCTGCCCTGAAATTTCTCTCCTCTTGGTAGATACAGCAATTGATTTATAGCTTACCTTAGAGAACCCTCTAAAGCAACCTCTGTCTCTCTCTTCCAAGGAAAACCTAGTTTCAGGCTCAACTGTAAGTGAGTTATGAAGATCCCTTAGCACTTCTGTTTTTCACTTTCACTTTAAAGGGGGGAGAGGATAGTTTTTCTTAACCTCAACATAACACAGAAATAAAAACACTGAAGTCTTCAATGATGTGTGCTCATCATACCTCTGAAAGTAACACAACTTCACCAATACTAAAGAGTGAAAGAAAAAGTAAGGCTATATAGCAGCTAAGAATCTATGGAATTTACACTTAATTACTAGCAGTTATTCTACACACATTAAATCTAAATCAACATAGGGCTGTACATTTCTAAAACTTACTATACAGCATCCTATCAGCTTCACTACCAGTGAGCTTCATCACGATGAAAAGCTGGTTGTTTATGGTTTGCTCACAAGAGGACCTATAATTACTTTCATCTAAGTACAAGCAGCTGAAGTTCCTCTCTGTTTCAACTAACACTTTTGAAAACTCCTCTGTTCAGAATTCCTAGGTCATGACAGTCCCCTGCTGTCCACTCCAAACACTGGCAGTAAAAATCATGAGCTTGCTGTGTACTGGACAATTGGTGAGGAATGACAGGTGCAGCACCCTGAACTCCTTTTCAATCTCTTTCTAAAATACATCTTTCAGTGAATTACACACTTCCTCACTCCTACTTGTAGGCAGATCTCAACCAGAAAGAAAGTCTATCATATTCACATTTGTAATACTACACAACTGGCAGCCTAAAAGGGCAAGCAAACTGTCACGAGAAGAGCAAAGACATTAGAACTGTTAGTAATAATCACAGCTACAGAAACTTACACGTCATCTTACCCCTCAAGAAAAGGTAGTATAAAATGAGAACACTTACCTGTAATTTCCAACAATCTGTCAGCTAGTGTACTTTTGCCATGATCAACGTGAGCTATAATACTGAAGTTTCTAATGCTTTCAACAGGATATGTCGACATATCTAATTTTTCCTGAAAAACAGAAATTAATTTTCATAAACTGTGGTTATAGTCTCTACACGTGATATGACCTGACCTTTAAAAAAGAATTACCTCATTTCTCTAGAAGAGGCATAGGCTGAACAGAGATAAAAAAACTTAAAATGTCATCAGTGTTTAAAATGCTAGCATTTTATTTTCATCATACATACATATATATTTATTATTACCCTGAATAATCAATAAGTATGCCGGAAAGCATTGCCAAAGGTACTATGTTCTTATGAATACAGGGAGTTGGAAAACTTAAAACAGTTTCAAGTTTGTTTTCGTGAAACTACTGAACTTAAAGATTAAGAAAACTGGATTCAGGGGATCATGAAGGAAACGGTTCACAAGGATGATACAGTGATACTACGTAGCAGCTCAGGTAGCAGTGACCTTATCATAAGGAGCAAGCAGGCTTTGTGGAAAAAAAAGCTACAGGTAATGCTTATCTTGGCTAAAATTAAAAAAAAAAATATGCAGAAAACCAGCCTGACTTCCTTAGTTCACACACAGAAAGGTCTGACACTAAAAAACTTTTATTTGTGTTATTCCTGCTTTCAGCATCAGGAACCAGGAAACTCCTAATAGTAATCAGTAACACTTTACCAAAAACCTCTGGTTGCTGATTTTAGAGATGCATAAAGCTCATCTTTCTTACACAAGTTGAGCATGCAGCTCCGGGCCAAGCAGAAAAGAAAGCAAGCCTAAACCTCCTAGCTAGCTCCAATACACAGCATTAAGCAGCATTATCTACCCATGTCCCTTGTAGGATGCCTCAGCTTGGAACACCAAACTCTTCTACTGCCAAGGGGGTCACAGAATCACAGAATCGTTTCAGTAGGAAAGGACACTTCAGATCATCGAATCCCACCATCAACCCAACACTGCCCAAACCACCACTAATCCACGTCCCTCAGCATCGTGTCTACCCGGCTTTTAAATACCCCCAGGGATGGCGACTCCACCACTGCCCTGGGTAGCCTCTTCCAATGCTTGACAACCTCTTCCATGAAGGAATTTCTCCCAGTATCCATCCTAAACCTCCCCTGGTGTAACTTGAGGCCGTTTCCCTTTGTCCCATCGCCTGTTCCTTGGGAGAAGAGACGGACCCCCCGGCTACACCCTCCTTTCAAAGAGTTGGAGAGAGCGAGAATTTCCCCCCCCTGCAGCGGGGTAAATGGCTACTCCAGGACGCCAAAGGCCTCCCCGCGGACTCACCTTGCCGTGGGAGCTGTACGGCCGCTCGCAGGCCGCGGGCCCTGTGGGCAGCCATGGCGGGAGGCAGAGAGGGGCGGCGGGGAGGCGGGGGCTCCGCAGCCGGGCCCACCACGCCGCCGTCCTGCCGGCGAGGGTCATGGCGCTCGGGGGCTGGCCTCACACCCTCACGGCGCGGAGCGGGGCTGGGGCAGCCTCAGCCTCCATCGCAGCCCGGTCCCAACGGCTCCCCAACGGTTCCCTAACGGCCGTCCAACAGCTCGCCAACGGTTCGCCTAACGGCCGCCCAACAGTTCGCCTAACGGCCGCCCAACGGCCGCCCGGGCACGAGAGGCAACGGACCGGCCCTACGCAAGAGGCTGCGCCGGCACTGCTCCCCGTCGCCGGCGGAAGTGGTCATAGCCCCGCTTCCTCCCTCGCCCACCCCGGGCTGAGGGCGGGGCTGAGCGGGCGGCGGTGATGGTAGAGGCGCTGCTGTAAGGTCCTGTCCCGGCTGGAGGCTTCGGAGTCTGCCGCTGTCCGGATGCCCCCGGGAGCTAATTTTGGCCACGCCTCAATAGGCTGCGGGTGCCCGCCCCGCGGTGTTTGTGGCCTGCGGCCTGGCGGGCCGAGCCCCCACCGGCAGGTGTGTGGCCGCTGTCCGCACCTTCCGTGCCAGCTCCCATCTGCGTCCGAGCTGTGGCCTCCAGCGGCCCCGTAATACTGCTCCAGAGGTGCAGCAGTCTCGGGGGAGAGCCTCCACAGGGCTTTCCCTTTGGCTGTCAATTAGGAAACCCCCACAACAGCCGTTTGGACCAGCTTCTATTACGTGGTGTTCTGGCAACGTCAGTTTCTGAGCCACTCTGCCTGTATATTTTTTTTTAGGTGCCATTATTTCTAGAGAGCACAAACTCTGTTTTTACAACTTTTCCAAGTTTCTGGAACTTGGTTTGCAAGAAGAGCTTGGTTTCTGATAGTAACATGTCAGTGCTGCTGCACAGAATGCTGTTGTTTTGAAATACTGATGTATTATAGAGGGATCCATTTCTTGTATGTCTGCAGTGGTGCCAGTTTACGGTTGTTCCGGCTGCCTTAGTTGTGTTGTGAAATTCTAGGAGCAGAAGAACATTGTCATTCTCAGATCTGTTTTCCATATGTCACTCTTTATTAAAGATTTCCTGGGCTGACATTATCTTTTCTGGCTATTTTTCTAGCTTACATTTTTCCTAGTTTACCTTTTGTTACTGCTTGCACATTCCTCTGGTTTTTTCTAACTTGAAAATTTTTCATTAAGGTTTCACAGACCTGGTAAAACATGCAGGCTTAGGGGCGCTGCTCAGTTTACATACTTAACTTTCTCATTTTTTCAGTCTAATCAGGATTTCAGCTGTAGTTACATAAAATATTTCAAAAATGCCATCAGACCACTTAGCTAAGAAAACTGCGAATATTTTTATCAGATTCACAATCTAGAGATGTGCCAAATAAAGCAAGACAGTGTAATTTTTTGAGGGTAAAACTATGTAAAGGAGGTTTAATTTTAGGATACCAATAAAGAATTCATACTCCATTTTAAGTTACAACGAGCTGGTTTCAAAAGGCTGCGTAAAAGTATCTGAAACACAGTACAGAGGAGGCAAGAGTTCTGCACATACCAGTTCGGGAGAGTGCAAGTTTGGGTATTTTGGAACTCTGAAATAAATGAAGAAAAGCAGGACTGGAACTGGGTTTCAAGTATGACTCCTAGTCATGTGAACACAGTATATTAACTCTAAGCTGAGATTTGTGGTCCATCAGTAAGCCAGGATAGAGCACAGTAAAAATGACAAAAGTCAAACCAAATACTAATATGTTTTATCAATTTGCTTTGAGCTTCATATGCAATGGAACAGGCTTACTAGAACAATTATGGAAAGGTGTCCAGTTCAGCAGAATAATAACTATTATTTATGGGACGGCAAATCAGTAGCATAAACATGAATTTTCAAGTGATTAATTTACATGTCAAAACGCGATGGATGTATGTACACAATTAACATTCCCTGTACTTCAAAAGCCATTAGTTATAGCGAGGATAAATTAAATGTGCCTATCATTAGCTATACTAACAGTGAAGCCAAGCACATAAAGTGCTAAATTCAAATATTTACAGATTCATGACTGAAAACATGAAAATAAAAAATAAGCATAGATTTCTTGTCTGATTCCCAAGTGTCTCATCATAGCTACACACGAATGCAGCATCGAATGTCCTATCAGTAATTATTTCAGTTGAAGACTTAATGTAATTCTGTCACAATTGCAAATCAGTGAGGGTTATGTGTTATTTCCCGGCAGCTGTGTTCAATAGAAACAAATATGTTCCCTAATTGACACGGTGTCATAGCCTGAGTTTTAACAGGAGTTGAATGTGTTCCCATAAGCTGACAAAATTGCAAAATAAAGCATTTACACAGTGATCTCAGTCGTCTGCTGAAGTTCGGTGTGTGTCACAGTCGCACAGAGTGGAACAGCATACCATAATGCAGTGAGTAACATAACAGGTAAAGAAGCATTGCCCCCAGAGTGAAATACCAGCTGCATAATAAAATGCAGCTAAGATTTCTTAGCGTGTGAGATATCTATATTTCTAGATAGATATAAAACACATGGATGCCCAAGGCCAAGCAGATCGGTGATCCCTGGTATCTGTGAAACACAGCAGGGAGCGCACGGCTTGCTAATCAATCAGCAACACACCTCATTTGGAAGCAATATTTGTTAGCACTGTGAGACTCTGGAAATGTAGAAATAAAAACAGAAGAAGATTCCATGGCAATAGTGGGGAGAAAAAGAAAGGGGGCAGGGGGGTATTTATTTATCTAATTTGGGGTTTTCTGTAAAAGACGCGTGGGTAAATGAGATCTCCAGAAGTAGCTACTGTACAAATGGCATAGCTGTGACAAAAACCTTTCCTGTCACGGGGAAGCGCTGGTGCCAGCAGATGCTAAGAGAGAGTGACTTCCTTTAAGGTAACATTAGCAGAAATTTCCCCTTCCCCTAAAATGTATTCTCCTAAGCCAAATTCGCAGGCTTTACCTTGCACAGTAATGAACTGAATTAAAAGAACGAAATTTACCCAGAAAAGAAAACCAACAGTAGACAAACAAGCAAACAAAGTCAAGGTTAATGAATTTCAGCCTTGGCACTGCTAAACTAAACGCATTACAGGACAGGTCACTAATGCTCATCTTCTGGGTATGTGTCTATGTGACAGAGTGGTGTGCCCCAACAGACACCTGAATTAACAGACCTTTTTTTCTTGGTGTTTTGTTTTTTTTTCTTTTTTCCTGTTTTCCCATTTTTCTTTTTTTCCTTTTGCAATCAGAAAACACCAAGTGCAATGTCCACATTTTACTTGCCATTATATCTGCTATAGACTTTTCTTTAACAAAATGGTGACAAAAGGAGAACGGTGCAATGGGCCAGCAGTGACTGGAGTTAGTCCTTTGCTTCAGGCTGATGGTAAATTTCTGTTGGAGCATTTTCTTTCACGTTGACTTGTCATATTACCGCAATATGTCGAGTTCTTCTTCAGTTGTGCTTGCAAATGCAGCTTTAACTTTTATTTCTTGGCACTTTGTGGTGGTGATGGGCAAACATTTCTGTTGTAGCCAAGCTGACCAAAGTAGAAGACACGTAGGTTATTTCTTGCCTTAAAAATGAAGCAGAAAAGGTAGTTAGAATCTTCCTGCCTAATCTTCAGAAGTCACAGCAGAAGCAGCAGTGATTTAGTCTGTGAAAAACAACACCTTTTTATTGTATTATTACGGTCTAATAAAAAGAAAACACAGAACGTTTCCATTTTTCTGTAAACGATGCCAAATTACATGGTTCTAGGCCATAGCCTACAGAGGACAAAGAGTATATAGTGAAATACGTGACTTAACAGAATTGCTATTTTTCTTTATATTGGAAACCTTTGTCATTTAGGACATTCATCTGTTATATTCTACTTACTAGAAAGACAGTATTTTAGAATTATATTCTGCATACTTCCCTGGGTTCGTAATTCCAACATATTTTAATGCGCAGTGATCAAGAATATTCCTTCCCCTTCTGCTCCCCCATACTAAGTCCTTATATATAGACTGCGATTAGCAGCTTTGCATGAGGTTACCACTATAATGGCAAATCACCTATTTTAAGATTTTCTTGAGAAGGCTTAATGAATATTAGATGGATTCCTATTAGCTTGATTTGTGTTTACAAAATAGTTCAAGCATGTTTAATAGTTTGCATCATTTTAACAAACTGCATGTTAAGAAAAATGCTCAAACAGTGAAGATTACTGATTAGAGGAGTTTTATTTCTAATGAAACATCTTCTACAAAGTAACATTGCATTTTAAAGTGTGTTTTCACCGTTTTGTTGTCTACTTAGTTCTACAGGAATGTTGTAAATATTAGAGGATACATTGTAAGCGATATAGCACGCTGGATAGATAAAGCATATATGTAATAAGTTAATTGTTTTATACAAGACATGACACTGAACCTGAAATTCAGTTTAGACATTTTGAAATATTGAAAGTGTCTGGATGAAAAGAACAGAAAAGGGAAGATGTCCTTTTTGATTTACCTGTACATAATCAAGTTTCTAAGACTTTCTGGGTGTAATTATTTTGCACTAGAATATGATTGTTAATAAAAAGCAGAGAGTCTTGATTTACAAGGCTGTCAGTGATGCAGAATCTTTTTCCACATGGGACGATTACTCTAACAGCTGCCTAGTTTTAAATCTTAAAAAAAATGGATTTATTTCTCTTCTGATTTACTCTATTTTCAGCTGCCTGTTGCTAAGATTGAAAAGGCCATCGTGAAAGTTTCTCTTCTGTATAAGTTCTTACCTGATCAGTAGGCCTCCCTTAAACTCTTTGTTCTAAGCCAAGCTAAGTTCCTTGAGTTTTTGATTAAGGAATTAAATATCTTTTATTGTTTTTCTTTCTTTATTTCTCAATTAATTGATTTTCCTGTCATATTTGCATCATTCTCTACCAATGATTTTTTAATGAGAAAAGGTTAGCAGCAGAGCCTTCCCTTTCTCATTATTGACCTATTTATACGTTCAAGGATAATCATTTTGCCACGGAGTTTCTGAAGCTGATGTTGCCACCGTGTAAGCAGAGACTCTTTTCTTTGTTCCTTGGTGTGTAACTTTACCTTTGGCCACATCATAAATATCTGATTATATTATGACAACCTTACAATACAGTTCAGATTGCTTTGCATCAGTGATTTGTCCTTCTCATTATCTAAACCCTCCTCAATCTTTACCTTATTTTTAAGTTTATTTGAAATGATTTTGTTTCCCAGAGATAATAAACAGAATTGTTAAAATGTGTACAAGCAAGGAAAAACTCTGCTAGATTTCCGCTAGAAGCACGAGTACGTGGCGGTCATTTCCTCTCACCATACGTTTGAGACCTAGCAAATGTACTAATCCATTTGATTTCCAGTGTAAAAATTGTTTTGTTGCCATATCATAATCAAAGATTGCATGTTACCAAAGTCATATAGTGTATGGAAATCTACATATTTTATATTGAGTGTTATCTACCACTGCTGTCAACCTTAACTCTCATTTTAAATAAGAAATCAAGTTACTTTGATGGGATATATTTTTCACAAATCCAGGTTGATTGGCATTAATTATGCTATCCTCCTTTAATTCTTAATTATAGTCCTGTAGCATCTATTCCATTATTTAGCATATGATTGACATCCAGCTGACAGGCCTATAATTGCCCTCTTTAAAAGCTGAAACATTTGCTCGCTACCACTGTTCTGGAACAGACGAGAGTGTTTCAGGAGTTACTGGAAAGCAATCTTAATGGTGCACAGAGCTTGTCAGACAGCACTTTTAAAAGTTTTGTATGCAAATTATCTGGAGACAGTGATTTTAAATTTAAGTCTGCATTTAAGTCTGATACTTTCTGGTATTGCTGTTAGAATGTAAAGCATTCAACCCTTGTTATCATGTGACATACATATATAAATATTTCTGGTTTGTATTTCAACAGAAATGAACTGTTCTGTATAATATTATTTTTCATATAATCACCCAATGGATCAATATAATTGGATGTTTTTTCTCCTGAGGAATGGATTTCATTCTTTGAAGGAATCTTGTCTCTACACCTTGTTTTTCTTTTTTAAAAAAAAGCCATTAATAGTTGTAAGGTCATGAGTTACATTGCCTGCAGCTACAGTAGAAAAAAACTATTTTAAAAGCCTAGCAGGCTGGTATGTAATTGTGGAATTGTTATGTTTTAGAGGGCCTTGACTAGGTAAATGACAAATCAATAAATGGAATACTATTTACCTTGTATTTTCTTCCATTTATAGGGTATGGACCAAAATATTGTAGCTTGTTTAATACAGAAATAATTTTTGCTTTCTTTCCCTTTGTTAAAGCTGCTCTGTTTCAGCTGATGTTGTGCTCTTTCTGTAATTCAGTGGTGATTTGTCTGAGTTAATATTTAATAGGAATACTGCAAGAGGTGTTCTGTAATTAGGTATGAGTAAACAGGGTTAGGAAAGGCAACAGATTGGCTTTTAGCTACAGAAGATTGATTTTCTGTGCTTGGATACTTGGCTTGTAGAACATAATAGTGAGCCTTGGTCTATCACAACCATTTCTTTTAAACATTTAATAAATATTTTGCTTAAACTTTTTTAAAATAGTAACAACCTCTGTTAATGATGGGGCCTTATAAGCATAAAAAAAAGCTATCTTTTCCATACTGCACATATTTTCCTTATCTTCCACCAAGGTGGAGAAATTATATGGCTTTTTTAGACTACTTACAATTTGACCTTATTTTTTACAAATTAGTGGCTCTGATTCTGTTTTTTCATAGGGGTATTCAATGAACGTAAGACAGCGTGAACTGACTTTCAGGACAAAATTCAGTTCTTTGCATGGAACCACCAAGTATAATGTTATTTTACATCTATATCATCACAGTAGTCATCACTAGGAAACAAGTGATTCAATGGTTAATAGAAAGCAGCAAAAAAAGAGAGAGAATTATTAAAAAAAACTGTATGAAAAGATGAAATAAATGAATAATTTTACTTTAAAATATTATTTCAGTTGGGCAAAGAGTCGATAAGTCACTGAAACAGCAATAGCTTTCAGCTACCAGCAGTATGTGAGAATAAGTTACAGACATTTTGAGTAGTACAGAGCCTGCAACATCAAAGTTATAATGAATTCCATATTTTTGTCTTACTTCATACTAAAATATTTTTTTTCCCAAGTTTGCCTCTGATATAAAACTGTAAGTGCCTCTATACATGTAGTGATTTTAATTACCTCTGCTTTAGTGAGAATAAACATTGCTGCTAAACTGTATCTTGCTCCGTCTGTAATAGCAAGGCCAGGAGATGCATTTTCAGGATGCCAAAGGTCTACTCAATGATGCATTGATCAACGCGTTTTACCTATTCCCAAAGCACCTTGTTTGTGGCACTAGAAGAATAAGGTTATCAAGTGTGAAAGTCTATAAAGATAGTTCATTTGCATTATTGTTTGTCTTTGATATGTCATGGAAGACAGCCAGGTCTCATTAGAGAAGGACAGAACTAAAAGGGAGAAGAGGAAGACCTGATAATCACTCACTATGATACCCAGAAAAACATTAACTCCAATGGTTTAATTTATAATGTCTATAAAAAATGAGAAAAAACAGATGGCATTGATTCATGGAGAAAATTATGTCAAGTCAGATAGCTGTCTTTTCCCAGGCTGCTTGGCCTGATGAATACAGGGGGAAAGAATCAAAGGATGCTGTTCACTTTCAACTTTAGCGCGGTTTTTGATGATCCCAGCTCCTTATAGGAAGCCACAGCTACACTGTCAAAATCAGTGATTCCCAAGCTCAGGTTTGAAGACAGGTGGGGAACTTACTCCCCCAGTTTCCACAAGCCTGTGTGTTTACAGTTAATATCGACAGCCATCCTGTGAAGTGCTCCTGATCCACTTCCACCTTCAAAAGACACCTTCTGAGCTACTGCAGCCTGTGGAGCATTTGGTGTCTTTTTCAGTTTCTCTGAGGCATTGGCCTTTTGGCCTCATTTGCATTTGAAATCTGAGCAAATCCAGTGTAATGAAGCTCCCCAGGGAAGTAGGTTTTTCCTTTGGTGTCGCTGTAAATAAGTCAGTCACTGTCTGCTGCAGCTGCTAGTTCGTTAGGCTTCTTTCCAAGACACACGTCTGCTACCTGTCCCCGTTTCAGGGGTTCCTTGGCTGTGTGCTGTAGGAACAAAATCTCTGTGTGCCACGTGAAGCATGGCATGCTGTGGCATATTGTCCTGTCCCCCTTTCCCGACCCCCCCAGGGTCTTTCGTCTTCTACGGTTGGATCCATTCCTTCTGCTGCCCAACTGCTACCTGGGGTTAACCCTTCCTTCGTATTCAGTAGTTATAAAAAGCAGTTTGGGTCACAATTGCATGAACTGGGAATATTTGTAGGAATGCAGTACTGCGGTCATTCTGCCCCCCTCAATACAGATGTCTCAAGGACTCAGTACTTGCCCGTGACAGGCCGAGCTCCAGAAGATGAGAAAAATCGTACTAAGAGGTTTAGAAAGTACCTTTGGCAAAATGTTAAAAGAATGAGTTTAGATTCTTCTACAAAAAGGGCAAGCTAGCCAGCCTGGGATTGTATGGCCTGTGCACTTCACAGTGCAGTTGTCCATGCATAAGCATCTCATCAATGCTCATCAAGATCTAAAGGGCAGGTGTCAAGAAGATGGGGCCAGACTCTTTTCAGTGGTGCCTGGCGACAGGACAAGGGGCAACAGGCACAAACTGGAACACAGGAAATTCCATCTCAACATGAGCAAACACTTCTTTACTTTGAGGGTTCCAGAGCACTGGAACAGGCTGCCCAGAAAGTGGTGGAGTCTCCTTCTCTGGAGATGCTCGAAACCCACCTGGATGTGTTCCTGTCCAGCCTGCTGTGGCTGACCCTACTTCGGCAGGAGGTTTGGACTACATAATCTCTGAAGGTCCCTTCAAAACCCTGCTTTTCTGTGATTCTGTGATGGGCTCGTGTAGTGCAAATCCAATTTGTGTGCTACACACACTGATTGCCTTCCTGCCATCTCAGCCACCCTCACAACCATATGATGACTCTCCATACATTAGTGAACTGGGAGCTGCTAGGTTTTTCTCTAACAAAAGTGTCAGTCAAATCTTGCAGCCTAATGTGTGCTTTGTAGATAGAGCAAACAGTGGTAGCAGGAAGCTGGAGACTGACGGGAACACTTGCATTTCTTAAAGTCGAGAGATGATGTATACAGGTTAACGTAGTTAATTTCATTATCCACAAAAAAAAATGGCCTCACTTTAATTTCCCCGTACATCTAATAGAACAAAACCTTATATAACTCGATAGACCCAACTCACCCCTGTCTTTCCATCGGTTAAATGGATAGGATAACCGACAATTGTAGCTGAAAGCAGTAAGGACATCACTGGGCACTGGGTGAAGTGAATGGTTTGCCCAGCCCAGTGTTTTTCCACCAGCAGCAGTGAGTGGCAGGAGGTGCAGTTTACTGAGATCACGCAGGCTTGGCCAAGGACCCCAGTGCATTCCCCATCCCCTTGGTCATGCCCCCCTCTCTGCAGAATGAAGAATCCCAGCCTCCACTCCTTTCATCATCCTTCTTGCCATTCTTTATATCCTCTTTAACTCTAGTATCTCAGCATCTCTTCTTAGCATCTTATGTTCTGGAAGCAGAAAAGACAATTTAGCACCTTATTGCTGTTTAAACACGAGGTCCTAATGTATGGGACAGTCCTGAGCATGACAACAGTATTCTGCAGAGCATATGAACCGTATCTGGAGGAACAAAATCCATATGCCTTGCTATTACTATTCAGTTCCCTCCAGACATAGATCAGGCCAAGGTCATTAATCCCAATTTTAATTGCTTTTCTCTCTCATTAAGCTGTCTGTGTTAAAAAGCTAGATTCATCCAGCTGTGGAGAAGGGACAATTAAAATCTTTTTGATGGTTATTGCCCAAAAAGAGTTACAAATAAAGAAAATGTTTCTCAGCAGAAGAGAAAGGATTGTTCATATTAGACATAAGTATTAAATGTATGCCAAAAGGACAGCTTTGAAGATTTGATTTTTAAAACTGTATCTTGTGAATTTTTATTTTTGATGACAGTAGAAGGATGCAAGTCTTCTGTACCATTGTGCTTAGTTTCTTGGTCCATATATTTCCCATGAGCTGGCAAAGTCTCTGTTGTATGACTTATCCAGCCAGATAGATGAACATCTAGATAGATGAATTGAAAATTGCATGGTCTATTTCTGAGTATTTCTTCAATCTGTAGCAATAAATAAGAACTGATTAATAGTACAATCCATGCCAGGCTTTTCTTTTTATTTTTCAGAAAGGAGATTTAAAAGGAATAAACTGACACAGAGCAAGCACTCTAGTGAACCTTGCCATAAAAAAACTTTTACATTTTTTTCCTTTCTTAGTTATCCTAGCAAAGTTGTTTTAAAAATATTTTTCTCTCCTTATTCAGCTTAATGCTAATATGAACTTAATAGTGAACAGTGACCATTTTAATAAGTACTTCCAAAAGCAATTCACAGTCATTAGAATTTTGACTCTGATACTTGTACACGTATAGTTTTACTATTTATTTTTTATTTATTTATTCTGCTGTGGATCTTTTCTGTGTTGAGATCTTTTCCTTGTTGAAATTTCTTGGGCCCATGTTTTTCAAACTTTTGCTGTTGGTTTTTAGCCAATAAATTTGATCTTGTTTCTCTATCCATGTCTTATAATGGCTACTGTGATATAAAGAGTAATGACACATAAAACCTGGGCTAAGCAAATGTTAACTATGAAATCTGAAAGTTCGAAAGCATTGGGAGTGAGGTTCTCTTTACAAATATGATGTCAATCAATTCTGCTCATCCATTTTCATACTTGATCAAACACTTTTTCTTTCATAAACCCTACCTTTTTTTTTCCTAAAATAATTCTTAGAAAACAGTGAGCATTTTTTTCACTGAGTTTTCTTCACCTTGGAAATAAAAGGCATGGAGACTCCAAATACTTCAGATTTTACAGATTTATAAGCAACAAGGCCTTTTTGTAAGGCCTTTAATTACAGCGTGGACTGTGGCACTAATCCGTTGCTTGGATTATGACCGAGTGTACGCTGTGTCATGACAAGCCTGCACCCTGGCTGACCTTGGCGGGGATGAATCCTCAATTCACAGATCCCTGTTGCTCCAGTTCGGCATCCAACATTCTGTCAGTGTGTGGAATTTGCTTCTGGACAAATGTGGTTGATGTATCTTTTTCCTGTTAGCAGGGGGCTGGGCCCAGGGAAGGCCTGTTGGCGATGGCAGATTTGGCCACATAGGGGAAGAGACCCTGTGCCAACATCCCTTTTCTTCCAAGTAGGAAATTGCAGAATCCCTGTGGCATCTGTCTGACTTTTGGCAAGGTCAGGATATACTCAGCTAAATAGAAATTCAATAGGAGGCCCAGATTAATTATTAGTAAAGGCTTTCTCTGGCGATTTAGGTTTATTTCCAAGATTTGGATTTATTTCCTCTTCCCTTTCCCCCTCCTGTGGGAACAAAATGACAACAATCAACAGAGGCGTTTACCATATCCTTTTCTCTTAGTTTTACATTTCTTTCCTAGGCAACCCCTACATATGGAAAATAACACGAGCTAAGCAGCAAATATCTCCAGAAGCCTATAGCATGTTTTACAAACCACCAACACATTTTTTCTGCTCTTTATCTGGCTCCAAGCCTGGCTGGACTCCTCTGCTCTAGGCACAGAAAGGAAGCTGAAATTTTGCCTGAGAAGCCCTTGAAGGATGCCACATTCACTTATGTTTTTTTTCCAAAAAGGTAAAACTCACTTTCTGGAGTTAACATTCCCTTTAGGCAACTTGTGATCCATAGATTATCGACACAAAATGCTGTAGCTGCTCTTTTGAAACCTTTATAGCTCACAGAGCCCGTGTGTGCTTATTCTAAAGAAATAAGTACAGTTTGTCCTTAGGAGCTTTGTGACCTCCACACAAAAGAAACTTTTTTGCTGAAATGTTACCACCTCTCCTGTTCCCAGTCCAATTTCAAAAGAATCATGATTACGCGGAATGCGGTGTTGTGGTATTTCTTATTCTGCTAAGAGCCCTGTGAAAAGTAGATATTATGCTCCATACTTCTCAAATGTTGAATATCTTTATTGTGTATGTTTAAATAATGTTATATTTTATTTTAAAGCTTGTCCATATTCTGATATAAAGCTTGCCATAGAACCGGCATTTCTATGAATAGTAGAAAAAATTCTATCCTAGGTCTCAGAAGTGTAAAATTCCATTCCCAGCTCTATAGCTGGCTCAGTGAGTTTAAAAAGGTTGCCTAAACTCTCTTTTCAATTGTGTAACAGCAACAATACTGACTTTCTGCATAAAACAGTACACAACCTATTAGGCAAAAGCCCTACAAAACAGTAGAAAAAAGATTGTATTTTCTATACGTTAGCTATTGTTTCAGCATTCCTGGAAAATATGTTATATTAATTTAATGCAATGATAAGCCAATATAATGACATAACTACACTTCATACAAGTATACCTCAAGAAACAAGTATTCTTTACCATGATTTATTTTTATTTCAAATTGAGCAATCCTGGAGTGTAAATAATATTGTATTTTACATGCCTCTGTATTCTGGTCTCTCCACAAGAAGATTTGAAAGAAACTGCACTAGCTGACACAACAGAAAGGATACAGAAAAATAATAATTAAAAAATAATAATGTTACTGTCTTTTCTGTTACATAAAAATCTTTCTTTCCTATAGATAAAAGACTTCTGCACCATACTGCTGCATGCTGATGTTTTGGCATTCTCCACAACACCTTTTTAATCTGTTGGCCAATTCTGGATATGTTGAACAGAGGCAGAGCTCTTAATGCTAATTAAGTTTCCGCAAATTTCATGAGGATGGGCCACTACTAGGAGGTAAGAAATCTTGTTATTACCTCCGTTGAGGAAAAAAATTAAAACACAACTCATGCCTATGAGACACCAAAGAATCGACATGAGAACAAGCTATTATTATTATTGACCTGTCAAAAAAACTTCAGCTGTTTTCTGTCTTGATGGGTGTTAGATATTAAAGAATGCAACCATAGGATATTAATTTATTGTCAATCAGGTTCTGTTAGTTCTGATACCATAGAACTAAGTTTTATCTCAAAATTATCTGTCCTTTCATAAGAAACATCAACAACATAAGTAGATTTGTAATGCTCTTTTTGGCATATCCATGTCTGGGCAGTGTCTCCAAGGAACAGAAGCCGAATGCTTGAAGATATTTTGTACTAAGGCCAAGAAACACAGAAGTTTTGGGGTTATTATACCCCAAATATATCTGTGATTTATACAATGGTATAATGACGTTCTCTCTTTCACCGTTCTTTCCTTTCCTATCCTAATAATTTCTCGCAGCAGAATCGTGTTTCTGACTGCTGCTGGGTATTAATAAGTAAAACCATTCATGCAGGAACTCATAAGTTCTCACGTGTTTATTCAAGTCTAACAAACTTGTTCAGTGTAAGAAAGCAAAACACTAATAATTTTGGATTGCACTGCTTTTTTTTTTGCCTCTCACCCACCCTCTGAAGACCTGTCATAGGAAAGAATTAGGGTGTTACAGTAGATGTATCTGAGGCCTGTAGGCATAAAATTTATTTTTAGACACTTTATATAATGTAAGTAATTAATTTGGTAAAAAAAAAATTTGTAGATGTAAATGGTATATTTCTTTGCAATTAAATTTTCCTCTCTTCTTTAGTAAAATATTTTAATCATGTCCCACTTATAAAATTATTAACGGGGCCTGTAAATGTAAGTAATTAAGCTTAAGGCTTACTGAATTAATCCTTAATGTGATTAATTTTTACATTTGAAAAAACTGTAGAATAATTAACAAATTATTATAATAGATTTGCCATACTTATCATTTTACTTTGAGCAAAAAATGTAGGGTTTCATAGCTGAATCTATAGCAAGAATTCTGTAGTCTATCCAGAGCCAGAATTCTGTCTTATCCCATTTAATCTGGTGCTTCCCCTTTTTTTTTTTTTTTTTAAGTTTACCAGACATTTTAAAAATATTTAAATTATTACTGCATTTGTCAAAAAAGCTGAACATGAAAATGTAAGCTTATGAAAACTGGTGATATTTCACTTCCCCAAATTGTCTGTTTTCCTTTTCAGGAAAGATGGAAAAAAAGGTAAAGAAAACCGTGGGAGTTTAGTTTAGAAAAAGAATTTTTAATTTCTTGTAGAAATTCTCACATTTTTCATCAACTCTGTTCATCTTTTTTTACTCGTCAGCTTCGATTGTCATTTAGATTTTTTGGTAATTAGACCTCATCCAAACTTCTCCTAAATTATGAACTTCCTGTGTACCTGTCAATCAAAGAATGTGAGGTTGCATTCACATTCTGTTCCAAAGCCTTGAGGTGCAACAATTTATGTTACCGCATGCATGACAACCTTCTTTAATGTGGTGTGTCAGTGATGGGCTGAACATCAGATACCTGAAGAAATGTCCAGCTCAGGCATCCCTTTGCTCAGCCTACTGAACTCTACCAGTCAGTATTGACTGGGTGCTCCTTTCACACCAAACTTCAGATTTAGTATTTGCTGTAGCTGTTGTGACCACAGACGCAGATGCTTTTCCAAGCCCCTTTCTGATCTTTTTCAGCCTTATGGCTTTTTCACCTCAGCATGGTTTCTTTAGTCTTCAAACCTGCCCCTGAGTAAAACATGTTCTTATTCGTAGAAAGGACCTGTGCTGTCTAGTTTGTAGCCCTGGATAACCAAAGGTCATGGAGCATAACTGAATTAATTCCCTACCTGAACTAAAATATAATATCTCATCTGATCATCAGGTGCCCTGTTACAGGAAACTTGCTGGGAAACACTGTTGGGAATCTGCTCTCCTTGTCCACTGCTGCTCTCACTGTGAGAATTTTCAAGCTCTTCGGCTCTGAGTTTTATTTTACCATTGACTAATAGCTTATTTGCTGTCTGTTTTGTCCTAACAGATTGCGGTCCAACCACCTTGTGACCAGCTCTGGTTGGCAGGTTTTGTTTCAAAGGGTCTGCTAGATGAGGTTTGTAAAGCTTCTGTCCTGTGAGGCGCCGTTAGAAAACCTCCCTTCTCTTACAATTACATTTGAGACACATCAGATAGCACTTATATAATCAGTATAATGGTTGTCCCATTAAGCAGTGATGGCTCTATATTTATTGAAACAAAATCAGGTAAAATGCCTTGTATAAATATAGGTCATCAGTGGTTACCTCTCCCAACTACAAATCTTGTTAGAAAATAAATTAGTTTGAAATGAGCTGGTTTCCAAAAGCCCATGTTGATTGGATTCATCGATTCAGTTATTTATTATTTGAGCCCATAAATTGCTAGGATTAATCTCATGGTGACGGGCCAATAATTACTCAGGACATCTCATTTAGCCTTTTACAAAATGGCATATTTACTTAGTTTTGATCTTCTCAGACTTTCCTGTTGTTTCGCAACTCAACAATGTAGAAAGGCTTTGACCAGTTCTAAAACTTTTAGATGAAGAATTTTAGAATGTTGATTTGAGCATTTCTATTAAACATGTCTTTTTTGTTTTATTAATCCCTTTACTTTTTCACCTAATTGATAGGAGGATGGCAGAACTGGTATGGTTCTGTCTGTCTGCTTCTTATACACTTGGGCAGTCTTTGTTTCTATCAGTCACTTTCCTGTCAACCACTTAATCTTATCGCCTTTTTATTTTTGGATCAATTGTCTGCATCATCATTTCTAACCAATATTGTTTTCCACTTTTGTATTTTAGCTGTCCATTTATATGTCTATGTACACAGGATATTAATTTAGCATACATGTCTAATATGTATAATAAGGTCTATTATATTTTAATTTTATATATGAAGAGAATATATATCTGTTTTGATTTTTTTATCCTTTTATTACTTTTTTTTAATTTTTCAGGTGGCTTTCTTTTCTCACTGTGATACGTTAAACAGCTATTAAAATATTCTTTAACCATTCCCCACTACCAGTCATTGTATTTTTTTCTATTTAAATTCTTTCTCTGAAGTGCCTTGTCTGATAATTATTGCCAGTTCTTATCTGGCATCCAGTATGCATATATGTATATATACTTCTATGCAATGTGTGTGTCTGTGTGTGTATATATATATCTATAACTTTTTGTAACACAAATTAGCGAAATTACCAAAGTCATTTTTGTAATTACAATAAACAGACCTAACCCTAGCAAATTGGGATTTTTCTATCCCTACTGAAAAAATGTTTTTTTTTAAATTGCCTTCCTGAAGGATAGAAGTTAATCCTGTGTCATTTCCTCTGCTGATTTTGTACAAACAAGAACAAACTATATTATCTAAAGTGAGGTGATGAAACATTACAGAGATTAGCAGTTTGCTAAGAACTGAAACTGAAAATTCACCTTGCTGCGTGTAGCAGCATGAGCTTTTACTCTGGAACTGGCAGGAGAGACGTTTAAGAGCATTAGGGAGGCTTAACAATACCTGTAATAAAAACCATAGATTACCCTTAATTAGCAGAAACAAATGTTACATTTTTCTACTTACCATTCTTTCACTTCTGGGCTCCTTTTTCGACCATACATACTGCGTGAAAACTTGGTATACTTCATTTCTTCTGATTTAAAAATGCACCTATATTCTAATTCTTTCATAGCATTGTAAGTCATGTGCTAACAGGGCATGATTATTCTTCTAATGAAATGGAAGTTATTTGGCCTTCAACCTCACAGAATTTAATATGCACCTGAGACATAGATTAATAGCCTGATAATACATCCCATTTAATGTCCCATTCCTTAAATTAACCAGCCCAAGCGCTCCTTGGGAAGCTATCCAATAAATAAGTGAAAAAGGCAGCACCTGTTAGAACTGCTTAAGTACCTGATACTAAAGTATCTGTAAATATAAAAACCGTCTTTGAAGTTTAAATGTTATTTCAAAATCCATCCTGTGATACAAGTGTTCTAGTTCTTCTTTGAAGGTGGACAAGAGCTCCTGGAGAAATGATGGGGCAGAGGGTGAGTGCCTGGAAAATGCGGCCCTGACCTTGGACCAGCAGATGGACCTGGCCCCATGGTGCCTTCATCTTCTCTCCCTCTGCTGTTGTGGTCCCAGGGAGCATCACCTTCTCTCCAAGAGGTCCATGACCAAAAGCTCCTCATCCAGCCATGCGGAATGGCTCTAAAGCCCCATGTGGCCCATAGTTTGCCCTGCAGAAACATCTGCTAGAAACATACCCCCAGGTAAATGTATTTACCCTACTCATTTAGCAGATGCTATTACATATTCTTAAAACTTTTTAATATCTAACAGTTCAGCTCATGCGGGCTCCACCAGGACCTTTATAAATACCTATTTAAGAAAGAAGCTCTAAACTACTGTCTTGATTATTGGGTTGAAATATATAGAACAGCATTTGTTCATTTTGTTCTGCTTTCGTTGAAGATTGTTATCTTTTTCTGCTTATTGTTGTTAGCTCTTGTTAAATGCTGGCTGTGATATTGACAGGTTGTGGGGCTTTTTTCCTTCATATGCATCTGTTCAGAGATCAAATTTAGAATCTTATAAATAGCACTATGCTCATCCCTGTTGAAGCAAGAGGATATTTTAAGTGTTCTCCAACCTATAAAATCAACAGACTGGAGTTTTCATCAAATATCTTAAAAAGTAAGTAACAACTCCAAATTATTTTGGAAAATAAGTTTATCATTCTACTAAGCAGACAGTAGCCCACCTGGTTAAGTAATTATTTCATTCCTTATCGCAACAGCAAAGAACATTAAAGACTTACTGGAACTGAACTATTGGGTAGAGGTACCAACTACATTTTTTTAAAACGTATTCCATGTAAAATCTTTATTGAAAAATTCATAGCTGGTGTGCAATTCCAAATAAAACCACAGTAAATAGTTTAGTACAATTAATTTATATTAATTCGTATTTACAATGTAGAAATTATTTCTCTTCTAAATTTGGAAATTCTGCACGACTGGTCAGCAGTTAAGAAAATAATATAAGAATTACTTCTACTTTGAATGCTCTAGGTAAATGAAGGAATTGGGTCCCCACAGATTAGTCTGATTATGAGATACTATTTAGAAACTTTAACATGCCGCATTTCAAGGTCCCGGATGAAATACCAGTCTTTATAACTTTTACCTTACAAAGAGATTTGCAAAGATTTTTTCCATAAGCAGCTTGTGCTTGATAAATATAAAGATAACTGTGAGATGAAAAGTGTATTTTTGCCAATGGCATTTGGAAGGTTGGAAAAGAGGGTAAAAGTGAAGAAAAAGGGAAATGCTAGGAGATTAATATCTTACATGAAAATCTAGGTAAATTGGATATGGCTATGGTTATAAGGTTGTACGAATTCTGTGTGTGTTTTAAGAGTTTAACTACATAAATGCCAGCCAAGTGGTGGAACGCATGCATCCATCTGTGCATTTACAGTTAAATCCTGCTCTCACTCTTGCCTGAATCACTGAAGAACTTTAGCTGGGAGGAGAGAGGGCTCAGGGAGGTCTCATCAATTAATATAACCACCTGGTGGGAGGGAGTAAAGATAACAAAGCCAGACTTTGTGAAACCCCATTAGACATGGCCCTGAGCAACTTGATGGTGGTGACCCTGCTTTGGGCAGGGGTTTGGACCCAGCAATCCCTGCAGGCATCCACCAGCCTCAGCCCATCGGTGGTTTGGGGACTCCCTCAGCAGATGCCCTGCTCTGAGCAGGTGTTATGTTTTGCCACCTGCAGCTCAGTGTAAAGGTAACACAGGCAGAGCGAGGTTGGTCCTTAATATTATGGATACTCTACTCAAGGCATGGAATTACTCGTCTTGGTAAACTTGCCAATTTTGAAGCTGTTTTCTGGATTTATCGTTAGATGCGTTAATAGCATAGGAAGCACCTAGACCAACTCTAAGAATTAATAAAATATCTTTGCAACTTAAAACACTCTATAATGCCAAAAGGTATGTGAGGTTGTACAGAACCAATGTCCTTAATTTCTTATGCTGCTTATATATGATCCAGACCACCAGTCCTACCTACTCACAGAGTATGGGAAATGGGCCCAATTCATGCATAATTCAAATAGTTACAAAAGCAGGAATGACCCAATCCTACGTTATTCACAATGTGGGAGGGAAAACAAATAAGGTGTTTCTTTCTTAGTCTAACCAGTCCGTAGCTACAGAGCTGGCCCTGCGGGTCAGCAGGAATGAAAGATGTTTTAATGTGATTTTATTGCTTGCCAATCATTCAGTATGCTGTCTTCTTCACAGGCATGTAACTAACCAGTGAGAATATTTACCTGGTACTCCTAACATGCCAGCTACAGTGCCCTTAAACAGGATTCACTAATTCTGCCAATATATTTGCATTTTCCCTATGTTTTATGATGATCATATATAATATTGCAAAGCACAAATGTCTAGAAATTGCAGTTGGTTTTGAAACCCAAAATACTTCTGAAAAGCATTCATTTCTAAACATTCCTACGTGGCCACAATTTTCTTTTAAAATAGGAAAACTGGCTGTTTAAACCAATACTTCACTTGATATATATCTTCAAGAATTACTTAAGTTTGGCAACACTGACAAGACAGCAAGTCTTATATATCACTTGTAAATTACTATACAGTAATTAATGATAATATAAGATTAATTTCTTTTGTTAAAACAAATGGAAATAAAGAGCCTGTTTTTGTTGCTTCCAAATTATCATGAGTCTCCGCAGAAAGATTCTCTTGAATTTGTGGCTTTAAGGTTTGTTGTTTTCATTTCAGTTTAGGGCAGTTCAAAACATAGATATTGGCTTGTTCCAAAGGCTATTTTATCAATACTTTTTTTTTTTTTTCCATACAGAATGTCAAATTTTGAGCAGTTTAACTTGGACTTTTACCAGTCTAATTATACCATAGATGACCAGGAAGAAGGTTACAACAGTTATGGCTCTAATGAAAACCTCTATGGAAGCAAAAAGTAAGTATGCTTTAAAAAAAAATAATAAATAAAACAGAGAGAGAAAAAAGGTGATATATCTCAAAGCTCAAATGAAATTAATGACATAAACCAGCATCCAATTGCCAAAAAAGGATTGTATAATCAACATAGTGGAAGCTTTCGTGGAGAAATACAAGAAAGTCAGGAAGAATCTTATTATGTTGTTGTGTTTTTTTTTCTTCTATTTTTTAAACGTATTGGTGACTTCTGCCCATGGAAGGGGGACACTGAAGGAAAGAAGTTCCCCTTAAGAAGAGTTTCTCCTTAAGGAGATTTGGACATGACTGCGGTAGGAGGCTGGGTGCTGCTGCAGCTTCCTTGTTCAGCTTTTCTCCTTAAGGAGATTTGGACATGACTGCAGTAGGAGGCTGGGTGCTGCTGCAGCCTCCCTGTTCAGCAGCTGATGGATCCAGCTGGTTTTGGGGCTTACAGGAGCAGGAAAGAGCTTCAGGAGATCATCTAGACTTTCCCCAAGGCAGAATTACTAATAATTAAACCTTCCTTTTTAAAGGATTGGGTTCCATGCTACTTTTAGACTTACAGGTTGTTTGCCTGATTGGAGTGACTGAGCTTGAGATTATTAATGTGGGTTTTGGGGCACATATTGCTATAAATTCTTTAAAGTTTTTCTCCTATTCAAGAAAAAGAATAATTATCTAAAGATAAGGCTCTTTCATTAGTGGTATGGACATAGCTGAGAAATGTTACCAGGCCCCAGTCTGGGGCCCAATGCGGCACCGTTGCCTGAGCTGGACGGGCACAGAAGCTTCAAGGTGCCGGGAGGCCAGCAAGGACCCCTGATGGGTGTCAGAGGGGCTTGCAGTGAAGAAAAGCAAAGCAGCATCTTGCCCCCAAAATTTCGAAGTTCCCCAAATTGATAATAGGTGAAAGTTTAAACCATGGTACATAGTGAGCAGCTCTAAGCTGTTGTGAAGTTGCTCATTGCAGTTTCTTAAAATCGTAGAATAGTTTGAGTTCGAAGGGACCTTTAAAGGCCATCTAGTCCAATCTCCCCTGCAATGAGCAGGGACATCAACCAGATCAGGCTGCTCAGAGCCCTGTCCAACCTGGCCTCCAGGGATGGGGCATCTACCACCTCTCTGGGCAACCTGGGCCAGTGTTTCACCCCCCTCTTGTGAAAAATGTCTTCCTTATATCTAGTCTGAATCTACCCTCTTTTAGTTTAAAGCCATTACCCTTGTCCTATTGCAAGAGGCCCTGCTAAAAAGTTTGTCCCCATCTTTCCTGTAGACCCCCTTTAAGTACTGGAAGGGTCTGTAAGGTCTCCTTGGAGCCTTCTCTTCTCCAGGCTGAACAGCCCCCACTCTCTCAGCCTGTCCTCAGAGGAGGGGTGCTCCAGCCCTCTGATCATCTTCATGGGCTCCTCTGGACCCACTCCAATAGGTTCCTGTCTTTCCTGTGCTGAGGACTTGTTCTGCTGTGATTTGCTTCCTGCCCCAGGAGCCAGACAGGAGACCAGCCTCCAGCCAGTGCTTTTGCCCCGTCAGAAATGCTGCTGTCCTCTCAGAGTTATACGGGTCAGATTTTGCAGCCAACGTACAGTCCCAACACTCATCTTGGTTATGTTGACGGATTTGACGAGGAACCTCCTTTGCTGGAAGGTAAAAATACAGCCATGAACAATGTGTGTGGTTCCTGAGGGTGCCTAAACTTTTATTTGCCAGCTGGTGTCCATCAGCTTGGCAAAGCTGCCAAGCTCTCTGCTAAGGTGCTGTGTGAGCTTCACCTTCTGGCCCTCAAACCTGCATTTTCATATTTGAATTTGCCATGGATTCATTCATCCTTATGGCATATATAGCATATACTTTACTACCACTAGATGACAGCATAACAATAAGTTTTGCATTCACATTTTCAAATATTTTTTTCCACTCTGTGTTTATCCCACATATGTATTGGAACATCTATAATTAATAAATACTGATAATAATCCTTTTTGCATATCTAATAATAAATTTAATAGTTTGAAAATGCTAAATAGCTTGTTTCAGTGGGGAAGAAATTGAGAAAGCTGCCTTCAGCTTCAATTAGTTGTTCATTTAATTACACAAACAATATCATTCTTTATGATGATTGAAACATCCTAATACCGATTTTGTAGTTTACAAAATACTTGTGCTACATTAAAAAAAAAAAAATCAAAGATTTTTTGTGTGATTATTTCAGCAGAATGTAAAAAGAGCATATTCAGCCTGCTTTAGCATCTGGGAAAGCAAGTGGATTTTGCACTACTTAAGATACTCCTACTGCCTTAAAAACAGCAAGATCACTCTATTTGATATAGGTAACTGCTAGATCTTTACCTCTCAGACCTCCAAGCATTTAACTCCACAGTCAGCCCACCCTGCCTAAAGGATGTTGAAATACAACTGCTACTCATCCTCTGGGCTTCAGAGATATTCATATCTACCTACCAAATAAATCCGACCAAAGACACACATTTTAATACACAACAACTTTATATAATGTTTTGGCTCAGCTCAAGGTGATGGAATAAGGTAAAGACTTGGCTTTCCAAAGAGATCTAACACATTGTCAGTCTCAGTAATTCTGGCATGCAGTTCAGAAGTAAACTTTTCCCTGGAAAGATGCTGGAACATCTCAGGGAAGATGACTCCTCTTTGCAAGCTGAAGTCTTTCTGCAGAAGTTTCAAGAGAAATCTTTGCCCCAGTAAAGTTAATGGCAGAATTCCCATCAACTTTAATGCAGAAGAATTTTGTTCAGTTTCTAGGGGTTCTCAGTAATTACTTTTTAAATGCAAAAAAAAGCTTATAAAGCATTGCATAAAGTATTATTAACTTGCCTTGAAGGGAAGAATGTCATTTTTAAGTGCCTCTGGCAGTTCTGACTTAAGACACATCTCTTGTCAGATTTGCCAGAATTAAAGCATATATCTCTGTCCTCAGTGTTCTAGAGTATCTTGAATTCTGCAGTTATGGTTAATTAGCATATTTTTCAACATCTGAGTTAGTGTGGCATTAGATATATGTGTTTTAAATGTAGAAAAAACAAATACTAACTCAAAAATGCTGAGGGCAATTTTTTTGGTTCACTGCCTAAAATTGGATTTAAGGAATTAATATTCCAATTTAGAATGAGAGCTGACTTAAATATACTGGGTGTATAGCAGGGACAGCATGTTCCTACTACAGAATACGTCATCCTACAATAGTATCTTCAATAAAGCCATTAATTTGTTTGCTTGTTTTGGGTTTTGTGGTAGCTAATGGGTTTCTGTAACAGTGTTGGTTTCCAGCGAGCAATTAACAATCCTGGAATTTCTTGTTGCAGAACTTGGGATCAATTTTGAGCATATATGGCAAAAAACATTAACGGTTCTAAATCCAATGAAGCCTGCAGATGGCAGCATTATGAATGAGACAGACCTCACCGGACCTATGGTTTTCTGTTTGGCCCTTGGAGCAACGTTGCTGCTGGTAGGATGGGGCAGATACTTTGAGAGATTTCTTTTCTAACAAGTTAATCCCTGGGTGCTAAGGCATGTGAAGTTGCAGAAGATGTACAGCTGACATAAACTGAGTCGTTTGCTGCTGTTTGTTCTCAGTTTATATATTTAAAAGTCTCCTGGCTTTGAAAGTACCTGAATACAGTTTCAATGTAATATAGATGTAATACAGGTGAGTGATGTGTTACTTCCGGTGGAATAAAAGACCACACCATCTTTGGGGGTGGGATTTAATAGGAACAAAGGACAGATCTGTGCAGCTTATATCCTGGGGAGGCTCTGAACATCTGAAGCATGGCAGCATGCACTAGGTAAGGACCTAAAAGGCAAGTTTTAAAGGAGGGAATAAAAAAGCATAACAGATCAGCCCAGTTTTCCAGACATTCTTGCAACTGTTTTGAAATTATCTTCTCTCAATCTTACTTTGGAGAGTGCAAAGATATCCAAAAAATATCTTTATGTAACCAGAATAAATTGAAAAAGGAAGTGGAAATGGCCTTTTCCCTCCTGCCTCAAATTTGCAATACCTTCCTGTAAATTTTGCTAGCACTTCCTTAGTTTATATTCTTTTTCTAGATCATCTGCTAAATAAAATATGGTAGCCTGTGTTTAACCTCTTTCCTCTTTATGAATATAGCTTTCCTACAGGAGGGAAGTTGGACAGGGATTGTACGCTACTCCTAAATTCACCTATTTATCGCTGACAACGAGGGCTCTCCGGTGCTGCTGAAGTACAGCTCTGATTGTCGGCAGCAATTTATCAGACAGGGATAAGGTGGGACCATTCTAGGAAGGGCTTTACTGCTCGAGCAATTGAGGTGAGGGAAACGGGGCTCTAATTCTCCATTTCCTCGCTGATAAGTAGTGCTGAATCAGAAGACTCTTGCAAGTTCTTACTCAATTTGTAATGTCAGTGCAGTACCTTGAATGGGCAAACTGCAATATAAATGGCAAGTATTATTATTATTTATGTCCCTATAAAAATAGAAATCCTTTAAAAGGGTGGAAGCGGCAAGAGGAGAAGGAATAAAAGGAAAATAAGGTGGGAAGCGAAAGAAGACAGGCTGTTTTCCACCTAGAGAAATAAAGGTATGAGGGGAATAAAAGGAGAAAGTGTTGGTTTGATTATAATCAGGAAAATGAAAGGAAAGCTAAAAGAAAGAAAGAATTAAAAAAAAAATAGTTGCTGTTGATCTCGCTGTCTGGATAGCCAACAATTATAATGAATATTAAACTACTATTATTGAAATAAAGTACTTCAATTACCATATTTATTCTAGGATATCAAGCGTTTTAAGTATCATTAGAAAAACAGCTATTTTCAGTGCTGCAGTTCTAGGTCAGCAGAACTCCTCTGATACAGCCTAGTGTTTTTGTGCCACAACCTCACAGCAATAGGTCTATGGCATTTCCATGGGCCATCTTATATATTCAGGCTGCTCATTTTGCCTCAGATGCATTTGAATGCTAAAGTGGCTCTTCAGCTGTGTAAGCTATGATATCTTTCTGTACTTGAGTAGCTCTCTTCTAATAGCACCAGGAACAAAATTTGGTTGAGAGCTTGTTTCCAAAAATAATTTATAAATTGTATTTAGTTTCAGCTTTTTAACTGTGGAAAAACATGCAAAGGTGTTCTTCAAATGGTATCAGTTCTTTCAGAGCACAGGGGAAGAGGGGAAAGGATGGTTAGCCTGGCAGCAGGACTTGGTCTCCCTCAGACTGGCATAAAACAGGGCAGCTCCATTGCAGGCAGAGAAACAACAGCAGTGTGAAAGTGAGCAGGAGCTGAGTCTCAGCTGCTTTGCATTTTACATAGCCCTTTCTACAAAATCAGACTTCCCCATCCACTTGGACTAGGGACAATAGTACCCACTCTAGGCAGATGCAAACAAGCACAGGAAGTCTGACTTTCTTCTAACCTTGTTCCTTCCGCAGGACAAATTTAGCTCTTTCCATTCATCAAAGCCTGCCAGACTAATCAAGCCTGATTCTGATTTTGCTTACATCACTGTGAACCGGGAGTATTCCCGTGTGTGTGAGTCAATACATTTACATATGTTAAGACAGACTAGAATTGGAACCAACATGTTCAGCTGCTTTTTTTTTTTTTTAAATATATTTCTCACTCTCCTGCACCACAAATCAAACATTTTACCAAGTGTAGATTTCAGCAAGCTGCTGGTGCTAGTGCTCCCTTCAGCTCTCTCTCCGTAGTTTCTTAATCTTTGACTAAGCTGCTAAATAGTGCTGTGTGGAATAATAAAGTACACTGAAACAAACAGACTAAAAGCTTGTAGTTGTCGCATCTGTTTGAGACAGAGCTTTTCTTAGTTGGTTGCCCCAAACTGTTGCAGATGTTAAATTTACTACAAATCTTTAATGACTTAAATTGTAATTGATAATAATCTGAGCTAATATTGCTCTTCCACACTGTCTTTAGCTATTATTAATCTTAGTCGGTGAAGCATTTTTTCCTTATTATGTTATACCAGTAGTATACAAATGCCAGCAAAGGCCTCTGTGCCTAAATAAGTGTGTTCTTATGCTGTTAGTTCTGGAATAGAGTATTCCTTTATGGTGGAATGCACTGGCGGGGAAGAGACCAACACTCGGGGTGTTGAGAGGATATTGCAACCTGGCTGAACCTGACCTAACCTTGAGGACTGGAACCAGAGGGGAGCTCAGCAATGAGCCAGGTCAAGCTGAAAACAGAATAACGGTGCTGATGTAGAGGCAGATCTAATTAACAGAGGTTGCCTTTCACGTAAGCGTGCACTGCTCTCCAGCTGGAGCTGGTGAGTTCTCAGAATCTGCAACATTAGGACTTCCAGGTTGTGTCATCTCTAGGTTAGGCTCTCTCCTCTGTGTTGCTTCATATCTGTTGAGCTCAAATACTGCTGGCATCCAGTGATCAGTTTCCACCCAAATGGATACAGGAAGCAGACAAGCAGGGTCCTTCAAGATAGTTGTTTTCTCCCAGGTTTTTTAATAATGTATAGGTGAGTAAAGTAGGAGATGATCTCAATCTTCCCTAACCATCCTGGAAGAGATACTTGTAAATATTGCAAACCATGAAAAAAGCTTCGATAATATTTCCACCTTATCTATGATAAAAGAATCCAAACATAAGCTAAAAAATAATTGGGAAACTGGGACTTTCCATTATTTTTGATCGTCATGTGGTTCATCATATGCAATATATAATGTGTGCAATATAAAGATGTGTGTATGCACAACACAGCTGTGTTTTAAGAATGTATATATATAGCTACGTGTGGAAGGTGATGCATTGTGGCCCTTCATTTGGGAAGTTTATTCCATGAGCCTGAGTTAAGGGTTGGGTCCAAGGTTTGAGCTTTCTCCTTCAAAAATGCATGTTATCTTTAGGACACAAAATTTCAACACAAAGCAAACAAAACCTTATTCATTCCAATCACTGTTTGTTTCTGATGTACAAATGTTTATTTCTGACATACAGATGTGAAAATGGCAGTATTGCATAGACAACATTCAGTATTTAATTTGTTAGAAGCTGAAATAGAGAGAAACAATATTTATCAGTCTTTTGTGAGTGTTCGTTTTTGGGACTGAACAATGCTCTCATGCCTGGAGGTGATCCTTCAAAATGATGGCAAGAGATGAAGAAACCAGTGGTGCTGTGGCCACAGTTGTCTGTTGTCTAGCTTTGTGTATAAATTAGAAAACATCAGGCTCCAGGCTGTCAGGCTGGTACCTCTCGCAGGCACTAAATTCACACAAAGGAATAAAACCTGGAAGAAAAAAACACCTGGGGAATTTTTCATTCATTGGAACAAAAAAAAGAACACAAGCTGACAGTGACTACTAAGGTTTATGTTGAACTGAACACGTTGTATTGATCTAACCACAGAGATGTGTCTTTCTCATGGTAGTCAAGGGGAAGAATGAACACATTCACCCTGAAAACCAGCATACTTGCAGCAAAATTTCACTTATTTTTTGCAGGCCTGCTTAAAGCTGGAGGTTTGTAATAAAGTGTGAAGCATATCAAGTAAATGGGGTCATTGTTTTACTTAGGGTGCTTTTCCACAGCCCTGTGTACACCTATTGGGAAGATTTCTCCTGACACTAAAATGTGCTTTCCATAATTTCTTCTCAGTTCATTACCAGTCCCAAGTTTCCCCAACCAATTCCTTTCATGTTCAGAGCCCAATGACAATAAGACTGAGAATCAGCCTGATAAGTTTAAATTAGCAGTTTAATTTAAAATTTAAATTTTTGATGCAGAAATCACCCAAAAGTATCAGCTGTGGTTTACAATTGCACTGCTGTAGGTGAAGCGGAGAGAGTCAACAAGAAAAAAGTAGGAAACCTAGTGCTTGCCTTCTGTCTCCTCATGCGTCATGTTTACTCATCTTTATTCCAGGCAGGAAAAGTTCATTTTGGCTACGTGTATGGCATGAGCGCCATCGGGTGCCTTGCTATGCATGCCCTGCTGAACCTGATGAGCGTGTCGGGAGTCTCGCACGGCTGCGTTGCCAGTGTCTTGGGCTATTGCCTGCTGCCCATGGTGATCCTCTCGTCTTCTGCAGTCGTCTTCTCGCTACAGTAAGTACCCGTCTGTGGCATCAGGCATCATCCAGAGGGCAGTAAGGCAGAAAGCTGACGTTATGCAAAACATTCTGTAAGCAGTTATGTAGTGAGTTTTGGAACAACACCATTTTGCGTGTGTGTGTGTGTATGTAGGTGGAAATGGACAAAACTGGACTGTGTTTGAGAGGGGTGATATATATTCATTTTAATATGAGTCTTTAACTCCACTGTTCCCCACTTGGACTGAGAGTGCTTTTGATATTTGCAGATATCATTTTTGTCTTGCAGAACCTGCGGTGGCCAAACTCAGGTATCAATTTTAAAAGCAACTGTGGGACTTTGGCTTTATATAGCTGGTTTTCCTGCTTTTTTTTTTTGTTCATACTGTCATGTTCATAGCATCCCATCCTCATGCTTCCTTTCCTTTTGTAGTCCAACTTCTGTGTGACAGAATGAAATAATCAAGCAACCCTTAACGATTTGGAGCGTTAGCACAAGGATTTAAGATGTAGTCGAGTCATATACTCTGTGGGATAGTTGTTTTTTTTTTGTTCATACTGTCATGTTCATAGCATCCCGCTGCTATGCTTCCTTTCCTTTTGTAGTCCAACTTCTGTGTGACAGAATGAAATAATCAAGCAACCCTTAATGATTTGGAGCATTAGCACAAGGGTTTAAGATGTAGTCGAGTCATATACTTTGTGGGATAGTTGTGGTGTAATTGCAAACTTGAAAATAACGGAAACCTTTGAAAAATCAAATGCGTGGAGGCATATGTATCTGTGTGTGTGTGTGCATGTTCAGTAATATGACTATGAATAGGAAATTTGTATGCAAACCTCTCCTTCCCCCTCATTCGGTAAGCCTTTTAAAATACAGACTGTGTTTAGCTCCCTGTTCACATACAGAAAAGTACAAGCAAGCTCCAGGTCTTGCCTGAAGGTCTTGAGCAGTACTTTTATCCATCGTTAACACGTTATTAATAATGGTTACCCTCCTCAGTCTTTGTTGTTCACTTACCTTTCTAACTCTCCAATCTGTAACGTGTGGGACTTGGCAGCCGATGAATAAGAAAGTGCCCCTGTTTGTTTTCTTTGGAAAAGCAGCAATTTTATATATGTATATATTATTTGTTAAGGAAATTATATAGTGGGATGAAGATTTTGGCACAGTCCTTGTAGCGTGTTTCTGTGGAGCTATGACAGGTTAACCTGACCATATTTTGTGTATTAAAGTGTTTCTGGGCTGTCCTTGATGGGATGAACATTAGTGACACTGAAGAGGCTGTTTATTCTCTATTCTCCTACACTTCCCATATTTTCTTGATTAACCTGTTTAATAATCCACCCTAATAAAAGGTGCAGATACATAATCGTAGAACAGATGGGACGAACTCCAAACCAGCTGTTACAACCGCACGGGGTACTGTTGTCTGTACAAGAAATCCACGAGCACACACTGCACCTTTGTAAAATGATGCAAATTTACAGAAAGCACATGTTTGGAAAATCTATAAATACTATAGTGTGATAGCCTTTACAAAATTAAACCATTATTTCTGAAATGAATTGATAATGGTAAGTGCCTGTCTACAGGATTCTGCAGTCTTTTCTCACTGACTGTATGAAACTGCTTGAACACAGCAAGTACCAAAGTTAACTACTACAAACATGCTATTAAAATTAAGTGGCAACTTTTAAATCCAAGATATATTTGATTATTTTTAGTTTAAAAACATATTTAAAATGGCAAAGTCAGCAATGCACTAACTAATTTTTAAAATATTTGTAAACATTTGAGTCTATTTCAAAGTGTAAAGAACTACTTCAGTATTTGTTTTCACCGAAATTTAAGTAAGATAATGCATGCATCTATCGCAGAGATATATACTAATCCAAGAATTTCCAGTTTTCATTATTAGCTATTCCACTGTAAATGAATAAAGCATAATATGGGATAGATAATGCATGCATCTATCGCAGAGATATATCCAACAATTTTCAGTTTTCATGATTAGCTATTCCACTGTAACTGAGTAAAGCATAATATGGGATGCACTGCACCTTTGTAAAATGATGCAAATTTACAGAAAGCACGTGTTTGGAAAATCTATAAATACTATACTGTGATAGCCTTTACAAAATTAAACCATTATTTCTGAAATGAATTGATAATGGTAAGTGCCTGTCTACAGGATTCTGCAGTCTTTTCTCACTGACTGTATGAAACTGCTTGAACACAGCAAGTACCAAAGTTAACTACTACAAACATGCTATTAAAATTAAGTGGCAACTTTTAAATCCAAGATATATTTGATTATTTTTAGTTTAAAAACATATTTAAAATGGCAAAGACAGCAATGCACTAACTAATTTTTAAAATATTTGTAAACAT
Source organism: Calidris pugnax (assembly GCF_001431845.1). Classification (NCBI taxonomy): domain Eukaryota; kingdom Metazoa; phylum Chordata; class Aves; order Charadriiformes; family Scolopacidae; genus Calidris; species Calidris pugnax. Next base: position 431,229 of record NW_015092240.1, on the reverse strand, counting down.
TTGTGTCTATTTCAAAGTGTAAAGAACTACTTCAATATCTGTTTTCACAGAAATTTAAGTAAGATAATGCATGCATCTATCGCAGAGATATATACTAATCCAAGAATTTCCAGTTTTCATTATTAGCTATTCCACTGTAAATGAATAAAGCATAATATGGGATATTTTGGGTGCTGAATAGTACCAAAGAGAAAACCAGTTCTGGTATGCAAGCTTACGTGGGATCAGGTTTGTTTGTGCCCGTCTATGCTGATATCATGTCTAAGCCCAAATTGAGTAGGTCTCCTTTTGGGGATAAACTTCAGCAGACTTTTTTCCTGGAAAAGAAAACCAACAAGAATTCTTTACTATCGAATTCCTGAATAGAGTGGTCAAGCCATTTCCTTGACTAAACGGTGAAGGCAACGAGTGTAAGAGTGGAGAAAGGAATTCTTAGACCCAGACGATGCACAGGACCCATTTGGTGACTGCATCTGTAGGTCATGAGAGAGAGAAGCAGAGACGGTCCACTCAGGTCTGTCCCCCCAACTCAATCTCATGCCAGTACACCCCCAGTCCTCTTGGTCACTGTGAGCACAACATCTGCCTTTTGCCCATCTCCTGTGCTTGAGAATTTGGCCCTCACAGACACACCAGGCACAAGCTTTCTGCTAAAGCTAAACCGTTCCTTTTGGCAGTAACTTGCTGTTAGATCAAGGACTGAATTTTTAAGTGCACAGAAGTACCTCTTGGCTCCAGTTTGATTTTATGTCACCTTTCCCACTCACTGCCAGTCCTGGAGCCTGGCTCCAGTTTGATTTTATGTCACCTTTCCATCCCGCTCACTGCCAGTCCTGGAGCAAACCATGAGAAGCCATTGGACTTCAGCATAAGGCAGAACAGCCACAGCTCTAAATTGTACTGCCTTGTGATGGCCCCCTAAAGAGTCATTATACCAGCTGAAAACTGTTGTCACACAGTACATTCCTGTTACATCCCATCCCTCTGCCAGCATGGGTACCTGCTAAACAGCCATCCATACCAGCTCTGAATTTCTGGCTAGATGATTAAGTGCACATCTTAGCATCTCCACTTGGAGCAGAGGCAAGGAATGTGATTCACAGAGCCCGGTGTAATTTCCCCGAATGCTGTTTAAAAAACAGTTAAACTGAGGATATTAAATCACATAGTCCTTAATGTTTTATTTTTAATGGGTTGAAGTTGCAAGGAGGTGCTGAGTCAACTTAAAATCAATCCTCTTCTTCCTCCCCCAACATCCCAAGAGATGACAACACCAAGTACCTTATTGGCCTGGAGACTGTATTGCCAAGAAATGAACTATTTTTTGTGTTATAATTGCATTAAATAAACTAAGTCAATCAAATAAGGTGAACTTTACTCATCATGGTTTAAATGCCATAATAATACTAGTGGAGATTATTTCTGATAAATGGACCTAGGTAAGTATATGTAGTCAATTGCATTAAATAAACTAAGTCAATCAAATAGGGCAAACTTTACTCATCATGGTTTAATTGCAATAATAATACTAGTGGAGGTTATTTCTAAGTAAGTGTATGTAGTCTGTTTCTCACTTCTGGTTCTGTTTTGCATGGACTTTGGAAAAGTGGGGCACCAGAAGTCCTTTAACAAGTGGCAGAGGTTCATTCATTCTCCCCATCCTTGAGACTGACACAGAGAAAGTGTGAAGCACGGCCGATCTCATTATGTACTTCAGCAGCGTATTACGCGCATGATCTCATGCATTTTACAGAAGGAAGCTGCAAATACAGAGTGCAAATAAAGCATATGTGAAACATTATTTATTGGCAAGAATTTCTTCCTTCCAGGTTTACTAGTGAGCTCTCTGTAATCTCCAGGAATATTTCAGTGGGTTTTTGACCATAGTCCCACAATCATCAGTTCCCCAGGTCACCCTGTGCCTGAGAGGTGGCAGAACGTGGAGAACAGGTGGAGAACTTCAGAAGGGCTCAGCTGTCAGCAAGAGGCGGTGTGGAAAGCCACCGTCCTTTCAGTGTGCAGAGAAGGATGCCAGGATAAGCATAATATTTTTTTTCTCAGTGGTTCTTTTCCTATCCCTTCTACTCAACGTGCACCCATTTTTAAAAGACCAGTTGAGCTTTCTCCTGGGAGGTGGTCGACACCTTCCTGCATCGTCAGCTGCGGTGTAATTTTTTAAGAGCCTTGTTGTCTCTCCTTAGAATCCAAGGCGCACTTAAAACCTGTGCCACGTGTTACAAAAATGCAACTTCTCATGTTTCTCAGGCTGCCTGATGGAAGATTAGGTCTTTAGTGTCAATTTAGATCCTAACAACTTCTACAAGATTATTTTGGCTGCACTAGGATCTTTGCTAACTTAAAATTAAACTTCAGCTGCTGCAACTGCTGGAGCCCCAGATTTAATTGGAAATGCACTTGCATTTTTAGGAGTACTACTGATGAAGCTGCTGCTTTTATCCATGCTGAAGAAATTACCTTTTTGTTTCCTGTTACTATTTTAATTTGTTTCTCAGACTTGACTTACATTATGTCAGTCAGTCCTTGGTTCTTCCAGTGACTGTTACCTTATCAATAACAAGTTGCTAGACGTGAACTTGAGTTTGGTAAGATTTACTGCCACGTTTGCTAACAAATTGTTTCTGTTCTGTTTCTTTTGGTTTCTTTTGTTTTGTTTTTTTTTTTACTGCCACGTTTGCTAACAAATTGTTTCTGGTCTGTTTCTTTTGGTTTATTTTGTTGTTTTTGTTTTTTTTTCTTTTCCTCCTAGGGGGATCCCAGGAACTTTGTTAGCTCTGTTTATTATTGGATGGTGCAGTTTGTCAGCCTCCAAAATCTTTACCTCTGCGTTGGCTATGGAAGGACAGCAGCTTCTCATTGCATATCCGTGTGCTTTACTCTATGGACTTTTTGCCCTTTTAACCGTTTTCTGAGATGTATTTTCTGGTAGCCTTATTACAGTCTGTTTATGGTTGTTGGAGGGGCAAGGGGTTATTTACTTATTTTTAGATTGCCTAGAGTTGCATTACGTTCCATTAACAAAATTAGATTATATGACTTACCTTTTATTTGCCTAATGGCTGATAATGAAATAAAAAATCAAGTTAACAGGTAGATGACTGCAATAATGGTGTTTTAAAAGTCTTACAGCTTAAAGAAAAACATTTGTATTGAGAAGGTAGTAAAAGTGAAAAAATGTGAAATAAATGATAATTTAAAAAAATATTTTCTGAGTGTTTATTATATGTTACATTTACTAGAGTTACTGGAAACAATAATGTAAATATTTAATGGACCTAGTTGTTGTGGTTTAACCCCAGCCAGCAACTAGGACCATCAGTCACTTCCTCACTGCCCCCAGTTGGGATGGGGGATGGAATCGGAAGCTTAAAAGTAAAAAAAAAAAACTTGTGGGTTGAGATAAAGACAGTTTAACAGGTAAAGCAAAAGCCGCACATACAAACAAAGCAGAACAAGGGCTTCCAGTGGGCAGGCAGGTGTTCAGCCATCCCCAGGAGAGCAGGGCTCCATCACACAGTGGTTACTTAGGAAGACAAAATGCCATAACCCTGAACACCCCGCTTCCTTCTTCCCCCAACTTTATATACTGAGCATGACGGCACATGGTATGGGGTGTCCCTTTGGTCAGTTGGGGTCAGCTGTTCCATCTGTGTCCTCCCTCCAGCTTCTTCTGCCCCTCCAGCCTACTCACTGGTGGGGTGGGGTATCTTCCCCCAACTTTATATACTGAGCATGACGGCACATGGTATGGGGTGTCCCTTTGGTCAGTTGGGGTCAGCTGTTCCATCTGTGTCCTCCCTCCAGCTTCTTCTGCCCCTCCAGCCTACTCACTGGTGGGGTGGGGTAAGGAGCAGAAAAAGCCTTGACTGCTCAGCAACAACCAAAACCAGCAGTGTGCTATCAATGCCATTCTCATCCCAAATTCAAAACATGGCACTATACCAGCTGCTAGAAAGAAAGTTGATGCCGCCCCAGCTGAAATCATGACATGAGTAAACCAAGTGAAAATACAAATTTATTTGTTTCAAAAAAAACCACCAGCTTGTCATCTTTTATGATCACTAATTAATAACCAGGATTTATGTGTGCAGGTTGGTTGTTTTTTTTTTTTTAACAGAAGAGTGAGTGGCCCTGCTTTGTGATATTGAAGGATTTCCAAGAACAAGTAGCTACAACAGAGGGAGGAAACTAGGAATGTCGTCTTGTTGTTTTGTTTTGTTGTTTTGGTTTTTTTTAAGAGGTGTTGCTGTCCAAAACACTATTGTACTATTTGTAATGTGCAGTAAAGTTATATTTTAAAATAGCCACTAAACTACCACCTGCTGTCACTGCAGAAAAGCACCACACAAAGCAAAGGCGACTCCTAAAAATGTCTTCTGAAAGGCAGAATTCTATTTGAGCAAGGAAACTATAACTCTCCAGAATTTTATCTGTCCCCAAAAAAATTCTATTTGATGCTTTTAGTTTTACAGGAACCTAACATTTTTATAATAGCAATGAAGCACAGAATGCACAAGATGATGTTTCAAAATATAATATTAGAAGTTTCAAGCCATCAAGAGGAAATGGAGACGTGTGTACAGTCATAACAGGAGCAAAATCCAGCAGGCAGTGGTAGGGAAAATGAATGTAGCTGTAGAAAGGGCTAGGGAAAAGAAATAGATGAAATAAAGGGAAATGTGAAGGAAATAAATGACAGTAGAATATTTCATCAATGGTTTAGGCTGTCTGCCTTCTTGAAGAATATTTTTATGGTCTTGATTATCCTGCAATATATTCACTATTTTGAATTCTTCAGTGAAATGCCTACAAAATATTTCTCTCTCTAGGCTGAGGAGCACTGATTCTGTGAAAGAGAGTCCTGATACTGCAAGCACTTATATAGAAGCTTAGCATGGCAAAACTGCTCAAGAATACGCAAAATTAATTGTCTTCTTAATCCTTTTAGGGTCAGAGGTAAATCAGATGATCAGCTTGTCCTCAAGCTACTGATTCTGCTTCTGAATTGAAAGAGCCTTTGGTAAAAATATTTCCCATTGTTGGCGTATTTGTTTTTTTAAGAACTCTTGTGCAAACCATCCTGGAATTCATTTTACTGAACTCCCCTCTGGACTAGGGGTCATAAGAAATAAACAAATGGTAATGTGTACTTAGCCAGTCCCTTAAAAAATCACAACTCATTTATGGAAAAATACTTGCTGTGTTTATCCAATTTTTTGTTGCAAGGCTAGGAACACAGGCATCGACAGGCAAAGCTGGAGGCATGACCCTGGAGCAAATTGTGGCTATAACTAGGCATGATCTAGTTGCATGTAAGTGGGAAGTGTGTGAATTTGGAAGATCAGCTTTTGCAAGCAAGACAGATTTGGCCCTGCTGTATCAGGGACTAAATTTGCCACTAATGAGGCACAGATAAACATGACAAGTGACTCTGGGGTATGGTTATAAAATCAGGCAGTTTGATTTACCATGCCCTAATGGCCTTCTCTGGTCTGAACACATAAAGATTCATATGGTTGCACTCCTGAAGTTCAGAAAAGATGGGTTAGAAACATTAGATCCATTTTTGTCCTACACTTCCTATTACCATTCATACTGCCTAAAAGAAGTATAAAACGGCTCTGTTCTGCAGCACTTTATATTCATTTTCATCCTGATCTGCGTGATATGAATGGCAGGGGAACCCGTGAATCAAGCCATTGGTTTCTTTTGATGTCACAGACAAGTCAAATTATTTATGGGGAAAATGAACACCTTGAAATTTTGCCACAGTATTTACAAAGCAAATGCTAGTCTAATTACAGTTTTATGTTTATTCTCTCAGAATTTATCACTTTTTTCTTTTCTTCACTGAGATGCATTTTTCCTTTTTCCTGTTCCCAAGGGATTTCCAGCAAGCGGTATGCACTGGTGCTGTGCTCCCAGTATGGTGTTCTTCAAGGGTCTTTACTTCTTTTAAACAAGATTCCTCATTTTTACATATGTCTCTGAAGGTCAGCAGGACCATGGTGATGCTTTTGGACCTGTTATTCCTGTGTGCTTCCTGAATTTGAAAATATTATTGTCACTATTATAAGCAGTTACTTCCTCAAAAATCAATGCTATTTTCATCTAAAATCATAGAATCATAGAACGGTTCGGGTTGGAAGGCACCTTAAATCATGGTGATGCTTTTGGCCCTGTTATTCCTGTGTGCTTCCTGAATTTGAAAATATTATTGTCACTATTATAAGCAGTTGCTTCCTCAAAAATCAATGCTATTTTCATCTAAAATCATAGAATCATTGAACGGTTCGGGTCGGAAGGCACCTTAAATATCGAGTTCCACCCCCCCTGCCCCGGGCAGGGACACCTCCCACCAGACCAGGTTGCTCAAAGCCCCATCGAACCTGGCCTTCAACCCCTCCAGGGATGGGGCATCCACAGCTTCTCTGGGCAACCTGTTCCAGTGCCTCACCACCCTCACAGTAAAGAATTTCTTCCTGATATCTCATCTAAATCTTAAACACAAAGTTCAAAGAAAAAGGCGGGGAGGAAATCACGTTCATGGAGGGTGAAAGTTTCTTATCAGTCTTTGGTTTTTTGATTTTCATAGCATGCATGTGAGAGTCTAAATCTGAATGTGCATTCACACACAAAAATGGGCATGCACTCAGTTCCTTTCAAGTAGTGATACCAGTGTGGGACACAGGAGGTATAGGAGAGGTGTAGGAGACAAAGTGCTCACCTGTCTTCCCCAGCACTTCTGGTGTGCCAGAGGTACTCAAGGTCACCCTCAGAAATGAGCTTGCAGCATTCTGCTGTAGCTTAAACATTTTGCTGTTCTGTTGCAACAAAATGCAGGCGAGTGTCAAGGCAGATATATTCCGAGTAAGAGGAGACAATAGCACGGGTCAGAGTGAGCAATGGGGATAAAATGGTGATCTGAACAGCAGCGGCTGACAACACACCGGGTTGCATCCAGAGACCTGCTCACCTTGGCAAGCCAAGGGCCACTTTTGTAGTACCAAGGTTCCACTATTTATCAAAAATCAACTTGTCATGCATCATCTGTAGAAGGTTATAATACAGGCCTTGAATAGTTTAACTGTTGATAAACCGGATTGAGAATTGAAAGCTGCTGACACACTGAATTGGACACATCCCGTGCTTCCTGCTGAAATAGCTTCATTAGCAAAGCGTAATATTTTTCCATTTGTTTAGCGTGGATTCCACAGAAAGCTTATATACAGAAGCGGTGAAACTGATTTCATGACTGCATTGTTTATGTCACTTGAGAATGAGAGGCGACAACTCTGTGTCTTGTCTCAGACTTCTCTTGCCACCACGTTTATTGCAGCTCCTTGCTAAACAGCCATCTTCACACGTTGGCATTTTCTGTCCACTGAACGGTCTTAAGTGAGTTTTGCAGTAATGTTGAATTACTTACCTGTATTCATATCACTAACAGGTATAAGTGAAGCAAGAATTCAATAAATTGTGTCTGTTTTAAATTTCCTTTTCCTCCCGCATTGTTAGGAACATATTTAGTGGTCAGGCTGTTATGGGTTTGTTCAAGCTTGGTAGCCAAAAATATACAGATATATATATATATTCATGGACAAATAAAAATATACAGATATATGATAGGTTACAAGACATCAGAACTGCAACAAGTTCTGGGCATTACATTGCCACTTATTGAGGACATAGCATTAGCAATCTGGTGACCCAGCCTGGGAGATGATGTATATCTTTTCAAAGAAATCAGCAATTGCAGCATCTGATAAGCCTTATGGAGAATCACTGCACACAATAGCAAAGCTCATAGTGACATGGTGCATTTGATGGTTAATGAATTTTCTGACAGATAACAAAAGGTTTCTGGATTGGCAACTAGTGGGTTAATACAGCATAATAATAATTATTACAAAAATAAACTGGATAATTGTCAACCTGCCTAGATCATTGTAATATGAAACTGATCTCTACTTGTGTTGGCACTCCTAATGGGTATTCTGCTTTTCAAAATCTGCTCTCTCTCAAAATTTGCCCTTCACCGATTCCATGTTCATTTAGCCTCTTGGATGTGTATTCTAAGTAAGCTGCAGCAGCACTGTTAGAATACCCATTTTGTAGCTGTAGTCCATAACTTTTCTGCTTAAACAAGCTCACCTCAGTGTTCCTGCTGGTCTGTTCTTAGGAGAGGTCAGGGCATGCACAAGGGCTGTGTTTTGGTTGTGTTTGCCAAGTGATTTTGGAAGAATAACATCTGTGACAATGACAATATGTTTGTTGTGATTACCAAGCACATTTATTAGACTTATGATCTCATCATTAGCTTAAAAATGCCCAGTGACCTTGGTGCTGCATCACTGAACTAGATGAACGATGCAATTCATGGTGATCTGCATAATAAAGACCTTGGCCAACACATACCCTCTGCTATGGCAGCATTTTAGTTACAATTGCAAAAAAAAAAGAACCATAACCCTTCTTTGGCCACGATATTTAGTGCAGTGGTAGCGAGTGAAAAGAGGTCCCAGAAACACCAAACATGCATGATTACAAACATAACAGACCACATGGGCAACCATTGCTTCTCAGAGAACAAGGGGTAGGTTTTTAAAGGCACAAAGGTCAGTCTGATCAAAAGTCACTGAGATCTGAGCTCAAGTGAGTAGTTTGGTGATTTTCCTGACAGCCTCTTGACAAGTGCTCTTGAGCAATCAAAGTGCAATGAGCCACCAGGCTACCACAGGCAGTCTCCCAGGGGACGGGCGGCACATCTAATTCTAGGTAGAGACAGCAGTAGCAGTCAAGCACAAGAAGCTATCCCAATGCCTGGGTGCAAAATGTGATCCCTGGTGACAACATTGTTCCTTTGGGTTTTTTTCCAATTTATTTAACCCTCCCTGTCTTGGGACAGAACCTTCTAATATGTTTTCTGAATAAAAGTAGTCTTAATGCAAATGCCTTGCTGAAACCCCAAATACGATCGGGGCCTCAGGAGTGATGCAACTGCTTATTTCAATGGAGATGCTCCAGAAAAGACTATCCTAACATTTAAAGAGGCATAAAGTGGTGCACTAGGTTTTATCTCTCCATTGTAGAACAATATCATAGTCATGCGTTACTGTTCAATCCCTCTTCTGAATTGCTAGCTGAATGGAGGAAGTACACTGTTGATGCACTGCAGAATGTGAAATAGTTTAGGCAGTTATTCCTTGTGAAAAGTAGTAATGGCACTTGGCTCTTCAGAAGAAGTAGGCGTGATAATGTGATCTACTTTAAAGTGCACTTGTGCATTTTGCTTGGTGAGTCAATTTGCTGGAGGAAGATGATACTAAATGACACTAATAACCACAAAAAGGATGAGTGCAGCATAAATTTGCTTATATTTCAGACATTGTGCACATGGCGCATATAGATCTGCAGAGTGTTGCAGAGTAGCAGCACTGCGATATATCTCACCTGCATAATGAGTTCTGCTGAATAACTGTTGGCACTGCGTAGGAAACCCTTTGACTGAGATATGAGCATACCTAATGCTTCCTGCCTTGTAAAAAGGACCACTTCTCAAAAGAGAAATCCGCCCTGGAGACACATGAATTTCTGAGGGCAGACATTGAGGTGAAATGCTTAATGGAGCACTATGCAGCTTGCTTCACCACCACCGCTGCCTACAGACTTGTGTTCTCTCCTTCCAGCACAGCATTCTGATTATGGATGGGGTCCTGCTGCTAAGGAGGAGTCTCCAATCAGTTGTTAAAGTCAGCTTGCCAAGAATGCCCTGAGGTGCAGCAAGGAGCTCCATATAAGTGTCCACCAGAGCCACAACCCATGTTTGGTGAATAGAGATGTTTTTGCTAAGGCAGATCACAACCTGTGTTGCTGATGTCTCTTGGCCAGAAGATATATGCATGCACAGCAGTTCAGCTCCTGTGCTATGGCTATGGCTTACTAAAGACGTAAGGTCCCCACTTGACCACAGCCCTTACAAGGTCCTTAGCCTGGTTCCACCAGCTGAAATATTACGTGTGTGTTACACGATCAAGCAGAAAGAAAGACATTTCCCTATTTCAGACTAATTAAAACTGAACTTTCTAACTGCTATAGCAGCTGAATAATCATTGATTCATAAAAAATCAATGTAGGAATGAACGCTGAGAGGCTTTTTAAGTGCATCTTCTCCCTCAAAGGTTTGACATAATTTCTGACACCATGATATGACAGACTGACTTTCCTTTAGAACTTTAATCTTTCTCTCAGTAGATCTTTCAAATTACTATACTGAAGATCTTTGCCTTTCTTTTAATGATATGTGGCCTATACTGGACGGTGCATGGTTGTTTTGTGTATATATGTGTACATATATGTATGTAGTGGCAGGGATGTTAAAGGTACACTAACAATGGACTGTTTGTTATCTGGTTTTGAGTCATTACGTTACAACAGAGATGATGATGCAAATCGAACTGCTAGAGGACACCTAGAGACTATAGTTTCAGATTTCACGTACATACTGCTGATTGCTGGAAACTCAAAGGCTGTACCAGGGAAAGAGTCACTCTATACCTGCCCAGTTTCTCACATTTTTTGCTTAAAAATATATTTCTGGCCACTGTCAGAAAAAGGATACTGAGCTAGTTGGGGCTTTGGGCTGACAAAAGACCATAATTCTTACATTTATAATTATTACCCTCATCCTCATGAATATTGTGTGGTGCCTAATGGCTAATCCAGAATGATACCTAGGCAAGGTACAAGAGACAATAGTGTCTCCTTCCCAGAATGGCTTATACCAGTAAAACATGACTGCTGTGGCACTACACAACTGATGGCAACGTCGCATTAAAACATTGCAAAGCTTTCTCTCTGTACAGCCTGACTGGTGCACCACAGAAAGCATTTTGCTCTGTAATCACTGCATTATGGTACTAATGAGCTTGTTAGGATTTGTGTACTTTACTGCACAGTTTGCATACTTCATGTACTTGGGATACTTCAATGTTTTCTAGCTGTGCCAGTGGTATTTGCATTCTGATTGCTTAACAAAACAATGCTGCACATTTAAGGAAGGCCATAATGCAAACACAATGCATGGTAACAATAATAATACCCTGCGTGCCTACAAATCCCAATGCACACCATGTCCTGCATTCAGATGTGAACGAACCGGACAACGTGAAGCTACAGGCATCGTTTTGTACATAAATTCTGTATATGTGTGTTTACCAACATTTTTTAAACAGCTCAAGCTGTTAAAGGAGGAAGATTTTGTCTGTAAGAAAAAGGGTCTTGTGATTAACACACTGGATTGAGACTTGGTCTACATGGATTCAATTCAGGCACTTTACTGGATTTCCTATAGGAGCCTGGCCAGTGATTTGGGCTTTGAATCCTAAAGGCATCCAGTGACATGTCCCACTGATTTCCTTGGGTAACAAGCGTCTCTCAGGATCTGGCCCTGTGACTCCTCAGCAAGAATAACGATACTTCCACATTTCGCAAACATGCTCTGAGGAGAGATTAGTGCTATAAAAATTACCAGGCACTCAAGTGATCGAGCCTAAATTCAACTCTTATGAAATAGTCATGAAGTGCCATTTCTCAGACTAGCAAGTCATCTTCTCACTGGGACACAAGCCCCTCATACGCATGGCCCCCAACTTTTTAAGCCAATGGACAGCATATCAGATGGGACAGCCCTAATCACAAATGACTTATTTGCTTTCTAGCCTGGTGGAGCCAGACGGCCAGCCTCATGCCAGCAAGATGCTCTCCTGCCTGCCACATCCTCATCCTCCTCTGCCTTTTATATGTCACTGTACAACACCTTTCTTCTTCCCAGTGGCCTCATCTCGCTAGTGTGAGAAGATTAAAAAAAGACCTCAGAGACAGACTCTCTCTCCCTCTAGCTCTGAAAACCATTTAAACCTCCAGGAGGCAAGCTGAATACTGCTGAAACCCAGACTCCAAGTCTGGGCTACTGAGTGAGTCTCACCCAGACATTCAGCATCCCCAACACGTGATGGGTCCTGGTTTCTTGTGGGAAATTCAGTATGTCCTGCAGGTCTTCCTGACTTTTGGATTCAACACTCACTATCCACAGCCATGGGTCCCAGTGATGCAGCATCAGGCTGGCTGGCACTACAGGATCCAGCACACTGCTCCCTGTTAGATGGAGCTTGGTAAATTACTCAGGTGTCCTCAACAAGGTATTAGTCCAGTAGTTGTGAGCTAACTCAATGAAGGGCTTTATTTCATAAATAGTCTGTAATGTTTCAAATAATCAAACATCTGTTACTCTGTCAGCCAGTCCGTTTCTGCAGGTAGTAATCAGTTCAATGAGTTCCAGAAATATTTTTGCAGTAAAATCCACTAATACTTTTATTCTGCAGTCCAGTGTGGCAAGACAATGTGCATGGTCAGCAGTAACCCTCCACAACAGTTAATCCATCATATGCTGTTTATATTCTGTTTATTACTGACTATTTATAGTAACTTCTTTGTCCTTGATAGGGCATACTCCATTTTAGCAAATAGATGCACACATGATTTTTTTGATGGTTCTGGTGGAAAGTTTTCACCTGAGGTCATTTTTTTCTGAAAAGTCTGCCTATTTCTTCAAAGCAGAGATACAAATCCCCATTTCGTCTGAAAAAAAAGCAATGCAACCTTAGTGCTGGAAATTTGAGGGAGAATTAGACTTTCAATAGTCATAGAAACTTTTGAAGAACTGGAAAATTTTTCCCTGGTTTACCTCAGTGTGTCCTAGAGTGTGCTTAACAGGACCACATTTACAAAAAAAAAATAAATTAAAAAATTAAAAAATCACTGGTGGACAGCAATTTTGGTGCAGGCATAGGCACAAGTAGATAAGATGACCAGAAAGAATCAAATGACAAAAATGACAAGGCTGGGCTGTTTTCAATTTCAGAAATACAAAGCTGACTTAAGCTGCTATGTCTCAGATTTCAGTTAACTCAGATCACTGAAAAAGCATTGCATGGCTTTGTATTACTTAGAAGTATAGAGAAGAGGAAATTGTGCTATTCCCTATACTTTTGAATACAAACACAAAGAACTGGGTCAATGCCTTAATCACAGGAGTGCTTGTATAATTTTGCTTATCCCTTTTCCTGTGCAGTGGGCATTTTATAAAGTTGCATTCTGTTATTAAGTAATTTGAACTGAAATCAAATAGCAAGGAAAAGGAAAGATAAGATTTTCTGTCAGTCCAAAATGTTTCTTTCATACCAAATAATTTGATCCTAGACAAATATTTCTATAACATCAGAACAATTAGACTGAATAAACTATTTTCATTATTTTCTTTTTAAGTCAGCTGTTCTTTGATCAATTTCTAATACAGAGCAAGTAGAGAAAATAATTTTCTACTGCATTTGGATCCAGATCCATCGCCCATCAAGGTCAATAGAAATCCTTTCTTCAGATTCACTGGTGTTAGGGTAGTGCTTTTATTGTTTGATATGAAAACTGAGAACATATAAATTCCTGGTAGTGACAGTGAATACCATTTCAACTGTTCATAACCTGCACACCAAACACTATATAGTAGATATCATCACATATCCCAGTAATATTAAAACTTTTGCACAAGAAGTCAGTGAACTTTGTAAAATTTTACGAGAGAGGAAGGGAGGTTTGTTTCTCTTTTTTTGTTCTGCTTGCTAATCAGTCTGATTGGTGGATAGGCTGGGACCAGTCCTTAGCATTTTTATACTGGTGATGACTGGTGATGCTCTTGTAACCTTGCTGTACTGGGTCATTTTGTTCAGGCACCATTAAGCATGCACAAAGAGATGCTGTCATCAAGTTATGTCTAGTTGCAATGTATAAAGCAACCATTCTTTGTCTAATGGTTATAAGAGATGTCTAGGGGATTCAGTGAGCTGCTCGGCTGTGCATGCTCGCTACACCAAGAAGACACCTGAAGAGACTCTGCTGGCCGGTCTTTCTCAGTCTCCAGCCTCCAACAATGAATTTCCTCAGCCATCTGAGCCAAAGTTTTGCAGCTTGGCTGGTCAGAGCTAAGCATTGAGTCATTCAGATGAACTGCTGGGGAGGTGGTTATGCTCTAGTTGAAACTACAAGAAACTGCTGGATGCAAAGGAAATCTGACCATTTTTTTTTTCTGGTCTTCTTTTTTCTCTTCTTCTGCAGTCCTTTATATTCCTACTCTGTCACTACAATGCCCTTTTCCACTGTCCTCCCTAGGGCAATGAGTCACCTTCCCCCTACCTCAGCCTCCAGCCACAAAGAAGTTCTTGGCAGGGTCCTGCATTATGCTGGGGAGAGATGTGCCACTAACAGACTGCAAAGGAAGGAAGCATTCCGGCACCTCCTGTCTCTTCTCCTCCCCACCGCTGGTGGGTAGTATATTTCAGCAGCACCATTCCAGCTCTGGTGAAAAGGATGGGCTGGACAGAAATGGAAACAGAGGCAGAAGTACAGGGAGTGTGGGCAGTATCAAGCATGGCGAGCATCTGGGCCTCCAGACACCAGATCATTTGGTATTGTTCAGTATCATGAAGGAGGGGCTCAGTGATAGGGCAAGAGGTAGTGGTTTTGAACTGAAAGAGGGGAGGTTTGGATTAGGTATTAGGCAGAAGGTCTTTACCGTGAGGGTGGTGAGACACTGGAACAGGTTGCCCAGAGAAGCTGTAGATGCCCCATCCCTGGAGGTGTTCAAGGCCAGGCTGGATGGGGCTTTGAGCAACCTGGTCTGGTGGGAGGTGTCCCTGCCCAGGGCAGGGGGTTTGGAACTAGGTGATCTTTAACCATTCTATGTTTCTATCATGCGCATTTACAACAGAAATGCTACTATGGTAGCAACAGTTTACTCACCAGCTGCATCCCCTTTATATGTAAATCAGTGTATTCTGGTAACACTGATGAAGCCACACCATCTACACTGTCTGTCAATCAGGCTCATCATGCTAAAGCAATAGGGAGCACTGGTCATGTAGAATGACCTCCAAACTGCTGCAGAATCTACAGTTCCACCCGCAGGCTCCTGCAGTAAGGGGCATTACTCTTCCCTCCAAGTCCAAGAATGATACTTAACACCATTTCTAGTGCTCAGGATGGGGAACTAGAACAAAGATCAAATTTTACTCTGTGTTACAGTCAAATTTGGAGTAGCATCATTAAAAAATATCAATGGGTTGATTTTAGGAATATCAAGGCCTGACATGTCTGACCAACATCACATTGCTGGGCAACAGTGGGGTTTAGGTTTAAGGACAGAAAAAAGGGCAGTTTTCTACTTTCAGTCGAGTGCAAAACAGCTGTGAGATGCCTGACAAAGAACAGTTTGTGTTAGCAAAATTGCTTTCACATTTTTAATGAAAAAACTTGAAAGCAGATTCCTTCTGGTTCAGACAAACATTAATCAGTAGAAGCAGGTACTTGTAAATAAATTAACTGATGGCATAGCCTCCTCTACACCTTTTTCTCTTTACAAGCAGAGAAATGACAATATACCTCAGGGAAAATGGTCTTAGAATCTAAAGAGGTCCTTGGGAAGAAATAAATACAAATCAGAGGTAAAATAAAATGCTTGTCTCTAATGAAAAGAGGGAGACTGATTGGTTTGTGATTCTTAGCATCTACAAAATTGAGGTCACTATTGTGAAGGGGATCAGTCAGTTTCTAATCTATTTCTTTAGTGCAGTACTACCAATTCATCAGAAATTTATAGGGAAAAGTCCAACAGAGCTTGAGGCTTGGGCAGAATTCTTTATTCAGTTCCCAACTTTCTCTTCATCAGATGCATATTTAGTGCAGTAACTATATTTTTATCCACCAAAGAGCTCTACTTGGATCCAAAAGCTTTTCCTTACTAAAGCTCTGAAAGCTCTCTTGAAGGTGTCTACTCTATAGCAAGTCCGTATATATCCTTAAGGGAATCATGACGTATGTTCTTATTTACCTTTAAAGCTATTTTTATAAACTATCAATGCAATATAAAGATTTACAAGTATAGTGGCTGAAGTCAGTTTACTGATCCCATAAATCATGCCTGTAAAATCTCTTCCCCAAGCATTGTTTAATGTACAAAGTACATATATTTAGTCCAAGGAAAAATTCATTATTTAACCTGATGATTTTTGCTGCCTTATCGAATGCCAGCTTTGATGTTTTCCTGCAAGTTTTAATTTCTTCTTCACATGAAACTTAAAAATAATGCACCATATGCACACCTACTCTGTACAGCACATGGGGCAGCAAACACACACTGCTCCCAGCAGCGTGGGCTCAGAGACTGGCCATTACGTGCTGGGCTACCCCTGGCTGCGTAGTCTATGGAAACAATAAAATATTACATTATATGGTTGGAGAAAGCAGATGTGAGAAAAGAGGGAGACTGAGAACATATTTTCATTGCAGTATTCTCTCTGCCTGCTGCAGTAGTTTGTATGATGTGTGAATGTGGAGGAAAGGATTTCATTGAATGCTTCTTTACTAGTATTGTCTCTCTTCAGCCTTTAATAGAGGGAATAAAGATTTCAGTTTTAGTTAAGAAAGGAATTGTGATCATTGACTAACAAGTCAGTCATGCTTCTTGAATAATGGGAGGGTAAGAGGCAAAAGAGGATTTTGGGCAGAGAATAAAACATCCTTCATAAATGTCCAAGACTTCTAGGGTTTCAGTCTGTATTCCCTTTAGGACCTAAGACTCCATGTAGCTAATTCACAGTCTCTGCCTTTCCATCATCACGATGTTTTTCACATGCAAAATGGAAGAATGGATTTGAAGCTTTACTGTAGACAGTCTTTGTTGCTTTTCATGTATGTGCTTATTTTTTATAGAAAAAATGCATTACTGTCAAACTATTTTAACAATGAGTGTAATAGTCCACTTTAAAAAAACGTATGCATTTCCACTGAATTAAGACAAGAGAATGACAGAATCACATCAGAGTCATAGAAATGTTGTCTGGAAGGGACATCAGAGGAGCACATTGTACAGCCTCCCCCTCAAAGTGTTACTATCCCCAGCACTGGGTTATGTCAGCCATGGGTTTGTCTAGTCAGGTCTTGAAAACTTCCAAGTGTGTCCACATCGTTCATGGGCAACCTGTTCCAGTGCTGCACCATGTTCCTGGTGAAGTTTCTCCTGATGTCCAGCCTGAAACTCCTAACCCACAATTTCTGGCTGTTGCCTCTTGTAGTGGTCTCTGCCACAGCTGAGGAAAGTTTGGCTCTGACTTTTTGTATTTGTCCTTCAGAAAGCTGTAGAGTGCTATTAGGTTTCTCTTTAACCATCTCTTTGTCAGAAAATGCTGCTTCCACCTCTCTTCATGTGCTGTAGGCCTGTGAATACTTCTGTCTTCTAACATCAAGATCATAGAATCAGAGAATACCAGGTTGGAAGGGACCTCAAGGATGATCTGGTCGAAACCTTTCTTGGCAAGAGCATGGTCTAGACAAGACAGCCCAGCACTCTGTCCAGCTGAATCTTAAAAGTGTCCAATGTTGGGCAATCCACCTCTTCCCTGGAGAGATTATTCCAATGGCTGATTGTTCTAATTGTGAAAATGTGAAGATAATTCAACATTTTGTTGAGAACATTTTGTTATTGGCAAAACTGCCAATAATTTGACTAAAGCAAACATCTGAGATGAGACATAAGGGTTTAACATCAGGGCCTGTACAGTATACAGAAATATCCAAAGAGGTCTGATTTAATGAGTCTAGCCTTACCACATTTTAGTGAACACTTAAAATTAGATCATCTACTTTTCTTATGGTAAGTGGTTGTACAACACAAAAGATTGTTTGTTGAACAAAAAGCAGGAAATAAACTATGGAAGATATAGAAAATGTTCAGATGAGCACAAAAAGCAAGCCTCTGTCCCAGGAGGACATTATGAGAAGACTTCAGTTTTATCTGCTTGTAGATAGGAACATGGAAGCCACTGGGAACATTATAGCAATTCTACAACTGTTTAATTTAGAAGACAATAAATGAAGTGTTATTTGGTTCCCTTTACAAGTGAAAGGGGGAAAACTTAAAATGGAGCTTGTTGCAAAGTATGCTGTTTCTGTAATTTCACAGCAGGACAGTCAGAGACCACTTAAAACCACAAAGTTGTGGAAAACCTCAGTGCTTCTAAAGCACATATCACTCACTGGGGCCTTATTACAGTGGAGGTAAAGTAAAACTGTAAACAGCATATGCTAAGCTTCTGGATTGTACAACAAATTCTGTGTTGTGTATTGTCTTGTGTTTCAGAACGGCTGTAAGAAGTTCAGCTGTAATCAGCAAGGTATAAAATTCCTGCAGGTTCCAGAAAATGGTGAACTCAACCCAAAACTTTTCTGTACTCAAGACAAAGCGTCTGGGGTCTTTCACATTACAGCTGGAACTTCAACACGTACAAAATGAGGCATGTGCCTGAGTTTTGACAATGAAGCCTATACATTCAAAACTTATATACTCCAAATTTCCATATAGCCCTGGCGAGGCTACCTAAAAAGACTTGTCATAAATAGAAGACTGGTAAATGTTAATTCTGATCCAGTAAGTATATAAGTATTTTGCACAAAATATATTGGAAGAGATGAAGAGACTTCCACATGATATAATTTCTTATTATGCTGTGGGAGATGTGGATCTAGTTCAGGCAAGGCACAGAACTGCCCCTGCATCTCCCCCTCAAATAAAACTGTTCCAGGACTGAGTAAATATGTGGCATTACTGCTTCCAGGCTAATACTCTGGGCACAGATAAGTGACAAGTGGTTTTGGCAGCTAACACCCATACTGAATTTGGCTTAGCATAAGGGACTGAAGGTTTCTTAGTATTTAGGAATTGCTTGTTTAACTTTCTGGCCTCACGAGCCTATTTATTGTGAGCTTAGATGCCTAACTCTGAATATGGATTCTGCTAAAAGTTAAATGCCACAGCCGTTAGGATTAGTCCACTCCATGTATTTCCTCATCTTTTTAGGGAAAACACCTCGGGTACCCTCACTTACCACAGAAAAAAGCAATGATACATATGATTAGAGCAATAATGGATTTATTTTCCTTCTCCAAGCAGGGTCAACAGAAGGCTGCCCTACAGGTACCCCTAAACAGCGAGTTAAATGATACACTTCTGCTTATATTCCCCTTTTCTCCCTTTTCTGGTTCCCAAGCTCTTCCTTTTACCACCCTCATGCACTCCCAAATAAACAATCTGTCCCTTTTTCATCTATTTTCTGTTGTCCCTAATTTTGGTACGTTATACCTTTTTAGCATTTGTGATATGGTTATACTGGTAATTTCTACCTCCATCAGCAATTCCTTTAAGCTAGTGACTCCTGTTTTGTTATCAGCTGTATTTCTTATTTCTACTACTTCTTATGTTGCTATCTTGTTAGTGTAGCCACAAGTCAGGATTAGATGTCTGCATATATGTTACCCCCTTTTTGCTCTCTGTAATATTTTAGAAATTCTCATGTTATTTTGTTGGTGTAGCTGCACATCAGGGCCAGCCATCCTAACAAGGGTGCTAGGCTTGGCTGTGTTGAGAGTCCTAGTACAATTTACATACATTCCTTACTGCCGTGGAATATTAATTCCCTTACATAAGCAGTACTCTGGGACTGCTCAGTTATTATCTCTTGTTGGTTAGCACACAAGATGCTGGTGCACACACCTTCAGAAAGTTTCTGATGGAGACAGGAAGGTTATTATCATCCCAAGCTGCCATGATACATTAAAATGAAGGTAAAGTTACTTTAAGCTGATTTTCCATATAGAGGCAGAGTATTAATTCATGCATAGCAGAAGATTGTATTCAAAGGCCCATTGTCTTTTTTTCTAAATCTCTTCCAGATTTGCCTAGATTGACAAAAAAAAGCCTATTAGGTTAGTCTGGGGAGTTAAAAAAAATTGAGAACTGTGTTTCTCTGCAAATAATCAGGTTTTGTGTCTTGGGGTTCTTTAATTTTAATAATAATGGAAAAAGATGAGCAGCTGTCTCTGTTATCATTGAACTGTCTCTGCTTGGAACACTACTGCTGCTGCCTTTGGCTCCTCAAAATTGACTGAATACTTGTGTGCATTCAAGCCTTGGGGCTCTGTCACCCTAAAACGTCTCCTCTGAATTCCCTTCAGAAATCAGTCCCAATGCCTAGCTCCACTGAAATTACATGGATCATTACTAGAATATATATATATCTATCATACATATACATATATTTTTCTGTAGCAGATGACTAATGTAAATGGCTTGAATTATTCCATATGAATTCAGCTAATTCAGCCCAGATGGTGAATTCTTAAGACTCTTGAATTCAAGGACAGAGAGCTTCTGAACAGATTGTACATGACAATGGAAATCAATTCATGTTCAAAGAGTTTCCATTATTTGTCAAAATAAATTATATCAAACATATCACATCAGCTTTTTTACTGTCCTGCCACAAACTGGTTGACTGAAAGATCTACCCAGACATTTCAAGTAAGCTCTACCAATGGTAAAGCCCTTCTGGAGGTAGCTTGTGCTACCTTGTGGTTTGAGCTGTCTCTCTTCTCCTGTAGAAAAGCACTAGATAATTAGACAAATTATGTTTTAGAAGTGTTTTTATAGAGCATAATTTAAGGGTTTTAACATCTGATTAGCAGAGTGAGCAGTGATGTGTTCAACTAACTGAAGAACTGCAGGAAACTGAGTATTGTAATTTACTGGTCTGCTCTCTTGTATAATTTCGTCATGGAGAAGGTACATAAAATATGTGGGTTTGTTATTGGGATACTTTCTTTGTTGTAAAACAAAAAACTCTGTGTTTCCATTCTTTGTATAGTATATCGAGTATGCTAAGATATGTGTTGCTATTGCAAGTAACATTGGTTGATGAATCTGCTGCGAATATGTTACAAGAAAACTTTATTAGGGTTTTTTTTTTTCTCATGATTGAGCTTCTAATTTCTGACCCCTAATATATGAGACTTCAAAACGTCAACTCATAAGCCTAAATTTTGAAATACTTTTGCTGAACTGCAGTTTTCTGTGACTGCATTATTCATGATGAGTGTAAAAATCATAAGAATAACATTATGAATAAATGAGTGAATGAGAAAATGAACGAATGGTACTGTTCCAGTAAATTAAAAATATACAGTGCCTCTCATTATGTCTACATGCCATCCTGAAGGACAGCTACATTTATGGACACAAATTTAAGCACAGACTTAGCCAAACTGAATAAAGCAGCTGGGGGGTGGGGAGGGGTGGCCAGGGAGGGAATTGCAAATGCTCTTTTGTTCTATTTGATTGGCTGCAATAGAAAACTCTGGTGATATTTTATAAATAACATGATAGATCTCTAGACTGAAACATACGTAAACTGAGCTTTCCTCTGAAGATGAACCTATGACCAAAGATCTCCAATCGCAGAAGAGGAGCCTGAATGCTTTGTTGAACTGTGCTTGTTTTGAGGTGAGTATAGCAGATTTACATTTATTCCTCAGGAGCTGTATCACCTCGAGAAACTGGGGCCACTGAAATCAGCTATATTGTCTAAGACCTGCAAAAACAGTAGTAAAAAAACCTCAAACCGATATCTTTTAATCTTGAATTTTCAAGCTCTATATTCAGTATTTATTAGTAAAAATAGCAGTTAGAAAATTTATAATTAAAATGGCAATTTAAACCAGCAGTTGTTACCACTGTCTGACTATGGACATTAGCTGAACCTGTCTGGACACTGCTTGAGCTGCTGAACCATAATGTTTAATGGGGAAGGGAAGGGATTCCACTGACTGACTAGAAGGAGAATGGATGTAACATATAGTCGTCTAAGAGCTTATCTGAAATTGTCATGCAGTGTATTTTAACATTAATTAACTGTATAAATACATTTCAGAAAATGGTGTATGCATAAAAGTAGAGTTTTAGTGATCTATAAGGTATGAAGTGCCTGCATTTATGGCGATTCCAAAATTATATATTGCATCACTTGGAGTAAAAATGGAAAGGAACCATCTAACCCTGAGACATCAAGCTACTTTAATTAAAAGTAAATAAAATCACAGATATATATGATTTCATTTTTTTCCGGCACTCAAAAACTCCATCCAACTGTAGCACTATGCCATCACTAAATCAAGATACCGAGAGGCATAAGTCATGACACACTCCTCTGCAAACACCTCTTCTCCATGCTGCTGCTTCCTGCAGTGGGAGGGCACGGGACAAGGAGCTTGCTCAGTCTCACTATGGTACTCTAACGATCAGATCAATCTCCATGAGGATGATTTTACTTCTCATCACTTTTTATCAAGGGATATGTACACTAATATTTTTTTTGGAAAGTTAATCCAACTTACTAACACTTCTTTATTTCACGGAAACATTGAGAAAAAATCAAGCAGGGTATTTAGTAAAAATACAATATTTAATAATATTGTTTTAATAATATTGTTGTACTGATCACCTCTGCTGAGACATGATTCTTGGTGAGAAGATGAAGTTCTTTTTTTTATAAGCATATTTATACTGATAACATTTGAACATGGTTCAATTCATAAAAGCAAACATTGAAATCAGTCATTAGAACTCAGTCTCTCTCACCAAAACCCATGTCTGGAAAATGATAATCTACTGTGGGATAACTTTGCTGACAGTATATGATGTAAGGAATGGCATTTTTGTTACAATAACTCTTCATAGAAGTATTTTAAAGACAGTTATTTCTGTCAGTAGTTATTCTT
This sequence comes from Calidris pugnax, assembly GCF_001431845.1. Taxonomy (NCBI): domain Eukaryota; kingdom Metazoa; phylum Chordata; class Aves; order Charadriiformes; family Scolopacidae; genus Calidris; species Calidris pugnax. Next base: position 408,495 of record NW_015092240.1, on the reverse strand, counting down.
TCCTTTTTCACTACCAGGTAAAAGAGTCAGGTTCAGAAATATAAAAAATGGCACATATACGTAATTATTCATCTTGAAGTTGCTACAGAAGTGGTACGTAGCAGCTAGTTTATACTCCTTGGTAGTGGAAACTGATGGAAAGTACATTGAATGTGGATAATTAGGTTGATTTGCCATTTTAAATATCTTGCTTTTTTTTTTAATCTTTGCAGTAATTATATGAAATAAATGGCAAGCTGAAATAAAAAAAATAATGCTTAAGGCAGGACCAAATAAACAACAAAGGCTAGTTCAAGGAGAGAAAAATTGTTTACAATACATAACTATTTTTTTAATTCAGAATTATTTTGCTATCTCTTCTTTCTTCCAGTATAATCTGTGTATTGAATTCTGCTCTGCTTCTCTCTGCTTCTGTTACTTTCACAATTGTTTTTTAATGCAAAGCCTATGAAGTCACACACTTGTATTGCAGGGGATTAACAAAAAATATAACAAAAGGCAAAAGGCAGTAATTTGTGCAGTCATTTCATTTTGCTCAATAGGGCAGAATGGAGTTACTCAAAAATCCTATATTATTTGTGGTGTGTATCACAAGAATAGTACGTGTCACCAGAACTACATAATAGGTAATGCTCTGATATTGTGATGCTGTAACTGTCAGCTTTTACATAACCCTCAGTTAGTTCAGTGTATTGCTCCAAGTCATGAATTATTGGTGCTAAAAAAATTAACAAATTAGTTTTTGGATATTAGCAAAGCAGAACACATACCAAAATTGCGCTTTTTTTCTGTGTGTGTGTTTTGTGTTTTTTTTTTTTTCCTGAGGAAATGGCATAGCAGGAACCAATCTAATACTTATGCAGAACAGTATCTATTTTTAGGAAAGCAGTTTTCACTAGATATAATTTGGGCATTCTGAATAGAATATGTGAACCATTGCAAATTTAACTCCTCCGGGTGAGGAAATAAAGCCCATAGTGTATGTGATTAAGGTGATTTTCTAACTTTTGGATATGATCTTGGTTTTTGATCTGTTGTTGCAAGGTCAAAAATTATAAGAGACTTCTGTATAAGCAAACAAACATAATATTCAGGTATGTATCCTGTACAAAATAATACACATAGATAAACTGAGTGACCCAAATTGGTGTAAATTCACATAATTTGTCTTCATTAGAATAGACTCGTCCCAAATATCTGTGCATGGAGGAGGCATCCCAGCAAAGCATAGGTATTTTCATTTTGCGTAGCATGAGTGTTCTATGTACTCCACATCTGTTTCTTCCATCCCCAAATATAGTGTAAAAGAAGTGATTTGTGTTTGTCCATTGTGGGTTCAGCCTATTAACTCTTATCTGTTTATTTGCCTGTATACGTAGATTTTTTCCTATGAAGCCTGTGAAAGTAGTATCCAAGCAACAGCCTGAACATTTCAGCTTTGTCCTGAGGACTCTATTCAGCATTTAGAATGGAGCATAAATGTAGGCAAGTTGTAATCGCTATGGGGAGTTTAACCACTATATTATCTTACCTTGGTTTCTGCTAAGCAGCTGTAAGCAGTGTGTTATTTAAATGGTTACTATTTCCTGCTCGAAACAGCACTCTCCTTGTTGTTACCACTAATGAAACTACCCCAGAGGTGCTCACCTAGAGCAACGTTAGAAGAAAGACAATACTAGAAGCAAAATCACACAAGAAAAAAAGCAAAAATCAATGCTATACTCTGTCTCTGCATCTGGTTGCAGGCATATGGGGGATTTTGCAGGATTTACTTTTCAGATATTCAAAGCAGGCTAATAAGTTTTGAGAGCTTATGATGGTATTTGAATTTGATTTTATTTATATATATATTTCAAGGATCTACTGTATTTTTTCACCTATAGACCAATGTGCTTCTTGGAAGGCTTCCCTTCTAACAGGGAATTAACCCCTGTTAATTCATGCCCCTTCCCCACCAGTACCCCAGAGAGTGTGGTCCTCAGGATTGTGGAGGATTTGGTTCTCTCAGCTAGAAGGACTATGTATGAAACGTGAGCTCTTTTGCTTGGCCATACATCATGATGAAGTTATTGGGCAGAACCATCCTAAATTCTTACCAATTGTGATAAAACACATAGGAAAATTTTTTGAAAGATGACATGAAAATAATTACTAACACTGATGTGCGAGACGACTGAGTTTTCTGTTGGCTGATTTTTGAAGAGAAGAAAAAACCTGCAGTATGGATTGGGCAAGCAGCAAAACAGTTCCCTATATGCAGATGTCACCTGTATTAGAAAAATCACACCACAATTGTATTGCAACTTTGATAGTGCAAAATGTGAGGACATCAGATGTGAAGCATTTCCAGTTTAGAGAAGGACTGAATATCATATAAAAAACCTTGCCTTAGGCTAAAGCAAAGCTGAAGTTTAACAATATTAAAAGTGAGGGCATGAACTTAGAGGCTTAAAGCAAGAATTTCTGCACAAATAGTGGGCTTTTCTGTTGGAGGGCAGTAGAAATACTTGCTTTTCTATTAAATAACTCATTGCATGCCACCAGATAAAGATAAGATTCCAATGTAATATTGCCATGAAAAAGAAATGGAGGATTTATCTACAAGAGGAATCTAAAAGACTTGGTTTGATGTTTTGGCCTGTAATAATGAGCAACAAGAACTGATGTCCTAGGAATTTTCACCTGACAAATTCCCAGACACTACACATCTCTGGGACACTGGTGATTCTTGGACTCTCTGCTTTAGCCCTTATGATACAAATTCTTAGTTTCTGCATATTCTGAGAAGTATTTTGTAGTTTTGTGGTGACAGAGCAGTACAGTCGTACATACATACTTCTGAACTGAATGTTTATAACGTATTTCTTTCCAAAATTTTCTGAGAGAAAAAGTCGTTTGCAAATGACCAATATTTTCATGATGCCGATGTCACCCTTGTGTGTGGGAGAACAAAAGATATTTCAGCCAAGCAGAGAGAACTTAAGGATAGTTAAGAGAAATAAGGTTTGGAAAATTACTCTAATATCTTGGCAAAGGTCCACATTTTTACTGTGCCTATTGATGTCTTTGTGTATATTGACAAGCTTGGATTACAGCTATACTCCCCTGTAATGATTAATACTTTTATGGAAGATGTCTGATTCAGAGTTATTGCCCATCCTTGACTGTCCTGTACTTTTATTCCCAGACTAATAATGAAAACTTTGCTACCATTTCAGATACCCAAGGTAAGCAAGTTACTAGTAATTCTCATTTAATTTGAAATACAGATTGTTATTTTTTTTTGTCCTTGTGCACTTATTGAGTCCCTCTTATTATTTTCCATCTCTTTGAACAGGATTAAAAGAGATGTGTTAAAACTGGTGATCATACTAGATAGCCAAAGACTCTGGTATATCACTGCACTGATGCATAACAAAGGCTGATGCACAACAGCAAGAAAGTAGTAGTGAGAGGATGCCCCAATAGTCCAGAAAAATACTGCTTAAGATAACTGACTAAAAAGGAAAAATGCAGTTAATCAGGTAAAAAAAAAAAAAAAAGTGTGGCAAAGAAATTATTTGGTACAGCGCAGGACAGGTCCAAGAAATGGGAAAAAAATAAAAATAAAAGGATGACAAGCTTTTCTTACCTTTTTGTCTTTCTAGCAAATGTCTGCCAACATAAAACTATTTTAGCATTTAAAAAAAAAAAAAATCCCTTTTTTCTTCCCCAATAAGTTCCATTTTAAGAATTTTTTCTTTAGGGGTTTTTGTTATTTTCCTCACAATTTTTCTATTTCTTTCTCAGTGTCTTATTTATCCTCCTGTGCTGTTGACATATTTCTTTGCTTCTTTGTTATTTCTTTATTTCCTCCCCTGTCTCTCTTCTCAGTCTCTTCCCCTTACTCCAATCTTTTTTTTTTTTTTTTTGGCTGGCCTCCATAGAAAATACTGCAGTATTTTTTTTTCATACTATTCTTGCCAGTAAAACACTATCCTCGACAAAGAGAAAAAATAAGCTGCTGCTCTGGAGGTGGCTAGGAAACTGGCATAATACCAGTGAACATAATCCAAGCCTGGCATGGGACAGACTAGACGACCTAAAAACTTTTCCTTATATTGAACTTCAAGGTTTTTGTGGAAGTAGTAAGGGAAAGGAACAGATTCCAAAACACTAAAATCTGTCATGATGTTTTAATTGTGAAGGGCTTAAGGGACTCCGGGGATATTCTGTCCTAAAACACACATTTCGCTCTCAGTGTTTAGTTTGCATTTCATCTTGTTTTAAATTAAATAACAATGAGATGCCTGCTTTGACTGCTTCAGCTCAGCCCTTTACTTTTGCTAAGCAGATGAGAAGAGTTTCTGTGCCAGGGGCAGAGGCAGTCACTCTGAAGCAGGCTTTCCTCTGGAAAAGAGCAGGGTAGGCCCCGGATCAGTGCTGCAGCGCACTTGGGTAAGGCTTCTGGCAATGCACCCCAGGTGGAGGAAGGGCAGAGACACAGATTAAGGGCAAAATCCAGGGAAGTTAATACCTTGGGGACTGTAGCACATCCTTATATTTCCTTTCCTTCCTTGCTCGCCTGTTGTCAAGCTTGGCTGGGTGTCCCATGCACCGACTTCAAGACTGGGGACCTGTGCAGAGGGGTCTGAGGGGTTTCTTCTTGCCTTTGATTTGTGACCCATGATTTGCCTACCCTTTAGGCAAAAGTATGTTTGGGTACATTCATTTAATGATTTCAATTCTTGTTTCCAATTTTTTTGAAACACACACTTCTGAAAGGCTGCAGAGATATAATAGAAAGCAAAATATCCTCTCTCATCCAAGGTCATACTGTGTCAATCCCTTGGGAGACATCAAGATCATTTATTAGTACAGGAGCCAGATAAATACACGATAGAAGCTACCGCTGACACTGGCACATTAAACAGTCTCATGAAAGTTCAACAGACCTTCAGACACAGTGATTTGACATCTTATTTTTTTCCTCCTTGGTCACCTATCCACCTCTATGTGGTTGAAGTATAAAACAACCATTTGATTAAGAACCCTTATTAATAGAATTCCTAAACTAGAAACTGTAAAAATAAAACGAACAGCACTTTAAAAAGTGAAGGATTCATCCCAGATTTGGAGCTAGTTTGCATTGCCATTTCTAACACATAGGGCTGAGCCTTTTATTTTCATATCTTGCTGTAAGTCTTTGCCAGCCTGCTTATATTCTCCAAATCGCTTCTGCTTCACTACATTTCCATCTGTACAGAAAGGGCATGGACATAAACACTGATAAACAGTGAATGAAATCTTCCCTACCTCCCAGCTAAGGCAAGATACTGGCAGGCCATATTTTTCTTTTCAGAAAGTATTATGCTAGGGATTGAGTCTTTTATTGTGATTTAAGAGGGATTTTTACTAGGAAGCTGGCAGCAAGAAGCGTTTTTTGCTAGATGTTGCACTGCTCTATGATATATAGGTGTGAGTATTTTGGCTGCTGTAACAACCTTCCTCAAAACTAACAAACTACCATTAACTATATCTTCCCCACTTAATCTCTGCAGTAGGTTAAAGTAAATTTTTGTTTTGCATTTTCGGTCTGGGTTTTCCTCTGATTAAGAACAAGACAGAAGATTGTCATATATGTGCCTGACTAAAGGAGGGACCAATTGCACCAGGAAGGTGTCATCTGGCTGTGAGTACAAAACAGCAGGGTGAGTGAGGAGGGATTTTATTTCCCATGTATAATAAGCAAAACACTTGGAAGGTTAGGGTTTGTTGGAATCCTGAATTCTTTTGGCCTATACCATTACTATACTGGTAACAACTGGTAGAAATTTATCTGAGCCTGTTAAACAATCAACACAGTTATCCCCTCACCCATCTACAGCAGAAATCAAACCCCTAAATTAGCAGAATTTTAGGGCAATACACCTATAAGGCATGGTTAGGGAATTATAATTCCAGGTAATAACAATTTGATATTTTTAAAAATCACTAGAAATAAGTGAGTCACTGAAAAAAAAACACTTTGCATCTGTAGCTCTGTTTTCTATGGGAGGATATCTTCAGTATGAGATCATTCCCATGAGGTACAAGTGTATCACGTATTCAGAATCAAAATGTTCCAAGTGATAAGAATAATAAGGAAATAAGGATTATCAATATTGTACGTTGAAATAAATACCATATTGTGTTTAGCAAGTGTTAGTGCAAACCACAGGCAAATCTATTGATGAAAAAAGGGTACATGAGTGTCCTAGAAAATTAGTTAGCTTAGAACAGAAAAATGTTTTTCTGTAACTAAATTAATATCACCATAACTAAGCTCACATAATTCTCATTAATATCAATAGGAAGCTGATGCCTAGAAAGAAGATAATAGAACCCTTACGCACTTATAAGAAGCAGATTTGCGGCTGATTAATTAATAAAAATGATTAATCTTGCTTTTATCCTCTGATCCTACACAGCACACTTGCAAATGCATCTCCAGTCTGTGCCTTGCATTCTTGTAAGTCAGCATTTATTCCTGTGTCCAGAACCGTCTTGTAACATAGTCTAATGGTAGAAAAGTAGGGAGAAGGGCAAATAATGTCCTCCTCCATTTGACTTTTCCCTTTTGCTTCCAGCCTGTTCATCAGGGCTTCTTGATTCTCCAGGTGCTTCCCCACATGTTCTTCAGAGTCCTGTTTGACCAGCCCTCAAAGAGCCCCACGACGAGCCAGGGAGCACAGGGCAGAACGCACTGAAGGTGCCTGTAAGAGTGGGAAAACCAGGCAAAACTGAAGTTAATATGGTGTTTGAGAAGATTATTTTCTTAGTTACTGTAATAAAGGAAAAACACACTTGGAAGCAGACTGCAAGAAAGAATTGTAGCCTTTAATGCATGAATTCAAAAAATATCTATACTTCCACTCTGATTTTGAATGAAAATTAAATTGTAAGTGATTGGAGAGGCTAGGAGAGATAGCTATAGTGAGGACTTTAAATTGTCTGAAAGATAGATGCCTGAACTGTTGCTGTTGTTGGCCATGACCTTATGATGGAACATGAATGAAAAGACCATAAGCCCTTTAGACATATTATCCTAGCGCTGTCCATTTTTCAGAACCATGGTGACTATAAATCCCCACAGCAAAAATCAGTGTGGATCAACCTACCTTTTGGATGTGATTTGTAGTTATCAGGGGTATCCGAATCTCATTTAAACAGAGCTCTGGCCTGCACACGCTGCCTGAGTTTGTCTGCACAGGAGCAGAGCACACGTACGGTACGCTACAACATGGCATGGGGTGGTTTGACATTGTGCTCAACGGCACTTCACGAAGTCCTGCAAGTTCTGTTACATGCTGGTGAATCTTTGGGCTGTTGATTAGGAGTAATTAAAAAGTAGAAAATTAAAAAATAAGAAATTAGGAGTAATCAAAATGCTTCAAGGGACAAAAAACCCCAGAAATCTCCCCACACCTTCAATGAAATTTTGCATGCTTCACTGTCTGGTGAAGTGCCAGACAAAGTAATCCCAAAGTAAGAGCACTAAAAGGTTTAAGTGAAGGTTTTTTGGCTTCTTAGACTTCCTGCATGTATGTCATGAAGCTGCGGTCTGTGCTAAGAAAAGAGGAATTTCTTAATTTCTTCTTCTAGAACAACTTTCTGTCCTCTCTTGGTTCCTCCTGCTATTCAGGTCCAAGAGGAGCTGAGGATACTGAGAACGAGGAAGGATTTTCCCTTCTTACAAATATTTCCTCCAATTATTAAAGCGAAGAAGCGAGAAAAATAGCATTTTCACCTGTTACTCCTATAGAAGGTCTCCTGAAGCGCCTGTAAAAGACTGGAAAATCCCTGAAACTTAAAGAAGAGGGGCAGACAGTAATGGGGGACTGACAGGAGACAAAGGTGCAGAATAGGAGAACAGGTAAGGCAGGAACCAGAGAAAATGCAGAAAGGATCTACTTATGCATTATATCATGCCTCCTCTGGTTGGTTACCATCTTTCAGCATTCATTCATCACTTGCTAATTGATTATTTATTTCACTGATATACTAAGCATGCATGCTGGATCTGCTCATTAGAAAAAACATATTCAGTTTGAAATTATTGTCTTTAAATGCCAAATTTGGACTTTAAATGGTTTGCCCATTTTCTACCGTACAGTACTACATATGTGCAATAATTTAACTTTTTATTTTTTAGGTGTTTATGGCGAGCTATATCATACACTAGGAAAAATTTAAAATGATAGGAAGAAATAGACGGAAAGAGTAAAGATAAATTTTAGTGATTACTCAGCAAATCTGGAAGAAAAATTCCATCCAAAATACAGATTTAATTGTCAGATAAAAAGCTCCATGGCAAAATCCTATGATAAAATATACCTGATGGATATAAGGTGGTTCATGATTCGGTGGAGGAAAGGGGCTGACAGAGTCAGGCCATTTCTGGTAGATAATACAGAACATAGTTATTGATGCACACAAAGCAAGGGAAACCTTTTCCAGACTTCTAGAGTAGGGGTCCTCCTACTGGAAGGAGTGATCCATGTTTGTTGGCATCTCACTAGACACTAATTACATTTAGTCTTTATTTTTTATAAAATCTTTTTCCTGTACTTCTTAAAATCTCTCAAAATGCAGGAAATTGTGCTGCAATTACAAGAATATCTGAATATAGCGAAGACAATTTTACTTCCCCATTTATAATATAATTTTTTTCTATTATAAGAACAAAGAAGATGGACTCATACGTAGTATTTTTCTATCTGATTTTCTAGACTTTCACTTGATGAGATCTGATAATTAAGTTGGACTGAAAAGGGCTATTTTTCTGTTTAAGTGTTAAACTTCCACTTTTAAGAAGAGACTGTGGATTGTCTTGGTGTCCTATATTTTTTTTCCAAATGGCTTTGTAACAGGAGATCAGTCAAAGTGGGTCAATTAGGATTTTGAAGTTAAATACCCCTGGAAGTACATTACTTTCATTTAATAGCTCTTTGGATTTATGTTACTGTATAAAATATCCCCACTGCTTAACGATATGATGTTGTTGTAGATACTTTATGTTGATAGCATTCTGGACTGTGCCTAAATAATCCTGACCCTGTGTTTGTAGTTTTGAGAGCCAGTCTAGGTGGTTTTTGTAACTAGACCCTTCCAGGTAGCAGGAAGCTAGAGCTTTGGCTCCTTAGTTAGCAGCTGTGCTCCCAGCTGGGTGTTTTTATTATAAATGAAAAAGACTCCTCAAATTTCCATTCTCGGCATGACCATGCTTGGCTTCAGTCTCCGTTTCTGGACGTCACTGAAGATAAACATTAAAGACAGTCTGAATGCTGCCTCATAAAGATTTGGTTGACATAATGTACCATAATGATATATTTCTAATCAGGCTATTTAGCGCTATCAAAGGATCTTTTAAAAAATGAATCATGACTTGTCATTTGAATATAAATGTAACCTAACTCAGACAACTCTCTGTACAACGAGCTGATGCAGTATAGCAACTGAATATGAAATGAAATATTTCCCTAAAGTATGCAGGTGATAACAAAACAATGGGGCATTGTTGACCCATCTTAAGAGTATTTCACTGCTCGTTTGAAGAAAAAATGACTTGTATTTCAATCTCATTTTAAAAACTGGAAAATGCGCTTTGTGGCATTACTCTCAACAGTGCACAGCATTTTATTGTCTCACACTCAGTTTGCAAGGTTTAAGTGAGATTTAAGGAGTACACAGACCCTGTACTGGTTCTTAACGTGGAACGATTTCATCTTTAATAGCTATACATCAGATATAAACCTCTATCAAAGCAAGACATGGAAAAGCGTAATTTAAAATTAGTCTTCCCTAAAGTCTCTAGAGTATATTTTTGTAGAGCCACAGGTTTTTGTTTCAGGTGATCTTTTTACACGTTCAAATATGATCCCTTTCTACTCTCCCTTCTATTTAATTTTCTAACAGGCAATCTTTCCCTCTGCACCTCCTAGCACTTTCACTGCTTTTTTGCATGATTCATTGAGCTTTTTGTCTCACATATTTCATCCAAGTGTAACAAATCCCCTCAAGCCAGCATTGGTCTAGAAAAGGCTGAGGATGGAAAAGCAAGTTATCTCATATCAGGGTTAAAGTCTTTAGAATATTGTTCTGCATTATAATAACTACGAATTTGTCTACTGAGATTTTTTTAAAAAAATCAGAGTCTAGTTGAGATACATTCTAGATTTCTTAGGCAAAATCCTATCAGGGTAAATGAGAGTTTTGCAGCCAATTTCAGGGAGGTTAGGTTTTCACTCAATTTCTTTGCTTTTTAAATGTCTAAGAGATAAATCTCTCTTCTGCTGTCCTATTCGGCTGCATTCTCCTTTTCTCTCTCTGCATGGTTATCCTTATAGATCAGTGGAACACAGAGATGCGTTCTTCCAAGGTGACTTCCATGCTACAGAAAGCAATCACTTTCTTCTCTAGAAATATGCCTCCCAATGACCAGGTAGTCTCAATCAACTATTTAGGAAGTATTATTACCCATCAGTATGAAAATGTATTTGATGCATTGCTCTATTAGGGATACATCTGGTCCACCACATAATTTATTACCTCTCCTCAAGAGTAGGCTCCTCTGGCCAGTGTCCGTTCTGATCTATGTCCTGAGCCCATTATCATCACTGAACTAGTAGAGGTAACACTAAGCATAACCACGAGAAAACTAAACTGGGAAGCTTTCAAGAAGACCAAAGGTATTTTGTCTCTACCTCTTTCCAAACAAAAGAGTTTAAAGGTGTTGATCCTTTGGTCATGACACCGTTAAAAATGTAGTGCTATGTGCTCCTAGGTAGGACACTCTCAACTAAAGATATTATGAATTTGATACTATCAATAAATTTTCTTTTAATGCAGTAAAATGCATGGATGGCAGCCAGTCTCTCTAGTTCATCTGAAACCAGCCTCTGTGATTAGCTATGTAGTAGAAATCTAATTATATGTTACAGCATAATGCCTAAAGGATGAATAAACCAGTTGAGGCCATATTCCTTCCACACGTGCAAAGTTTGGCCACACTCACTCCTTGTTTAACATTACTGAAGAAGGTGTGCTTTTTCTCCCAGAGATAAACGTGATTCAATAGGCCAAATTCTCCTCTTATTTAAATGCAATGCAGTGTTTCTGGGCTAAGTAATTAGAATATGCTCTCTTATCATATTGTGCCTTAGCACAATTCTCTTTTTTGCATCAAGCATCTTAGAAATAATAACATATATATCATTTTGCAAAAAGAGAAGTTGCTCTTATGTATGCCAGAAAAATCTGTCATGAGCTTGGCAGATAGGAATTAAACCAAGTAAGTGTGTAAGTATGCATGTAGGTCACAGTCTGAAAAATTAATCCACAAATTTATACTGAAGTTTTTCTTCTGTTTCTTTCTCCAACTCAGTTACAAAAGGTGTTCTTAGTAATTTGTTTCACAACACACGAGAACTAACTAAAGTTAGTTTTAGGTCAATTTAAGCAATTGCACAATTTTAAACAGCCTCTGCACCACTCAGAATTATGCTACCCTTAAGGAACTACATACCATATCCTTGCAAGAATAGGTGGGATTTGTCCACTGGATTGTCCAATAGATTCTTCTGCATAGAGTTGCCACAGCTGTCACTACATTGTCAGTACATTACCCAAGTGGTGCCAACATCCCACAATAGAACTGAGGACATACTTGATAATTTTGCATTATAAAAAGCTCTGAAATTATAAAAATAGGCCACTTACACCTGTTGTGAGGAAGACAGATCTAATATTCAGCTAAGGTGGTGGTTTCAACTTTTTTTTATTAGCATCCCCTGCAAGGGAGTATGAACTACTATGTAGTAAACTTCAACCTTATAGAATTAATTCTTCTTATATTAGTTATCTTTTGGTGACCCCAAGAGCTGACAGAGCACCGGCTGCCAGCCATAGGTCTAAGACGCATTTGCAACATCTACAAAGACTAAAAACATAAAGTAAAAAAAAAAAAAAAAGTCAGTTGGACGATGTGAATGTTTTCTGGGTTTTAGGAATATGATCCTTCAATGCCCAGTTTCCAGCAGATGAAGAAAGAACAACACCTGTGAAAAAAAAAAAAGTAAAAAAAAAAAAAAAAGTCAGTTGGACGATGTGAATGTTTTCTGGGTTTTAGGAATATGATCCTTCAATGCCCAGTTTCCAGCAGATGAAGAAAGAACAACACCTGTAATGTTTCATGATTTATAATATGAGGGGCACTTCATAAAACTGAAAGCAATGTTAAGACAAGGTTTATTAGTCAAACCTAAAATTATGTAGCCACGTTCTTAATTTTGTGTTAATGCTTCATTAGTATTTTATGTGTAGGCATTTATATTACATTTATTAACTGCTTGAAGCACCAAGTACCTTCAATATGTTCGATATATTGAAATGTGTTTTGTATTCCCAGGTACCTCAACCCATTGGATTTTAATTATTAGTTCCTGAAACACGTTAGTTTGATTTTTAATGGGACACACCTCTGTTTCACCTCTATTTTTAGTTTTAATCTCAGGTTTATGCTTGACATCCTCCATACTTCTCCATATTTGTGGGTTTTGTTATTCTCAGCAGTATTTGTGCTAAAAGTGTTTTGAAACTTATTATGTAGAAAATAGCGGCTGTGTTTTATTTCCACATACATACTATCAGCTTCATTTCTTCCACTTGATTCTCTCAAACCTGTGACTAGGTTAAGAAAATCTCCCATTACTCGTATAGCTCTCTTGACCTTTCTCTATGTCTTTTCATTTACTCAGTCATTTCACACTCGAGCTGTTCTTTCTGGAGAAGGCCCAGTACAGCCTATTCCTGTAGCTAGTTTTTTTCTCTGAAACCAATCCAAATTCAACCTCAAATGACACTGCAGCCTCAGGAATGACCAGGTCCCCACTGTCCTTCGCTCAAGGAACAAGCAAATCGATGGCCGTATGAACGTGTACCTGAGAAAGCATGCAGAATGGAACCCTTTGATTGCCCTCTGCCTTTTCTCATAGCATGCAGTGGACCAGCTGGAAGAAAAACCCAAAGATCTCCTCTCCATATTGAATTTGCTGGTTGATTTAAACTGATATTAAGCTGAATGGTTTACCATTCTCCAGGTTCTCTGCCCCAAAGTAAATGGGGATGAAGTAACCTCATTCCTATGGGCTGTTGCTTATAAAGAAGGTGCAGGCTTCCCACCTCACAGACTTCCCATTTCACATTTCTGCTGGCTCCATCTCACCTAACCTGCATCTTTTACTGTTAATTGCCCAGTTAATGTAATCTTCAAGCCAGATTTAAGTTATGCCCATAATATCATACTTTTCTTCATATGACTGGCTCCCTCATTCACCTACCTACTTTGGTAGACTTCTTTCCATTTTCACATAGGCATTTTAACAGCCTTTTATTATTGTTACATTACTGTATATTAATGTCTATAAATTCCCCATTAGTCTCTTATATAGCACATTTCCACCACAAAAAAAAAAAAACAAAAAACCAACCACCAACCAAAAAACACTAAACCCAAACATTTTCCTGTTAGCATTTAATCTATCTTTTTGTTTTCATCTTCTCTACGTACGCATTTGTTAGAGAGGCCCCATGCAGGAATGATTTGACTTTGCTTGAATAGGTTCAGCTGAGTATCACATACTACCTTACTGATCTGAGGGTGTTCTTCTAACAGTAGAATACCACACAAACCTGAGGTACTGATGCACTCAGATAATTTCCAGAAGTCTTTCCTCCCCCATTCAATATATTAAACAGAAAGGGTCAGCAGGAATCGAAGGAGTAATTCCCAGTAGACAGGGCAGTTGGGTGACTCTTAGTATCTTAAATATATATATATAAAATTGCCTATTTTAATATGAAAATCTTAGAACAGTGAAGTAGTTATTTACAGGTCATTAACAGCATTTTACATCTCATACTTTAATATTAAGAATATATATATCTCTATTTATATATGCTTATTAATGTTTGCTCCTTACAAAAAACCTCCAGTTTGTCAATCACACCAGAGGACTATTATAAACTATCCACATGACAGTAAGGAAAAATACATGGTACAGCCTTTCAACTGAAGTATGTTTTTACAGTGTTATGTGTTCATGTGTCTGTTTTTGTCTATTTTCCCTTACAGCTGTGAAAATCCCAACTTTTTTTGTTATTGTCTTCTCAGGCGTGGGAGGCAGAATCAGTAAATCCTTTTGGGTAGCTCACCACTACAAATTTAACTTTATTCTTTTTGTGTTACGGCTTTTATGAATACTATTTTGATAGCGACAACAATCTGATTGGCTGCAAAATCAAGTGCACGTTGTTATTAGTACTTAATACTGACTTTTGCATTCACGTGTGTTAATTTACTGTGCTATTCTTTGGAACCTTGTCACTTTCATAATTTTTCTTTTAAAGCTATCATTAATTTATCATTATCGTGCCTTCTGCAGCTTTCTTTTGTGAATGCAGCCCCCTGCAAGACAAATAAATTCTATCTTTATATTCTGGTTTGGTTCTTCAGTGGAACATCCAGAAGAAAATACCAAGTACACAAAGAAAGAAGAAAAAATATATGGAAGTTACAAACAAATATTCATATTTCACTACGCTATTTTGTCTCTTGCAGAATGAAATGACTAGACAGTAAGCCCTAAAGCATTATAAATTATTATTTAGTGTTCTATAAAATATTGTTTCATACTAATGAAACATCAGTATAACTGACACAGAAGCAAAGACTTGGTATAATCTCTGATCCTGCCCTGCGTGTGAATTCTGTTACATTGATCAGTACTCTCATCGTACCCAATGGGACTCTTCACAGATTGCAGAAGTGTTTATATGTCCAGTGCCAAAATGGTATTGCAGCACTTACCTCCTGTTTAGGCACTTCACTCACATTAATTTCAGAGAATCAGGATAGGTTCTTGTATATCCTATTACAGAGCTGGCCTTAAGTGTTCTGCAGAACCAGAGCCGTGCCCGACATTTCCTCTTCCTTTTTCACTTAGCCAACAGAAATGTTGACGTGCAATAGGGCAAGTTACAGTATTACCAGAAACATGACATTTCTTGGGTTCATGCATTTAAAGACTCGAGCATAATCCTATACTGAAAAAGTATTATGTATTATATTTTCTTTGATATTTTCCTCCTTAATGAAGAGGGAAATATCATTATGATTGTCCATTCCAATAACAGATAACCTACAGCAAACAGCAAAAATCTATACTGAGTTTAGTGGAGCCATAATTTGTACCACTGTAGGGAGTTCCTGAAATAAACACGGCTGCATTAATTTCTGTGTGCTGGGCTGTAGATACATCCCCACTCAGGCAGTAAGTGCCTACTTATCAGAACTCCCGAATACCACAAACACACGGTGAAGCCAAAGGGAGCTGTGATTATGTAGACTCCATCAGAAACAGGAAAATCAAAATTTTTATTGACAAAACAGTTCCAGTCAGACTGTAGCCGCTCCAGCACAAGCGTGTACCACTACACGGATGTGCTAGCAGTACCTGATGGCTCTGGATTTGATTCAACTGAGGTTCATAAGGAAGTGGAGGCGAGAAAATATGAGATTCCCTGTTCCAACGAAGGCAAAAGGGTGCGCAATTACGTAAAATCTGTTGCTATAGCAAGTGACCATTTTATATGCCTTAATATTCAGGAACCAGGTGCTAATGAAGTATAACTTAACTTTGCTAAAATGGAACAATACAGTACCAGATATACATATTTGTTCCATCAAGCTGTTCATTTTAGCAGGCTCTGGGAAACTGCTGCTTGAGAATCAGAAAGAAATGAGCAGCTGAGAGGAACATCAATACGCAGTACTTCTATGGAGATCACTTCACATTGATCAACATTTAAAAGATGTTTTTTAAAAAGGATAAATGAATGAAGAAGGAAAAAATAGTACATTCAAATGCTAAATACAGCCTACACTGAGAAAAGTGAGAAAAATGTCATTGTCATACTCAGGATACTTGCATAACTGTTCAGGCTATTAGGCCTAATTAACAGCAAGCTAACAGATTCCTGTTATGGGGGTGTTTATATGCAGAATATGCCAAATGTTGAGTTTGATACACTGAAGCTAAAATTTAGTTAGATTTAAGTTAGTGTAAATTCACATAGAAGACACATTTCTGCTCTGAAAAGGGACTATGAGCCTAAGTACTTCGTGAATGCTAATTCTGAGTGCTAACCTTAACGATGAAAAATAAATTGTGCATTCTTCACTGTACAAATCCAACAACATAAAATATCAAATTATTCTCATGTACGTTAGGAGAAAATAATATAATTCAAATATTTTAATGAAGCTGGACTGGTTTATAATTCCCGGGGTTGATCTTTCTATTGTTTTTGCTTTGGTGATGTAGCATACTGTAGGGAATACTCCAGACAGCTACAGTATGAAAGAACAGGCTTTATTTAAACTTTCATAAACGACTCTGGACCCAAAGAACTCGTCAGGTAAAGCTAAGGCAGCTGTTACCGTGAATAATTCAAAGGAATCAGTTCAGCCACAGAACGACAGAGCTGACTTCACAGTGGTAACCTCCGCAAACACTGTCAGAAAACAGATACATGAGCTATTAGTGACTCAAACTTCCAGTCCTTGAGAATAAAAACTTACTAAATTCTTTCTGATTAACCTGACTGACAAAACCTTCTCTCAAAACCTTTTCATTTTTTTTTCCTGAGAATGCATAATCTTTGAAACCTTAATAACTACTAGCTGTGTTTCAAAATGCAACTTAAATTAGAGCAATGAATTAAGGTGGACTGGAAATAAGAAAGTTCCCCCATTCTCAGAATCAAGCATGCAGACCAGGTAATTTTGATTTCAGTCACAGCTGTGCAACCAAATAATCTATAATACTAATCTAAATGTATGCAATGTTTTTTAGGTCCTGAATGTCCAAATTCCCACAGCACTAACTTTACACGTATGAGTGCTTCCATTTAACTCTGAGAATTAATTACATAAAGAAAAACATTTCAAATTCTTGTAGGACAGAGTTCCAATCATTTTGGAATCATGCAATGTTACATTGAAATACCTTTAAGGTTTAAAACATTAATTTGGGGACTAGAAGGAAAATGTAGAATGGAGAAGAGCTAATAAGTTGCAAACATTATATATGTATTGAAATGACAACCTTTAGGTGGATGGAAAATTGACAAGCTCAGAGTCTTTAGAAAAGCCACTTCTCTGTGACGATGCTTTGTAGCCAACAGAGAGTAAGATGTAAAGGAACAAGTAAGATCTAAGAATTCTTAACAGCAATATTAATAACTGGGAAAATGACAGAAACTCCAACCAAAAGGAGGAGGGAATCATGAAAGTGGCCAAGACTTTCAGGGTTTACTGAGCCAGACTAGTGTTAGAAAAATGATTCTGCTGGCAGTTTGTCACACTCTTGTCTACAATTTTAATGTCATTTTTTGGGCTGATGACTTTTTGAAAGACAACATAATCATCTTAAATGCTTATTAGGTGATTTCTGTAATTATTGCAGACCTGCTCATAGTAATCATCTGGAACTTTTTCTGCATGATGAACTACTCTTCCTGCCTGATCCTGCAATTCAGGACAGAGGAACAATTCCCTTTGACTTCACTGGGAGTCTGCCAGAAGAATCTTCTCCTTACTTAAAAAGTTCACCTAATTTATTCACTTGTCGTGATTACAGAGCTTTCATCATTCTCCTTCTAAGAACCTCCAATTAAGTGTCCAATTTCAGTGTTTGTTCTTCTCCTACACATTATCCTCTACTTTGTTGATTTCAGTACAGAAATAAGATGTATTTTACAATTTATATTTGAGAAGTGATTCAGTATCCTTCATTTCATGTCATCCAATGACATTAAAAAATAAGATTGTAATGGCAGGAATCACCTTGGATTGTATTTTTTTAAATATTTCAATAATACTGAAGTGTGTCTTTAAAACTAAAGTCTCTTGGGAAGGAAACTTACTTCCACCTCTCTCTTTCTCAGAAACCTTACATGTTTTATTTAACAGTTTTTAGCAAGTACAATTTCACAAGAGATTACTGAAACATTTTTAAAATGTAAAAAAGTTACCTGCCAGGTATATCCGTTCAAAACTTGACTGAGCAATAAGCCAAGTAAATGTATTAATTCCTGATATCCTAATTTTCACTTCAGAACTGGACAGCCTGAGCAGCAGTAAATGCATACTTTTATCTACATGAATTTTTCATTAGGATGACCTGGCTGATCTACATGATGTGTTCTGGATGATCTTCCTGACCCTCTTTTCTGTCGTTCCCCCCCCACTCTCAGCATGATCTTCTCAGATAAATCTATATTTATCATGCTCAGACCAGCACGCTGACTGACTCCAGGGCAGGAAGGACTACAGTGAAATGAAGGGGTTTTTGCTGAGGAACATGTCCTGCCCATGCCCCTCCAGGCTGCTTTCCAAGGGGGTGGTGGTGTTGCCTGCTGCTTGCACCAATGTGCCTACCCAAGGGGCTCTCTAAGAGAAATCCTCCCTTACATGAAGTCTTCAGCCCTATCTCAAAACACTCCCACAGATAAGAAAACAGATGATGGCAGTTTTTCATCTGCTTTTTTTTTTCTTCTTCTCTGCTTTAAGCATCAGAAACCCTCGCATAACTGAAGCTTAAGGATATTTACGTAGGTGCTTGCAGATTTACTTGTTTCCATTGTACTGGCCTCAGACTGCACTCAAATGGCACTGCAGGACGAGGATGCTGTTGTGCTGCGCATCATACAAGCGTGTCAGAAGATGCTTCTTACCCCACATAGCACAAATATGTTCTTTCTGGCTGTTCTCACGAAAAATTGCCTTTGGAGCTCACATGAGCTTTTTTCAACTCAGAGGAGACCATGAGCTAACCAAATAATAGGAAGCATACAGGAGCTTAACACAGAAGTGGCTGCAAGCATTTGGTATAAGGATTTTTTTAATTTAATTTTTAAAATGTTTCAGTTTCAATTTCAGACAAAGGCTGTTGAGCCGTTCTGTTGAGCAGAATGAAGTACTGATTCTCCCCTCTTTCCCCTATAATCCTGAGAAGTAATTCCTTCTTTTCCTGACTAATACGTTAACATCTATTTTATGCATGACTTCTATGCAACCTGCCAAACTCGGGCAATCCTATGTGGTAAATGATCTCACTCTAACATTTGTCAAGCTACGTATCCTTAGATTACATATCTTACAAACACACATTGCTAGACAGAAGGTTTAAGATCTAGTTCTGCTGCGGCCATGGGCTTCTGGGGGTGAGAAAGAGCCACAGTTGTCCCCTTTCTAATGGCACCACACTGGGTATGGTGGTAGCTCAGTGTGAGATGCTGCAGTGTCACGTCCATGCAGTGCTCTGGCACGAGTTGTCTTAGACATGGGCAAACTGTGATCCCCTATTAGAGAGAAGAGGGTGAATGTGAAACCTGTCCTCTTAGAAATCAGCAGAAATATTTCAGCTGAATCCTCAGGAGAAACAATATCCCCTGCGGGCAAGAACAAGACAATGAATACTGTCTCCTCTCATGCCTTAAGGATTTGAGCCTAAAGAAATATATGACAAAACGGTCAATAAACAACGATGCCCCGCTTTCTGGGTGCCCAGCAGTTTGAATGATTTTTCTGACCTTTAAGATCATTTCAAACAAAATAACCAAGGAAAGAGAGAGAATTTTGCTTAGTTTCTAGCAGTCATCCTCGTTTTCAAAACTATTCATCAGTTTCAGTGAGTGGTGAAGAAGAGTTATTGCAGAAATCTTTCCCGCATTTCTGTTCTCTGTTACAAGCCCGTTTACTCTCCCATAATTCTTACATTTGAAGCACAACCTATCTAGTTTTCCAGGAGTCTTTTCTCAGTCTTTCCAACACCCAGTGGGTGAGCCCACATAAAAGCTAGGAGCTGTCTCTGAGCGTAGATTTAGGGTTTGTCTATAGCAAATGGAGGGAAGAAGGTAGAGCCAGAGCGACGTCTAGGAGAGGTGGGATGAAGTGCTGTAGAGACATCTATATGACTGCTTTGAGAGTGAGAAGTCTACACCAGCAGTTTAGAGAACGTGATGAAGCTTCATCACCGGTGGTCATGATTGCTGCGCACCAGTGAGGAGGTAACAGACTGCAGCTGTATCTGCCTGTGAACTCATTAAGGGTTTAAGCCTTAACGTTTAAGGGGTCATAAAACCCAACGCTAAAGCATTCCCATGCACAAACCTCCCAGCACAACGGAGTCACACTTGGATCTGGCACTCATAGTCAGAGAAATGCAGCCAGGTTTAGGCCTCAGTTTCTACTGGCAAGAGCAATCCTACATCTCCCGTCCAACACATGGGCACAGGTCTGTGCGCTAGTACATTCCAGCAGCACAGCCTGAGAGTACATGCATCAGAAACCTGGCCGCAGGTGACTTGTGGCTCCGGCTAGAAGACAAATAAATAAAAATTTAAAAATCTACTGCTTAAATAGAGTGCAAATTTAGTTGCTTCACGGCCAAGAATCCAGACGCTAACATGTTACAAATCAAATTCCGTGTCTGGCATCTGGATCCTCGTGGCAGCTGACTTTCTCTCCTGCTCTGCATCACCCCAGTTCCATTGTCAAGCCGGAGAGCCCATTAAGCTTCTCTGAAAATCAAGATCCCAGTGTGCTGCGCCCCAGCGAAGCAGCGGGACATCGAGTACAGCATTTGTGTCCCACCAGGGTCTGTTAGATTTGTACCACCGGCGCAGCTGAACGCCGCTTTCTTTTGTGCCCTCAATCAAACCCCCCTCATCCCTGGTGGTAACGGCACGCTGCTAGGAGGGGAGATGGGGAAAAACGCTGTCACATGCATCCCGCGGGATGCTGCTTTCGGATGGGCGACCATCACCCTGGCCGCTCCGCGAGTGCCGGCTGGAGCAACAATAAGAGGGAGGCAGAGGGATTTGGGAGGTTTTGAACGGGGGAAAAAAAAAATAAAAAATCAACAAAAAACAAAATCAGAAATCCAAAAAAGCCACCCAGCCGAGGCGGGGGGAGGAGCCGGGGTGGGGGCTTGGCTCATCCCTGGGCCGAGCCTGGCAGCGCTTTGCCAAGTGGCCGCCGGCTCCGGCGAACGCTGGGGCTTTGGGGCCAGCGCGGCTGCGGGTCCCCTCGCCCCCCGCCGCCGGGCGAGGCGGGGCCGGCACCGGGACCGGGGCTGCGCTCGGGTCGGGTCTCGGTGGGGGCAGCCCATCCCATCCCATCCCATCCCATCCCAGCCCGTCCCGTCCCGTCCGGTGCCGTCCCGCCGCCGGGGCAGCGCGGGGGGGGCCGTGCCGGAGGGCGGCGGGAGCAGCGGCTCCGTCCGGGCGCTTCCGGGCGCGGCGGGGGAAGGAGGAGGAGGAGGAGGAGAAGAAGGAGGAGGAGGAGGAGGGAGGAAGGGTGGGGTGGGTGGAGGGGAGGGAGGGAGAGAGGCCGGCTTTTTTAGGAGGGAGACCCTCCTTCGCGGCCGCCCGCTCGCAGCCATGGCTTTGAAGGAGGCGGGCGGCAGCATCCTGCCCATCAGCGACATGGTGTCGGGGCCGTCGGGCTCGCCGTTCCCCGAGGTGGTGGAGCTGAACGTGGGGGGCCAAGTGTACGTGACGAGGCACTCCACGCTGCTCAGCGTCCCGGACAGCACGTTAGCCACCATGTTCTCCCCTTGCCGGGGTGGCCCGGCGGCCACCCGTCAGCTGCCCAGGGACAGCCGGGCGCGCTTCTTCATCGACCGCGACGGCTTCCTCTTCAGGTACGTGCTGGATTACCTGCGGGACAAGCAGCTGGCGCTGCCCGAGCACTT
Source organism: Calidris pugnax (assembly GCF_001431845.1). Taxonomy (NCBI): domain Eukaryota; kingdom Metazoa; phylum Chordata; class Aves; order Charadriiformes; family Scolopacidae; genus Calidris; species Calidris pugnax. The sequence goes on along the minus strand of NW_015092240.1, from coordinate 386,656 downwards.
CCCCGAGAAGGAGCGGCTCCTGCGGGAAGCCGAGTACTTCCAGCTGGGAGACCTGGTGAAGCTGCTGTCGCCCAAGGTCACCAAGCAGAGCTCGCTCAACGACGAGGGCTGCCAGAGCGACCTGGAGGACAGCAACTCGCAGGGCAGCAGCGACCGGCTGCAGCGGGCGGCGTTGGACAAGCGCTCGGGTTTCCTCACCGTGGGTTACCGGGGCTCCTACACCACGGTGCGGGACAACCAGGCGGACGCCAAGTTCCGCCGCGTCGCCCGCATCATGGTGTGCGGCAGGATCGCCCTGGCCAAGGAGGTCTTCGGGGAGACGCTCAACGAGAGCCGCGACCCCGACCGCCCCCCCGAGAAGTACACCTCCCGCTTCTACCTCAAGTTCACCTACCTGGAGCAAGCCTTCGACCGGCTCTCCGAGGCGGGCTTCCACATGGTGGCTTGCAACTCCACCGGCACCGCCGCCTTCATCAACCAGTACAGGGACGACAAGATCTGGAGCAGCTACACCGAGTACATCTTCTTCAGTAAGTGCTGACATCCCCCCCTCTTCCCCCCCGCCACGGTCCCCATCCCCGGGGGTGCATGGCGGGGTGCGCTTAAAAGTACATCTGCACACACATCACACATACACACACCGGCATTCCGACCCTGGCTGTCCCAAAGCAACATGTAGCTGGAGAGAAATTGGGGGGGCTGCCCCCCTTTCCCCTTCCTTCGGGGCTGGCATCGCCATAATTCACGTTTTATTTTTTTTTTGGGGGGGGGGAAGTGGGGGTGAGGGCTGCCAAATGTCCCGTCCGGAGCGGCTCTCCTCACTCCTTGCAGCAATCAGGGGCTGCCCCCCTTCTCTCCCCCCCCACACCTTTTGGGGACCCCCCCTTCTCCCCGCACCGCCTGCCCCCCCGTGTCGGGGTCTCCCGAGTGGACCGGGCCGGGGATGCGGGTGAGGTGGGGGCTCCGCCGCCGCGGAGGGTTGCGGAGCCGGGAACGGCGGAGCCCCGGGCAAAAGCAGGGTTTAAATATTTTATGGCCGCTTTTCTTTGCCAAGAGAGCGCACTGCGCCTGGGCACCGGCCCCGGGAGGGAGAGGGGAGGCGAAGGCACAGCCAACTTCCCGGGGAGCGAGAAGAGTCTGGCTCCAAGGTGGGAAACAGAACAAAATGGAAAAAAATAAAAAGAAAAGAAAATAAGCCAGCACGCAGCTCCTGAGCAACTTCGCTGGTGGGCTGTGGGGGAGCCTTAAAGGTTTCGGGTCACTCGCGAATAGGAAAAGGGAGCGATGACGAATGAGTTTCAATCTGGCAGGGTCTGTGGTGCTATGTAGGGCACTGCCTGGGCAGCGGTTTCGGGTAATGAAACCGCAGCTGGATGGAGAACAGCCGGCCCCTGGCGGAGATTTGTCTTTGAAAGGCAGAGGCAGCCTGCACCGTTACAGATGTGTGGGAGAGAGAGGCTGTGGAAGAGAGAGGTGTGCTCCGCTCCCTTCTTTCCTTCTCCTGCCTGGCCTCACGCTCCTGGAGCACAGGAGGGAGGCTTTGGTGGAGCATCTGCCTGCCCCTGGGGTGAGGTGGGACACACAGCCTCTAACTAACTTCACCAGTTGGGCAGCTGAACAGAAGCCACCCGTCTCGCGTGCAGAAGTGGACCTAGGCAGGGTATTTAATGGAAGAGGGAAATGTGAATGGTCTTCTGCTCGGAGAAGAACTATTAATTAAAGAGTTTACCTTGCTGTGTGTTATATATGTGATGACGACCCTTTGCTGAGCAGGCTTAAGTACTTCAGATCAATCTTCAAAACTCCCTTAGAGCAGTTTTTGAAGATTCATTGCGTAACCTATCGCTGGTCACACTTCATTAGGAAATTCAAAACCTGAGCCGTAGAGGAGCTTTACCTTCTTCTGGGAGGACTTTTACCAAGTATTTTACGTGGTTATTAAATCTCGTTTCTGAGAAAAATGGACGTACTGATTTTCTAGATAGTAGAAATTCCTTATTGTTATTATCAAGACTGCGAAATAGTCTGTTCTGTTTGCTCGGAAGTGGATTTGTAGGTGCATAATGATCTGTATGCATTTGTGATGCTCATAATGTTTTGGGTTATTTTTTTATGTGTGGGTTACGATGAGGTTGCTGTATAGAACAGTGCTCTAATTCAGATCAGTGCTCCAAATTAATCCCTGGTGTAATACCACTGATTTACATGGAATAATGCCAGGGATGAACTGGATGTCGTACATCGTGATTTTTTTGTTTTGATTTTTAGTCTCCCGGTTTACGATGTTGTGAAAAGTAAAACAGTTAATTACTTAAATTGATACACTTAACTGAAAATTTATGTTGTTGCCTAATGTTTTTGGGTGTGTTTTGTGTTTTTTTACTTCTGAGTGCAAAAAATGGTTGAGATAAAAGTAGGCTGAAAAGATAAGGAGCATATTTTAATTTTGGTTGCTCATTATCCATTTAGCAACCTCTTTGTTTAACAATTTTAAACATTTCTGTATTATTAGGTAGATTTTCCTGAAACATTGCAACATGGAGATAGAACTTGAAAAAATCACCAAAACATGAAGAGAAACAAGCGAAACCCAATGCCTGAAGTAATGCTTTAGGGTTTTTGTGGTTTTTGGTGTTTTTTTTTTTTTTTTTTTTTGAAACTGACTAAATATCCCATTGATGGAGACTATTGACAAAACAGTACTTTACTATTATTATTATTACTATTAAGTGCCATGGATGGATTGACATTGTTTTGCCAGACTGCTGCACAGGAATCCACCGAAGGGAGAGGAAACCTTGGAAGCCCTAGCACTCTGCACCAGGGGTGGGAAGAGTAGTCAGGATTACTGGCTGTAGGCTCTCCAGCAGTATTAGCCAGGACTGTATTTCTTCCTCACTCACAAACAAATCTTAATACAGAAAGAGAAAGAGCAGTCACTTTTCAATTTATTCCTTGCCACATGTCCCCGTGAACCCCAGAAAAGAGGCAGGTTTGGTTGGGAGGTTGCTGATTTCAGGAGCTCTCATGGTGAATGTCCAACCCTGGATTGTGCCTTATAGACAAAAATATCATGACAAAAAACTTTGGGGAGCCTATTCCGGTTTTGGCCAGCACCTGGGACTTAATTTGGTGCTAGCAGAGAAGAAACCTAGTTTTATGTTCCATTGGAAAAAGCCCTACCTACATTTGCATTTGTTATTTGCAGCATGAACATCTGCAGCCAGTACCTGTATTAGTTGTTGGTCTGTAGTTCTGTAGCAGCCACACAAACTACTCTTTCAATGTTTTTCCTGAGGATTTGTGGACAAATCTGTTTTCTAGTAATGGTAGATAGCAAAGTGATTGGAAAAAATACATGAGGATATATTCCATGCATTTCCTTAGGTAGTTAGTAGTAGTTAGGTCCTTAGTAGTTGAATGAGTTTCTCACTGGGAGCTACTAAAGAATGTTTGAAGGCCAAACGTTTAATCTGTGGTTTGTGGAACAGATTTCAAGTCTGTTTCTAGTCTCTTTCAAACTTCAGTAGGTATTTTGAGTTGAAATAACCCTCCATTTAAAAAAATGGAAATGACTTTATATTCTTAAATGTTCCAGCGGATGAAATTCACTTTGGATACTACATATATATTTAATAAATTTATTAATTGCTTAGTATCTAGGGGCAGATTAGTTGTTGCAGACTAACTCTGATTGAAGAACCAGAGGTTGTTTGAAACTGCTTACTGGGAAATAACGCTTCAGCCTTTGACAATGCGTCCTGACAAGTGCAGAGACAGACTTTCCTTCTTAGTATGCGTAATTCCTATAAAAACCAGGAGGTTCTGTGCCCCCAGTGGTGTGCAAGCTATCAAGTATGCAATGACAGCTTCATTTGTCTACACAATTACTACACAGTCAGAATTGCACCTTGCATCGGTGGCTTAGTTCTGAAAAGTGCTTGCAGATCTGTTCCACGTGTCCACTACAAATCCCCTCTCTTAATGGTCAATAAAAGGAGTAAGGTTTGTTGGGTTTTTTGGGGTTTTTTTGGTTTTTTTTTTTGTGGTAGTGAAAAGGCTCTACCAGAGTGTAGCACAAACTCCTCCTTTTTTGAGGATGACTTGGGTCAGTTAACACGACATGAAATTCATTTGAAGTTTGGAAAGAGCCTCAAACTCTTTTGCTGCTTAGTTTCAGGCTGCCGTAGAGGACCCCTGATTAATTACCTGCAGGTGTGCAATAGGTGATGGCCTTCACAAAGTCGCTTCTAGCTGGAGCCAGGAGCCAGGAGACCTTGCTTCTTGTGCCTGCAGGCAATGTAACGTACCTTCTGTTAGCTGGTCCCTTTGAGAGGAAAGGGTGGGATTTACATTTTTAAGCTTTTGTCTTCACTGGATCTCTCAGTCCTGTTGTGTAATGCAGGATTGTTTGTGCGTGCTATTACTATTTTTTTTTTCCTTCTGTAGAATCTAATTGGTCTTAATGGATTTTACATTTAACATCTGCTACGCAATCTGACTTATGGATGTTGAGAGCATCGTGCTCAGCTGGAAGCTTTCTGTGCTGAGCTGACATGTTTATTGTAAGAAGAATGCAGTAATATTTAATGAAAAAGCTTTGACATGTCTTCTATTTTGACACCAGCGTTTCACATGTGACAATTTCTTTTTGTCTTGATTTTGTTTGTAACAGGTGACATTTGCATGAATTTATGGTGCTTATTTTCCACTTGAAGTCACAGCACTCTGAGATTATATTGGTTGCTGTGGAAATTCTCATAAACAAGTGATAATAATTTTGTAATCAATGGGGAATAAGCAGTTGGAAGAAATGAACTTTTAGGAAACAATATGGTGTTTTGAAAAAACCCCACCATCTCCGCCCCCCACCCCCCCTAACCTCAATCAAAACACCACCACCAAACCCCCAAAAAACCATACCCCCAACAACAACAAACCCCAACCAACATTGCCTGTGTCTTTGCAATGAAAAGGAGAAAAAACCAGAAGATGACAACTTGAAACACGGGGAACAAACATGTATGTAAAATACTTTGAGGTGTTAGTTGCTCTGTGGATGCCAAATCCAGTTCAACATCCCACTGGGACAGCGAGGGGATGGAAGGTCGGCAGATAACCCTAAACTGCTCTTCTGAGGGTACAGTGGTATGAAAGCCATCCTACAGGTGGTTTTTGTGACCATGCCAAGCTGCTCTCCATCCATCACTGCTGATCTGGTGGAGTTTTTGCTACATGGAGTGTGTCTGTGCTATTTTATATGGAACAAAGATATCTGAAGAATGCTAGGCTGAGGAGAGAAAGGAGACTAAGACGAAAGTAAAACAGGGATATTGCTTCTCTGTGGAACATTGAGGTGAAGTTGGGCAACTTCCTTTGGGCCTGAACCAGGACCTCAAAGATTAGAATACAAATTTTTGGTGGTACAGGCAGACGTGAAGGATTAAATCAGTATCACAAGCACAACATGGAAAAGCAAAACCCTTCAAAGAGAGATTCTGTAGGCAGTCCTGAGACTTCGGAAAACTGACATAAAACTTCAGGATATTCTGCTTTATGATTCCAGCTCAACTCTAATAGAGTTTAAAAATAAATAAATAATAGACTACTGTCATTCCTCCAAAATATATGTCCCTGAACGTAAAGGGATGAATCAAAGTGTACTGTTATAAATTACTAATATGAGAATATCTTTCTTATGCCACCGCTTGACATAACGTGTGATAATCCAGACTACTGAAACTGGTACTCTGACTTCAGTCATCATTTCAGCCAAGAGACTCTACTTGAGCAAAGTTTTTAAAATGTGAGATTAAAAAGAAGTTTGAACAAATTTGGCTTTTTAATAAATAGATAATGAAAGCAAGCTGCCTTCCTCTACAGCTGGTGTAAAGACACTGCTGCAGTGAAAAACTGTGCCAGGAACCTTTTGATTTTTCTTGTGCTTCAATAGAAATATGCAAGACTCAATGCAATGATTTGAGATCAGATTTTAATCATTATATCCAGTCTCTGCTCTTACTATAATGAAATTATATTTTAAATTACTGTAGAGTTGAGGATTGGACCTATTGTACAGTATTTTAAAAGTAAAAATTAGAGATTAACTGAGAAAATCAACTACCCTGGATATTATATACCAGGATCAGTACTAGATAAGCAATAAGCACCTTCATACAAGCAGCTATTATTCCTGGTGCCAGGGAAATGGCAAACACACTAGTTTTGATATTATCCCAGACTTGTACTTCTTGTGGATTACTTGGGAACAAAGTTATAGCGTTGGAGAAGCTGACTTTGCTGGATCTGTAATATTTTGCAGGATAACTGCTTCTTGGTGTCAGATCACTTCATACATTTTTTAGATTTATGGCAGTAGTTGCAAGGAAATGTTTACTTTTCCACAGTAGGATGAGCAAATCATATTTTATTTTTTCTTTATTGTCAACATGAACTTCTAGTTATCTGCTGTTCAAGTGCAGAATTTATGCCTACAAAAGTTTTCCATACACTGTTAGTTCATGCACATGATTTAGAATTAAAACATTGCTGCTAATAAAATAAATTTTGCAATGTATTTGCTTTCTCAGCATGATACGGCTGGTACTTCACTGCTAGTTTTCTCCTTTGCAGCAAATATGAAATTTGTTATACTGTGATGGGAATTTGTGTGGAAAACAAAAATTCACTATGCATTGCACCAAGAGGGAGTTCATCGATTCTCACATTATCCTCTTTCTGCCACAGTTCCACATTTAAACATAAGTCTCCAGAAATGAGAAACTGCTCAGGCAGCTCTCATGGATGTCAAAAGTAAAGTGCTATGGGCATGAGAAGTGGCAGAAAGAAAAGCCCTCTTCTTGGTTCAGCTGAACAGCAGCATGGCCTGAAAAAAGAAGTAATCGCTCATGTGTGGGTTTGTTACCCGTTTAAGGGTGAGAACTTCGAGTGCTGTGTCCAGTTTTGGGCCCCTCGTACAGGAAAGACATTGAGGTGCTGGAGCAGGTCCAGAGAAGGGCAAGGAAGCTGGTGCAGGGTCTGGAGAGCCAGTCTTCTGAGAAGTGGCTGAGGGAGCTGGGGTTGTTCAGCCTGGAGAAAAGGAGGCTGAGGGAAGAGACCTTCTCTCTCTTTATAACTGCCCAAAAGGAGGTTATAGCGAGGTGGGGGTGGGCCTCCTCTCTGAAGTAACAAGGGACAGGAAAAGAGGAAATGGCCTCAAGTTGCGCCAGGGCAGGTTTAGATTGGATATGAGGAAAAATTTTTACACAGAAAGGGTTACCAAGTATTGGAGCAGGCTGCCCAGGGAAGTGGTGGGATCGTCATCCCTGGAGGTATTTAAAAGACGGGTGATACGGTTTAGTGCTGTTTTTCGTCAGTGTTAGGTTGATGGTTAGACTCGATGATCTGAAAGGTCTCTTTCAACCTAGGTGATTCTATGATTCATTGATCTTTGGTGAGCCAGAGACCTAGATGGGCAAAGAAGGAAAGCGTGTAAGGTAGTGTGCACCCGTGTCACGTCTCTGGCATCCTGTGCTGCTCGAGCATTGCTTTTCTTTTTTTCTTTGACCTAAATGGGATTAATAGTATAAATAGGGACTAACAGTGTGTGAAACTCATACTCAAGTCCCATTCATAGCTGCAAGATAGATCTTCACTAGGACTGAAGCTGCAGATAGTCTTGGGCTAGTCTTTCACATAAAAGTGAAATTTCAGCCACACGAGTGATTATTTGGTGTCATAACTGTTCCTAGTACACATAATCCTGGCAGGAGGTAAGCAGTGATGTTTTGTAATTTTTGTGGCATTTGTAGAAACTAATGGCATTCCATTTTGGTTGCATTTTATCAGATTGTGGTAACAAAACTTGCCATGTTTGTTGTATTTTGACAGAATAAATATTTATATTAAGGAGTACATCTTGCTGCAAGGTGTCGCTCCAATTATATCATCCCATCTCTAAATAATTTCAGGACTTTACCACATATACATAAATATCACAGTGATGTTAATGAGAGTTTCATGGTTCTAGCAACAAGATAAATAGAATGCTTTAAAAAAGTTTATGCAAATATTATTTCTTCTTTATGGAATGACTTCTATCTTGATACTGTCTTTCCCAAAGTTGCTCAAAATGGGATTCAAAGACAGGGAGCAGCATGCGTACCCATTCTTTGCCCTGTGGGGCCTGCCTGGCCAGAAGCAACATCAGGACTGCTCTGTTACAGCTGGTGCAATGATTCCTTCATCAACATTTTGCAGCTGGGAGTAGCTGGGTCAAAATTTCGTTGTTGCTCCTGTCTCGTTGCTCCCCTGCAGGCTGTGGCAGGGGCTCTGAGCAAAGGAGCTGAGGAGACAGGGGCCGCTGCCTCGGGTGGCTGCCACCGCCTCTGGGCTGTGCGCACGTCAGGTTTGCTCTCTGCTGCTCCAATCATGCTGTCTGACCTGTTTTCTGTTCCAATGAGATGCATAAAAAATACAAGAACAAGTTATAGAATAAAAAAAACAATGGTACTTCCTTTTGAAGGGAATACTAGAACAGTATTCCCTTTTTTTAAGGGCATTTTTAAGGGAATTTAACACCTTTTAATAACTCAATCCATAGACAACAACTCAATCGCAAGTGCAAGTACACACAGCAACAATAACTAATGCATCGAAGTTGATGTGCTGCACATCCCCTCTGGGGGACAAGGAGTGGGTTGAGAAACTGAAGGGAGTAATCAGCACCGTCATTAATTTTTATTAATGACATTAAATACTGCAGGACTTCACTTAGCATATGCTCAGCTGAGTTATACACAATACATGCGGAAACATTCTCTTTGCATCAGCACAAAGATAGGTTTCAGAAATGAAAGAAGTCAGTGTCTTTTATTTTTTATATAAGCGAACAATAACCTTAGGATGCATTTTTATTTTCTGTCCTTCATCCTTACTGGGTTTTACCTGTTAGTAGTATTAACAAATACTCCCAAAGAGAGATGAGTTGGTGCTCAGGGACTCTTGTCACATTTTCTTGTAAACAGTCTCCTGCAACTTAAGTTAATAGTGAAATTGTTTTGTATTTTGTTGAACATAGATGTTTGTAGGTTCTAGTAAAGATTACAACTATGGCAATGTATTCCATGGAAGTTATTAAAAGTCTACTATCATTCCAAAAGCTTTTTATCAGTGAATATTTTATATATGTTTCAGGTATATGTGAAGGTCTTTATATTTGTTAAATAATAACAGGCCCTAAAAAAAGGCCCAGAATTCCATATTTGCATGATTATATAAATAAATTGTGTGCAAAACAGTTACTTTCATAATCTCTTACTAACAGTTTAATTAAACCAGACTTTTTTGTCCTGCCTGTTGTTCACATCTCCATTAAAACCACCATACCTGCCAGTCACTTCTCACTGTTGTTCTCTTCAGGCAGCTGTTACTATTTCTGTTGTTAATGCCTGCTGTGGCTTTTGAGCTGATCTGAAACAAAGTGGAGGCATGGCTACTCTTGCCTTTTCACCTATTTTTGTCTCTTTCCAGTGTTTGGGAATATAAATATAACTCATTCTGTCCTTCTAAAAATACCAAAATATAGCCTAATAAAAGTGTGATCAATATTGCTGAAGCTACATGGATTTTAGGGGGTGTGTGGAAAGAACAAAGTAATTCAGCTATTTATGATACAAGATAGAGTGGGACCGTTGTTCAAGTAAGGTTGCGTCTGTCCTCTCCTACTTCCAAAATTTTGGCATCAAATCTCACACCTGCCTTTCCGAGTGACTTACCCATTTGAAGTACAGCTTCTTCAGAGCAGGAACTGTCAGCATCTGTACATGTAGATAAGCCTTATCATATTAAAAAGAGTAAACCAAAACTACATGAGGAATATAACTAAGACTGCTGTAATTCTCAATCCTGCTTGGAATTTTTACTTTCCTAGTAGCTGTAGACTTTAATTTTCTCAGTTGGCAATCCCTCAGAAAGCTGTGCATATTTACCTGTTTCAGTGTTGTCATAGCTTGCAAACATCTATTTCTGATCATTTTCTGTTTCCAATGAAATTTCTTCATGCTGTGGGTTTCTCTCTGAGGATGTAATACATGAGTACAATGTTTATAAATATTATAGACAGATATAGACAAAGTCTGTGTGTTCTTGCTACCAGCCCCTCAAAACATCTGGAGTAACAGATAATGATATCCTTTGGCTTCAAAATAATCCTGTAATCCTTTAGGATGGAAGGGGAAAACTTTTCAGAAATGTTTCAGTTATTCAGTATGTGATATTTTGAGGAATATTGAAATTTTTGAAGTTTTACCTCATAAGCTGGTAGATTTCTATCTTCCTGTGACTTTTAGCTGCCTAGTAGTCCAGCCTCCAGTCATAAAAACGCTCACATTTTTATTACTGCCCTTTTCAATATTTAACTTTTCCACCTGCAGCTGAAGTAGTTTGGTGTCTAAATTGGTGGAATTATGCCCCTAAATAATTGCATCTGTGATCACATTTAATTACAGAAGGAAGAACGCGCTCGCAGTAGAGGAGATTAGGTTAAACGCTGCCTGTCTAATCAGATCCCCGGTGACTGACTTCTGGCAGTGCTTTCTCCCTAAATCCCGTTGCTGTGGATGCGATGACTAAAAGCTGTGCTGCCTGTGTGACTCCCATGTCTTCAGCAGACGGTTTTTGCTTTTCTGGTTTGAGAGGTATGATGGGGCCTTTAGGAACGAGCCCGGGCCTCATGGTGCTTTTGGCCGGACATAGTGTGGCAGGCCCCATGGCTGGGCAGGGCTGTGGGGAGATGGAGACTGGCCTTGGGGGACTGCCAGGGGCTGAAATGGTGGCCTGGGCAGGGTGTGGGGAGCCCCACAGTGTCTGTCAGGACCAGTACAGCCTGGAGGTGCCACCTTGGGCCCTGGAGCTGTGGTGGCCATGTTCTCCCAGGACCCTTGGGCCGGGTGCTGTAGTCACAGGTCAGTGTCAGGGCCTCAAAATACCAGAGCAATGATTCAGGGTGGGGTCTTTTTCCATGGTTTCATGAACCTTTTGTAATATAAAATTACATGATAAATAACATCTTGAGTTATATTAATACAGGAAAAGCAAGGAGTTCTTGGTCAAAGACACCAGTAAGGCAAGAGTGGCATCTAACTAATATTTATTAAGTGGCACACATGACACAGTTATTTGTCTTTCTGCACCATGTGGCTGAAGCGGTGTAAATTTAATAGTAATCTTCAATTTAATACAGTTAATCCAAGAAAAAAATCCAAGAAAAAAGCACCTGTTAGAAGCAGTTGGTAACCTGGAAGAAAACACATTGGAAAAGGAAGATTTGCTTTTTAGACTATGTAAAAATGTTTAATTTATAATTACATTTTTATGATGTGACTATATGCAAGCCTTTCTATATTGTCACACTTATGATGCGTAAAAGGTACAAAGGAGATCGGGGGGTTGCTTAGCTGCACTTTCTGAAAACAGTAAAATTATTCTAAAGTTTGAGAAGGTGCAATATCTGGCTTTTAAAATACTTAAAGACATGTTTTTGGAATCAGGGTTATACTCTATCATCAATAGTGAGGCTACTAACAAAAATAGTTATCCTTTTTAATGAACCGTATAACAAATCACATTTGAGAATAATACAAGTCTAAAACTGGCCTCCAAATCAATGCTTGCAATCTCGACTGTATTTTCAGAAAATCTGGCCAAATTCAGTGAGAACTTCTATCTGCACTTTGAGTATTGGGCAAGCATCAGGGATTGACAAATTTAAATCTAGGCTGCTGGTTTGGAAAATTTAGTTCTTTTTATCATCTCTGTGACTGGCAATAAACTGCACTTGTTTAGTTTCTTCCTTATCCTGTGGTTATGTTAGAGGTTTAGCAGTACAAAAATTGACATTTTACCCAAGTTCACCTTGATTTCTAGCAGTGGTTAGCAACTCTCAGTCATTAATTTGCTCAGTTAAATCAGTTTACAAGAGCGAAAGCAATAGTGGTAAAAGCTATTTACTGTATTATCAAGCAGTCATATAGCAAGAGTATTGCAAGTTACTGGATAATTACTGCTGGTTCAGAGTGGGTTGCCATAATTTCTATTCAAGAAGCTGTGTGGTGTTGGACTGTGGATCAGTAAATTAAGACTATTAAATGTTACATGTGGTGGCTGTATAACACACTCTGCTTTCAAGCTTCTTAATAGATTTACAAGTTCCTTGATAAAAGGAAAAACACTTCACCCATTAAGGCAGTCAGGTGTTGGAACAGGCTGTGCAGTGATGCTGTGCACGTTGTCCATCCTTGGAGATTTTTAAGACTGGTCTGGATCAAGCCCCGATAACCTGGTCTGCCCTCGAAGCTGACCGTGCTTTTGAGCAGGGGGTTGGACTAGAGACCTCCTGTGATTCTGTCTCTCATGTGATTTAACTTGGCATTGGCTATTTGAAATCACTTCCCAGGAAAGGAAGAGTAAACTGCCGCAGGTGAATGAAGTATGTGCTAGAGAGCTGTAAATTCTGATCATTTTGAAAACCATGAGCTTCAAAGCCTTGACTTTATGTTATGTTTTTACTTAGTTTTGTGTGTCCTACTTGTAGTAAAAATTGAAACAAATGCGTCAGGAGGAAGTTTCTTACAGTACTTTCTGGCCCAAATTCAAAACCATAGAATGTTAAATAGGCCACAGATAAGAAAGTATCTGAAAAAATGTTCAAAATTAATTTTGGGTAGCATACTGTGGTTGTTGATGACATATTGCCTGAAGAAAGAAGTATCAAAAATTTAGCAAATCACTATCATTTGAACCTCTAACAATTTTTATTCTCATTCTTTAGACAGATTCTATAGGTGCTGTGTGTTCCAAAGGTGTCAGACCTACTTGTATGTCTTTGGGTTTTTTCCCATTTTGATATTTTTCATCAGTGTCAAGTTTCTTTAATGTGACATATTCTTTTGCTTGTGCTTTTCAGGCTCTGTATTTTTCCCCCAGCATAGCTTGAATCAGTTTACATAGCAGCTGCAAAAATGCTGAACAGAATTTTTTTGGTAGCCTGGAAAACTTAAAAAAAGCCCCATAAAGTAAACTTGAACAATGCTGAATTACTTTTTACTAATTAATTGCTGAATGAATGCATGACATAATAGGAAGATAGTTAATTATTAGGATATTTAAACAATTTGAGTTTTTTTCTTCTTGAAATTTTAATGTATGAATGGAACATAAGGCATTAGTAGTTACAGGATTACTAGGATTATACCAAAAATGCTGAATGCTCTTGGTTTTCCCACATTACCAAAAAGATTGCTGAAGTGATGTGTCTAGAGACTCTTCTTACTGTTTAAAAATTCTGTTGTGACAACAAACTAAAACAGACGTATTGCTTGCTTTGATTGACACCGAATAGATAAATATACATATATAGTCATAGAGAAGCCGTGTAATAAAAAGATTTTGAGACAGGTCTTATGTCAGTTGTAGATTGTCAAAACACTTCTGATGTCAATGAAATTCTGTCATTTTTGCCTGGTAATATGTTTTCTTCTCTAAAGTTATTCTCCTGGGCAGGGCATGTGTTGTTAAAGTACAGTATATTTACACTGGTATTTGTAGTGATGGAGGGATCAGGCATATTGATACTAATATCCTTGTTATGAGCTCATTTACATCCACTTGGAGGAAGTTTGGATGTCTTGATTGTGTTAACTAGTCTGTCCCTTTATGTCCACACAAAATCTGATACAGAACTTATATGACATTGTATTCAAAACCCTGTGGCTTGGCTGTATTTTGCTTCTGGGAGAGTGGTGGATATGGCTTCCCTAGAGAGGGGAGGAAGGGATCCTGAGGAACAGCAGCCACAGGGTTTCAGCACATCCCTTCTTCTCCATCTAAGCTGGTGCAGTGACCTAGAAGCAGTGGACCATGGAGCTTAGCCCCTCTGTGATTTGCATGGGCGGCCTCGTCAATTCAGGACTTCTTTCAGGCTCTTCTCCAGACATTAATTGGTCTCATAACTCTGCTTATGGCTATGTCATGATCTACAAGCTTTTCTTCACAACCTTGAGGGCTAAATAATTGCTTTATATTTTTAAAGTTGAAGCCTGAAATTCGTGTATGATCACGTGAATCAGGAGCCTAGTATCTGCTGTGCTATGTTTTCACTGTCTTTTCAGTGCCCTCTTTCCACCCTTATTTTAGACTGCCATTGGAACTAAATTAGCAATTTAGCAACACTGTATTCCCAAATATTTCTTAAATCTAATATATCATAATCTTAAATCTATGTATCATATATAATGTATGTATATTTATCCTTCTATATTTAGCAATCTAAATCTTTAAAGAAAATACATTAGCTAGTTTGGAATATCTTGGCTCAATATTGTAACTGAGTCACATTATGGTGGCTTGGGAGGCCCATAAATAAAGTTTTTTTACGAAAAGTGTTTTCCCCTATAATGCTATTGACAGGCTTCAAATACTTGGCAAGATACTTTATTTCTTTTTTATAACATCCATGAAATAGATGGTTGTACCAATATAATTCAGAACGGTATTGGCATGTCATATATAATTGTCATTATTTTGTGCATTTTTTTTTTTAAGTTAAACAAATACCTCAGTGATCCATGGCAATTATTAGAATGTTTAGAATGTTGAAATTGTTTGTTTTACAGTATGACTTGAAATACAAAATAATTCCTAAATTATTTTGCACAAACTAAGAAATGTTTGTTTTATCTTGGTTCAAAGCTACTTGAAGCCTTAGCATTCAGTTCAGTGATTTAATATGTATATGTAAAGATCTGGGTTATATACAGTTACCAAAATATAAATATTGATTTAGTAATCATTTTATGTAGTGCTAAGTCCTACATCAAATACATAAGAATTCTGTTATCAAGTATAGAAGATTATAGTAAAGTAACTCTTCTTTTTGTATAGTCTTCTTTCTCAGTTCTCCTTTTTAAATAGGATTTTCCCTTTACATGTTTCTCTTTTAAGATTGTGATGTTCCAATTCTTATTGGCTAGGAAAGTAGTCTCGCTGTCACATAAAGCTATTTTCTTTTAACTGCCTTGTTCTCCAGATTAGCAGTGCTTCTCCAGCATTATTGGAGACAAAAACAACCGTGTTTTTATCAGGGTGCAGAATCTTGCTATATGGACTTTCAGACTCATTGATACAGTTTATATTCTAAACAGAACTTTGTTGTGATGAGGATGATAAGGGATATCAGCACCAGCCAAATAATATATAATGCTGTTGCTACAGTTCTGGAAAGGAGTAGACTACAGTCTTACTTGGGTACTTAAAAGCCTTGATTAGCACAGTGGTAGTACAGAGATTGCAGCAAGTTGTAGAAAATGATAAGTAATAATAATAAAGGTGTTTATACTCATTGATCTTAATGACAGCTCTGCAAGTTTTGTAAAATTGTCGTATCTGTGCTCCATTGGCTCATGTCATGTCACTTAACTTCATCTGTGCAAAGCTGGTCCAAAGGAAACAGGTCAGGTCTGTTGCATGTTCATTTACCAAATTGTAGGTAATCGCACAGGACACACAACCATGGAAACTTGGGGCTGTATGGGCAGGAATGTTCTTGGAAGTCAAGAGAGAGTCTTCAGCTAGTACAGAAGCAGAGGCAAAACTCAGAAATTCCTGATTTTGTGGTCCTGTAGACTGACTGTTGCAATGCTTTTCATTTAACGTGAATTAGAGAATAAAGTCACAGAATCTTGGAATTATATGGGGTTGGAAGGGACCTCTAGAGATCATCTAGTCCAACCCCCAAGTCTTGAAATTTTAAATTTGCAATAAAACAAGTGTTAATTAAGAAAAAGCTCTTTTCTACCAAGAGATCCCTGTCATTAAATACTATATAATTTTATTTTTAGTTTCACAGAGTTACTTCAAATGAGGCTACTGGGACAAAGGGCTCTGCTGAGCCCTTCTGACGTGACACAGTACAATCTAATGGAAGCCATTGCAGTCTATCAAGTTGGGGAGTTTCCTGCAGAAGAGAGGGCTTATGTGTGTTTTCATAAAGTAGAATGACTAATGTTATAAATATGATGTGCAGGTGTTAAGAACGTTTGATGGAAGCCGATAGAATTTCATCTGCCATGTTGAAAATACTCTTTATTCTTTTTTCTATCTTTGTTATATTGATTTCCCACACTAGATGGCAGTGCCTTAGCACTAGTGCATGATAGGGGAATTGATTGAATTTGTCCAGGGGGGGACAAAATCCTTCTATTTCATGTTGCCTTTTACATACACAGCTCAAAGAATTGCAGATAGGAGACTGGGTAATGATTAGCTGCGTATGGATGGGCAAAGGAAGATGCAAATGATTTCCCCTCTTCCTTTGTACAAACGAAAATCTATTCAAGCTGATCGAACCGGGCTCGCAGTGGCCGTAGGTGATAGGAACGGGGGCTATCTCTCTGCGCTGTCCCCAAAGAATTGTGCTTAGAGAAACTTCACATGAAATGCTGTATTGAGTTAGAGCTGAGAGCGCATCCAGACTCCGAGCAGATTGCCTCACAGTTTTGAGCCATATGTTGTCTATACTGAGAAGTCAGCGAGAGAAAAACACAGCTTCCTTCTCTTTCCAAGAAAACCAGGTGCTGGAGAGCTGAGAGATTATGAGGTGCACCTAGATATTGCTGTGTTACAGCCGGGGCATATACACGCACCTGGGAGCTGGGATGCACTCCTGGACTGTGTGTTATGTGAATGACTGGAAGTTTACTAACTTGGAAGTATTTTGACTAACTGAAAAGTCTGTGAAACTCTGATGGTGAGGACTGAGGGGAGATCATGATTAGACAAATGGGTCTGGAAGTGTACATGTGGGAGAAACGAGTGAAAGCTAAAAGCTAGAAGCTTGGAGTTGAAATTCAACTTGAAATTGTGATGCAACGTTTGAAATGTATGGATGACGTCCTTAAAAACAAAGGGTTATTAAAACAAACCAACCAACCCCCGCTTTGTCATTAGTTTTTTGGTCTCTAATGTTCATTCTTTCAATTTGTGTTCGCAACCTTGAAAGAAAACCTCCCCCTAATCCTGTGAAAGGAGGAGACAGGAGTTTGAAAAACAGCAGGTATCATTAGACTCTACAGTTACCATAAAAAAAACCAAAAACAGTTACATAACTTTATCAGGACAAATTCAATACCTTAAAAGATGAGTAGTAGTAGAAAAAAAAAAAAAAAGAAAAAGGGGGCCTGACATGGAAACAACTGATTTTATGAGAAACAGCTGAAAGAAAGAAGATAGAAAAGAGCCTGGAAAAAAAAGATGTCAGGAAGTCAAGAGCTGCCAAAGAAATAGCTTTCTCTATGTAAAATTCCTGAAGAGTCTCTTCATGGTGAGGTTTGCTCAAAAATAAGATCATTGTTTCAAGTTTTAGTCCAATTTATACTTAACAGGAGGTAAAGTTGATGCAATACTTTAATCATGCTTACTGGAGTTAAACATTTTAAAATCAGGAAAGCTCTTGCCTGAGGCTGGGAAGAATACTGCCATGAATACATTTTCTTAAAGAAAATTTAACTAAACTTGGTGTCTCCTGGGATTTCGCTGTTTGCAGCTTCTGCCTTATTTATTCAGTTTTATTTTATTTTTTGCTACATCCCTACTGAACAAGCTGGATAAAAAGAAATTGAAATACAGGAAAACAAATTTTCTTTTACTGGTTTTACTGGATCTGCCGTAGTAGCTGGAACTTTATTAATGCTGCTGGAAGGAAGGCAAGCCAAAGGAATGTTTACCTGTCTTCTACCACAACATTTACAGACACAAAATCTTTTTGCAAAATACACTGCTGTTATTTGCTGTCATTTTTTGCATGTCATGGAAAGTGATAGTCCTGCCTATAATTTATTTCATAATTCTGCCAGAGCAGAAGATGCAGATGGCTTACCATAAAAATGCAATGCAAATTATATTTGATAGTGCCACTTAGGCAATTCCTTATTCGTTAGGGTAAGCAACAAATGGTGCAAAGTTGGACTTCGTCAGGAATTTGGTGCTAAAGTGTGAGCCTTATACTTGGGGCAGTTATGTGGGAGGTAGAAGTTGCCAGTTCTTTGAATCAGAGAGAAGAAATGATTGAATATAGACCTCCCACCTCCCAGATGAATTTTCTAATCACCAGGTTAGGTTACCTATTCACTTTGCAACAATGATTTTTTTCTTTCTGAATTTGAATATAAATATCTTGCCTTGAAGGTTTTCGTGAAACAGAAACTTGTTTTCCAGTCGGGCATCTTCACGTAGGGAGGAAGTGTGAGACAGAGTTGTTTAAGGAAAAAGGTCTGAGGTGTCTGGAGAAAAAATGTGTATTTACCTGAACAGTATTATGCAAAAATTTGAATTTGGAGAGGTTCGTTGTTGGTTCGGAAGGGTTTTTTAATGTTCTGTCTTGGTTTGGTTCTCTTTCATCTTGTAGTCAGATGATAAACTGGGATTTTCCCTTTGTACAGATCTTGGGGAAGTCTGAGAAAAGGAAGTCATATGGAGAGTAAGTGGATTCCTTACAGAGTTCCAGTCTTCCTGAGCCCACAGCTTCACAGACTGGGTGATATACAGTATTATACAGATATAGGGGCCTATTGGGTACCCCAGTGCTAGAGTTTCTTTAGCATTAACATAATAGCACTTTCAGAGAGTCCTCTAACCAATATGCACAGTATGCAGATCAAATTTCAGTTAAAAAGAAGAAAGGTAATTTGTAAACTTTTAATATAAGTTCCAAAGGAACATGTCATCTATATTTTAAAAATAATTGGAGAGTCTCATTAAAATCTGATTATCTCATCAGTCGTTCTGTAGCCATTTTTACTTTATTTAACAGCCATGCCCAGCACTTTGGGAAGCAACAGGAACCCTCTTCTTTTTGTTCATTCAAGCCAAGAGCAACTCACTCTAATAGGAGATTTTTATCTTGTTCGCATGGCAGTTCTGATTAGATCTGAAGAACAAATGAATGACAGGAGGCTTCAAACCACTCAGATGACTTGTCTTTACCCATAGCCGTGATTTAATTGTAAGCAGTAGGTTTGCCTTCAAGAATTAGGCTGTTTAAGCATACGGACTACCCTTGTTTGTTAAATGTTAACATCCATAATTCAGATTTTATTTCCTCAAAAGGCAATGTGCTCTTCCAGAAATTTTCCTGGGTTTTCTGTGGCTGTGTTTTTGAAAAAAAAACAAACAAACAAAATGTTAACTCTGTCCAGTTTTGATAATCTTGGCATTCATGAAGAAAATATTCAAGGTGTTCTCTCTAGACAGTGTTGTTTATGGGTTTGTGCTGCTGGTTCCCCTCCCCAGTATTTTGCTTGCCTCCTCCTGATACTGAAATGTCATCTCCACAACAGGAACAATGGAGTTGCTACTCTTGTTAAATTAACGTTAGCATTCCTCATTGCAGCTTTTATGCCATCCAATCACTTATTAGTCAAGCACTTTAATTACTCCAGCCATCATCTGGAAGATACCCTTCTGATTGTTGGACTTAGAAAAAGAATCCTATCATAAATTCCATTTTGAATGGCTTTTCTTGTGGTAGATACTCTTCCAAACCATTTATTAGGCACTCTTGTCGCCCTCCTGATTTTTGCCTTTTGCTTCCTTACTTGCACCTATACAGCTTTTTTCTCCTTTTGCCATCATCTTCCTCTTAATACTCTAAAGGAATTCATTATCCTTTCCACTGTGATACCACTTTCTTATACCTTTCTTTTCTCAGTTTTGATTTTTGTGTGCATTTTGAATTTTTTTTCCGCTGTTACTATTAATGTCCACCAGTGTTTTGTCCTGCTCTTCTTTTTCTGTTTCTTTAATTACTTTTAAGGTTTTTTTTTAAATTTAAAAATCTGTTTCTTTAAACAAATTGCTTCTAAATGGAACACGTTGTTCTACCAGCAATTGAAGACTTGTGTATTCATGGTTTTTTTTAACATGTAGTCCACTTTATCGCATTTTATTTAATTTCTAGCAAAGTTAAAACCCTTAAAAGACAACAGCTTTGGTTGTTTTCTGATTGTCTTTGTTTCCTCATCTCCATCCTGCCAGACATATGGAAAACAGCTGGTTCCCTTGTTTTCATTCCTTAACTGTTACTTCCTATGGTCACATGCTGTTCCAAATCAATGCAAGTTCTTTGGGTGGCATAATAGAGATAAGAGATTGGTATTTTCTTTATAAAATGCCATGCTTTTTTTTTTTTTTCTCTTTCTTTCAATTCATGTGTTTTAAAAAAGGGGCTGAAACACATAATTTCACTGTTTAGCGCTTTCTTATTGTACTGCATTCGTGAGTAAAATTCTGCAACATCCTTCGCTTCCATTTACTGTGTTTGGTTGCTGCCGTAGATTCAAGTCCTCAGTCCACCTGGTGGCTAGAGAGAAGGTTCAGGTGCAAGTGGAGAGGTGAGAAACTTCTGCTATAATCTGCAGAGCTTCTGTGAGTATGTTCTGCCAGGGGATCTACGACAATAGCCAAATTGGCATTTTTCATCTTAACTGCCCTGGATTAATCATAGAGCCAGTAGGCTTAGTTGGTGACACGTGCAGGTGCCTCACTGTGTACATGAGGACAGTTTCTCAGGGGTTGCAGCCTCCTTTCTGAAAAATTGAAGAAAGCAGCTGATGGACAGCAAGATCCCTTGGGCAGATGCTGGCAGCAGGTCCAGCAAGGCGAGTGGTTGGCCCTCTGATTTCCTGTGCTTGCTATGGCTGCTCCTGTCATTCGAAAATCCACATTTAGTTCTCTCTTTTTTTATTTACCAAATGCCTGTTTCCTACAGATGGAAAGCAGTTGTATCACCTTTCTATGTGGAGACATGAGCACTGACAGACCATACTGCTCAAAGGATGGTACACATGGTAAATTGTGACTGCCCTTACACCACTCGAGTAGTAAAGCTTTATGCTTTTTTATATCTTAAGACAGACTCAAAAAGGCAAAAAGTTGAAATAACAGCTAATAAGATTTTTAGAGTCTATGTTTTTTGTCCATTTTATTGTTTGTTGCAGTTTTTAAACTTTCTACCTCATTTCAGCAGCAGCATTCTCACCACAATTAATGCAAATGTACTATATAATAATAGCAGCAAAGGTAGTGAGGTAGATTTATGTCCTTCCCACTGTTAGAGGCAATAACTTACAAAACTGAAATGCAATAATTTCTGTGTTAATATCCCTATATAGTTACATAATGAATTTTCTTCTCTTTAAAGATGTCTCTAAGAAATTAAAGGGAAAATGGCCAATTTTACCCAACTTGAAAATTATTTTATTTAAAAAAAAAATCACAAAAAAGACTATCCTAAAAATTGTTGTCCATCAGCTTTTTTTATTCCCCACCCTGTATTCTATAGACTTGATTTTCCCATTTTATGTGTGTAATTTTAGCATCGCCTCACTGTCATTTTAACCTTGTGAAATTTAATATTAAACTGAGTGTTTATGGAAAATACTGTTATTTATGAAGACGGCAAGAGAAGCAAAAAGCATTAAAATTCAAGAGGAATTGTTTGAGGAGGAAGGGAACATCATATTCAATCACGCCATTTCTTAAGAAGCCGACAAGAAAAGACACAGGATATTTATCTGGAATGATCACAGCACTGTCTACAGACAGGAGGCAAAACCTGAACCGGCAATTTAATTTAAATATCCAAAATTGCTGGTCCTGAGGAACCCAGTTACCACTATTAAAATTATTCTTTGTCTTACGCTGGAAGCTCGTTACTGGCAGTCTTCAGTTTGGGATGCTGAGTGTTGTCGTCGGGTGCACAGCTCACACTCCTCCGTTTCTGACAGGGGAATACAGAGGGTAGCTGGTGGCAGCTCTTTCTCCTGGGGCTGGCATGGGCAAAGCCAGCTGGCATCCGCAGGAAGGGAGGTGAGATACTTTTTAAAGATGAAAAAGTCAGAGCAGACTTAGGAGGCTGAAAACGAGAACAAGGCAAGGTGAGAGCAAGCTTTTCCTTTTTCTAAGTGGCTGAGGATGGTTCAGTTGAACAACTGGTGGTACGAACCCCAGAACACAGTGTATTCACATGTACATTCCTGTTGGGTTTGATGGACATGCCTAGTATTTTATCATCTTGGTTCGTAGTGTACTCGCTTCGCTATTTGACATTTAAAGTTATGGTTGAATTAAATCTTGCAAAATGTAACATTCGCCCTAAAACATTCTGTTCCGTTAGCTTCAATCCATACCGTTTAGTACTAATCGCTATTTATTTACTGTGTCAGAGACACCAATCGAAAATCCCTCTAAACAGCTACAGATTTTTGTATGATACAATGAAGAAAGAGACAAAATCCCAATTTCCCCATATTCTTTCCAGATCTCATCACAGATTTCCCTCCATTTGCAAACCATATATCATATATTTTCCCCCCTTTCTGTTTACACTTATTAAATCATTTGGGTGGGGGCGTGATGTTAACTTTTATTTGAACTATTTGCTAAAAGTCTTTAGGCAGAGTTTGCTGAATTTCTGATCTGGTCAGTACCTTGAGTTTGTAATTCTCCTTTCCCTGACTGGAGGGTAGAACTTGTTTCCGAGTATGATGGGTTTTGGAAAAGTCAGAAATGTAACCTCACTCTTCCAGCTTAGAAATTATTTTGGATCTTCCTGAGGGACTTTAAAATACAATTTTCTAGCAAACGAAAATGGACTGTCAGAAAATAAAAAGAAGAAACTGCTTATTAGGTTTCCATAGTAACACATATAGAGTATTTGCAAAAGTTTGATTTTATTACATGGTGCTGTTGTCTGGTATGAATAGATCAGTTTGGCATCATGAGTTTTGCTTCACGTTCTACTGGGTTCTGGCTCGTCATGGCAATATAAGCAGCAATCAGTGTGACGTGCAAACGAAGGCAGTAGTGTTCGGTGGTAGTCTGTATAGACAATTTAACTTCTTATTGTCATAGAAGTTTTACTCATTTACTGTATTTATTGAATGGAAGAGCCTAGTGAAGAAAGCTGCAACCTTTAGCTTCATTTTGTTATAGACTCCCTATGAAAAACATAGCATGATATATAGGGTTTGAAATCCTGTTTCTTTTCCTTAACTATTGGTGTTGCCTATGTTTTTAAATTGCCAATATATGTTGGCGACGTAAGGATACACCTTATTGATGTTCTGTTCTCTGGGAGTGAGATCTCTGAAAAGTAATGCCTGTGGGGCTGGTAGAATTCCTGGAAATGGAGGAGTGGGCCCCAAACCTGCACATTTGCAATTGCTTAAGTAGTTCTGCAGAGAGGGAGTATGAAGGATTGGATCCAACTAAGGGCTGACAAGGAATCAGTCACAGTCAGGTGCATTTTTTTACATACTTTAAAGCATATGTAAATTAATGGAATACAATAATAATAATAATAATTTTATTTCTGTGAGCTGAAATACAATTGATCACATTCATTATGATATGGTCTGCAGAGATTAGAGACTCTCAGTTATTTCTGATGCGGCTGTGTGGGAGTGAAGTGACAGTGCATTTGCATCCTCTTGTTGCAGGGTCAGTCTTATTTCCTGCAGGTTAGTAATGAACGTTTGTATATAATCCTGCATCTCCTTTTGTAGGAAAGGTAAGGTAAGCCAAATATTACCCAATAATTTCATTAAAGAAAAAAAATATAATTAGTAATCAAATATCACAAGGAGTTGGATGAGAGTTTGCTCTCAGTCTTCATTTAGAAATACATTCTGTATCTTAAGACCAAAGGTAAAAATAAAAAAATATTCCTCTAGTAACCCATTGACACACCTGTAACTTTCTGTTTTATCGCGCTTTCTGTGCAACTTTCTGCTGTACTGGTTGGCTTGCAGGAAAGTAGGATATAAGCCTGGGAGTGACATAATGGGTGCGCAGATCCAGTCCTTTGCCTTAATAAGTAAATGTACATCATCCTGCTAATACATCTGTATCAATTTAAAACCTATCACTTCATCCACTATGGCTACTTTTGTTGGTTTGAAATGTCCAGCCTTAGCTTTAGTCAGAGTCAATTTATTCTTTTTGTTATATGCTGATACTGCTTTAGTTTAAATAGCTCTTCTTGTTCCATTATGAAGAACAATCACATATTTTCTGTGTGTTGGTTTGGTAGGATGAGCAAGATACGATTTTGTCATGTACTATTATTTGATAGTGTTGCCATTCCTCAGATCTTTCTAGTAGCTTTACTTTCTTCATCTGATCCCATTTAACTGTACATTCTCTGAAGAAGATAGAATTGTATAGAGTACATTCTATGTGATTTTATCATTACTGTGGCATTTACACATTTTAGGATAACATTCATTATTTTCACAAAGCCATATCCTGCAGACATTAGTTTACAAGATTAAGATAGTCATATCTTTCTCTTCCTTTGTTGTTTCCAACTGAGGAATTCCTTGTCATTAGCCTATCAGTCAGCTCACTTGGTAGTATTGCATTTCACCCCACTACATTTCACACTACTTCAGTTCTTCATTTATGATATTCTGATCTTGGCTTATTGACTTGCCTGAACCCTCTAAACCCTGTATTGTCTGGAACATTTTTCTTGATCTGTTCTGTTTCTGCTTTTTTTTTTTAATTTTTTAAATTTTTTTTTCTATAAGCTGTTGTGTCTTTTTGCAGCCATGTTGCAACCATGCTACTGCCTTCACAACCAAGAGATGCAGGATAGCATGGCCAAAATTAATGCAAAGCTACTTCTCTTCAAAAAATATTGCCTTCTACAAACTCTTTGACATGTGGTTCTAGTGGTTATTAACATACTGCTTTCAATCCAGTCTTCTTTGACATCCTGTGCAGATGTTTCGACAGTCTTCATTCTTTTCTTGGCATTATTTTTATAAGAATATATACCAGATATTTTTGAAAAATATAGGGAATATGTTGGGGAATAGAGACCTTTAACAATAGCTGTTGGATGTCTTTTATATATATATAAAAAAATAATATATATATATCTCTAATCTCAACACCTGCTAACATTAACAAGAAGAATTTTGGGAGGAAAGATTCTATAAAAGGCAACACAAATCATTGACTGTGGGTTTTTTTTGTTGTGCAGCAAAACATCAATATGTTACAATACAGAGGCTCTACTCTCTGTGGTGTGTTTATTCCATCAGCAAGTAATACTGACAGGCAGGACAGCTGACATTCCGATTAATCTCACTTTATTTTATGTAGAATTAAAAGCAACTGTAGATAAGAGCAGCTGACTCTGGGATTTCAGAAGTTTCTTTTTGTCTGTTCTGGTGCATAAACTGCTGAGCACTCCATAGCTTTAAAATTTCCTTACTCTTTCAAATTGCCGAATGACGTAAAAGATGCTTTTAAAAAAAAATGTAAATACTGTAAAACAAAATTCCTTACAACATGATCATCATAAACATCAGAGACAAAATCAGTTTTCAAATTTTGAGTGCAATTTTGTTTTTCCTCAGGAAATACCATTTTCTTCTTTGGAGTTTTTCGGTGCACTAAACTGCTGATCTTGTATCTCAGGTGTTAACAGAAGGGGAAGAAGAGCCAGGATGAGTGCCAAAATGAGCTATGGGTAAAATTAGGCTGAGAATAAAAGAACAGCATAGCACTTAGTGGCATTTGTCACAGCTTGCTAATTGAACATTATGTTAAGATATGAAAATCTCATGATAAGTACAGTTTATTGTTTTTTGAAGAGAATTCCTTGGTTATACAACTTGGAATAATCTAGAAATTGAGCAGTGCCCTACTGTGCGTTACATTTGTTACCAAATAATGGGCATTGTCACAAAGAAAACCTCTCATCTTGTGGTGGAGTGGTGATGTTCAAAAGTGTAAGAAATATCAGTGTGAGGCACCCTTTCCTATTCACAACACCATTGTTTCTTGTTCTTCAGAAATCTAGAAAGTGCTTAAGATTGTCACTGATACTTTTTAGAGGACTTCTTTTAAAAAAAAAAGAGTAGGTTATCTATGAGACCATAGTATATAATGGAATTTGATTTATAATCTCAGCATAACCTGAACTCATACACAGGTGTTTCCCCAAGTCTTTGTGCATTTTTTTCAAATTTTATGTGTTTATTTGTGTATTGCTGGTAACTAAAAGTCTTGCATCATACCACATTACCATTACATGTGGCTTGAATAATTTGTAACATTTTTGCTTTTCGTGATTTAATATTTGCTGCTCAGTGGATTGTTTCATCCTTTAGCTTAATATGAAATTACTTTAATTGTATCTTGAACTCTACTTGTTCCTCTTACTTGAAGCTAAAGGTACCCATTAGAAAGGAATGCTACATTTCCAACAGAAATTGGGCAACAAATTTGATACCTGCTGTGAGAGTTCAGAAAACTGCTCCCAACTGTGATATTAATATTGCATTGTTTATCAGGAAGGTAACTTGCTGAGTTATTTCAAGTTAAAGGCCAGGGTTATCTCCCACTGAGATAATAGCAGCATATTTCTTTCTACAAAAGTATTGGTCTAATTATGTTTTCAACTGTGCTACTAACTACAGTGGCCATACAGCTACATACATTAGGGTTAAAATGACTTTACATTGTACATTTGTCCCTAAATTATCCTGGTTTTAAAATATATTTGTAAATTTTTACACAGTAGCTTGTTGCCTTGCTTTTGAATTACCGTATTTAAATGTAGTAATTCAAGAAAATTAGCTGCATAGATTTCTGAAAGATTTGAATGTTTTAAAAGGAAAATATTTTTTTTTTTGTGTTAAAGAACAGTACTAATTATACAATTTATTATATATTAGTAGTTTTAAGGGAAGTTACAAATTTAGCATGTGCTAGGGTGGAAAGAGTGTTCTCAGTTGTAGTCTGTCAGAATTCTACATTTTGCAGAGGTGAATAAAAAGTAACATTAAAACACTAATCAGTCAACTAGGCAGGAAATTCAGCAGCACCTTTTTGGTCATATTGTATGTTGGATGCCTGTTTGCAAAGTTTGTGTTAAAAATGTTTCTAGATCCTTTAACTGAAGCTGAACAGATGGATTGCCAGCATAGTTTGAGACAATGGCAATATAATATTATGAGGAGGTATAACAGCAATTAAGTCTTATTTCTCTTGGTGACTATTAGTAATAATATTTTAAACTTCTATAGTCCCTCACACCTGAAGATTTTAGTGCATTTTAAATATATGATTTACGGCTCACATTTACTGCTAGGACTTATGGGATTACCATTTCTTTAAATATAGTGTAATACAATCAAAGAAAATACGAATCTGCAAGGCACTTATGAGGGCTACACAAATGTATGAGTAACTGGAGGTTGTAGTCCATTGCAAAATTAAAACCAAGGTAAAAAATTACATGAATAAATTTAAGTGTTTGAAATAGAAAGGAAGAAAAGGAGAGTAGAAGAAAACTATGCTTTTAGTCAATTTTGTGCAAACTACTTCTCCATGCTGAGCTATGTAAAAAAATTAATACCTGCAAAATGGCAGGCTAAAGGAACATCCATAATACTGGGTGAAAGTTCGTTATGAGAGATGTTAACTTAGTCTTTGAATTGACTAAGCAGGTAATGCGCTGAAGACCTGAGCATTTGAACGCCGTTCAATAGACAGCATATGGCAAGGGAGAGCTTCCCTGCGCCTGCTGCAGCCACACTTCCAGGTGACATGCTTAATAAAGGGACTCAGCTCATGCAGATAGAGTCAGCTCCTGATGATCTGAGGATGAATTATTGAGTCTCAGGGTTAGGTGTGCCGCTGAGGCGCGGGCAGGGGAGCGGGCTCGGCGTGGGCTGGTTTCATGTCAGGAGGAGAGCAGGAGGAGAGCAGGTATACCCAGGCTGAGCCCACACCATCTTCTTGACTGCTTGCTGGGTGCCAGCTGGGGGATCCCCCTGCTCCGCGCTCATCAGCAGCGCTGCCCTTTTCCTGCACCCTTGCTGTGTGTTCTTACAGCCAAATTTCACATCTTGTCTTCTATTGTATGTGGGTTCAGGTTACCCAGGTTATCCAGCCCCTTCACAGCCTGAGAGCATATAACCAAGAGCTGATTGTTGCCTGCTGTTTCCTCTTTACATTTTGTTTTTTTTTTTAATGTACCAATTTGCTAAGAAACTATATTAAAAGTAGGAGTAAAATTAAAAATGCTAATTTTAGAGTTATAACTTATATGTGACTTCAAAATTAGGCTTACTGCTGCGTTTTAGTAATAGGATTCATTATCTCTTCTAGTGCCAAAAAGACATTCCTACTACTAACTTAGACATTTTGCTCGCCTTGGGCTTTTGTTGCAAAGTGAATTTAAACCATTCCTGCAATGTAGTTGTTCTGCACAAAATTGATAAGACTGCCCACTTCAGAATTTTATGTGAAGTAGGTGCTCTCTGCTTAAAGAGGACGTACCATGAGATTTAAATTTCACACGGTTTTATTTCACATCCCTTTCACAAAAAGTATTAATTACGTCCCACTTTATGGTACTTTCACATCTACATTCAGAATTTTAAATCTTTCATTGATTGTTTTCAATGCTTTACTGTAACGTACCATGAGTTTTGGAGTGGCAGTAACACACGTATATTCACATATGCAATTTTTGGCTGTAAACTATATTTTGTTCTAACAGAAGGCATTATTGGCACTGCCAGACCCATTGATTCTCAACTGCAAAGCCCAATCTGTGCTTTGTGAGTTGGCTTTCTATTTATAGACTATATTAGGCACAGTCATTTGGGAATAGTAAAATGACGTAGTCATGTTGCTTTTAAATTAAATTAAATTGTAAATTGTACTATTAATATGTAGTTTTTAACTACTTCAAAAAAAAAAGCAAACTCAAAAAAAAAGCCAAAATCAACAACATTTTAAATGCTTAGCGTAGTCATTTATTCAGGATACTTCAGTTATTTTCCAGCTAATCAAGCTTCCACTTCTTGTAAAAAGCTTTAAATTTTTTGGTTACTTCCATGATGGAAATAAAAATGTCTCAAAACACTCTGCCCAGGATGATTTTACCTACCAAGTTAAAGCTTTGAAATCTTCCAGATTCTCTCTGTGAAACTTCCCTAATTGAATTCTTGGTCAATCAGTGGCATTACCTCTGTAATGATAAGATGCCATTTGTTTCATCAACATCATCAGCTGCCTCACAGAGAAATATGACAGTGTAATATTACACTGAGTGAAATCATGTGAAGTAGATATCTGAAAGGTTAAAATCTACATTTTCACCGTTTCTGCCAGAGCGTATCTGAGTAAGAAAAAAAAAAAAGAAGAGCATTTTGAATAGTAATCTTTTCCTCTGGCCTTTAGTTCCACATAATATGCTAAAATGATAGTTGCTTTTAAAATACCAAGCAAATTTTTCTTTGAAAGATTTCCAACTTTTTCATCTAATATGTAATATCAGGCTCCTGTTGAAATGGAAATAAGCTGGTATCAGAATTTTTGCCTATTAGTCCACCTGTAATTCAACCTATTGGACTTGGCTATAATGTGCATGCTCAACTTTTTGTTACAAGGCCAGGGCATTTTCTTATTAATGTATGTAACTGTGCTAGTGATATATTCCTAAAGGCTTTGAAGAGCCTTCCTCTGTGTCTTTGAGCCAAATGGAAAATGTAAGACTTCCACAAAAATTTCAAAAGCTTTGATGTTGCTAGTAAGACCATAGGTAGTATTTGTTTTTGGAACGTGTGGCAATAAAGATAAGGTGTTTCACATTTAAATCTTTAGTTTTCAGAATTCCTCATTACCAGCATGCAACCACTAGTAAAGTCAGTAAAGTTTCTGCTCTTGAACTATTTGTCTTCAATTTTTTAGACACTTTAATTGTCATATTTAGCAAATGATTATATATAAAAGAAGAGTGGAGGGAGGATATGTATGTGTTAAGAGAGCACTTCAGTGGTATTTCACACTCATACGTCTGCTCAGATTTTAGACTTCTGACTCTGCCTCATCGCAGAACGTGCTCTTCTCATTTTTCCTCTGCTACTTCGGGCTGTTGCAGTTGTGACCTATTTTAGCACTTGTTGCAAGTAGATTTTGAACAAATAATAAGTTCATTTGAGCTGTGTGTTCACAAAGATTGTCTCTTGCTGAGTAGCTCTCAGTCACTGAATCATTGTCCTTCCCAACTATAACCAGCTGCCTTTCATCTATCCCAGTTTGTTTAATCTGCCTTTTCTCTTCCATCTCTACTTATAAGCCTGTCAGCGTTAGTGACTACTCTTCCAGCCTCAGCCTTCTCATTCCCATTAACTGTTGGTAAAAATAATTGGTTTACTACATTTTACGCCTTCCTGTGCCCTTCCCTCCCGTTAAGGTCAATCTACTATCGCTGTCCTCAGCAGTACCCATCCAGCACACGGATTTGCAGCTCCTGTTGACTGTGTATTTTAAGATCTCCTCTATGTTGATTTTGAGAAGATTTAACTTGCTTCAGTCCAAAGACAGAAATATGGGAAATTAACTTTCAGTGATGCAATTAAATGCTTCATGCAAGCTAAGTGCTTACATTTGATCATTATGCAGCTGCTTCAGACCAGGCGGGCTAATTTCACTGTAAACAAGATGTACTTGAGAGACCTATGCATCCACCTCAAGTAATCCTGCTTCTGTTAGGCTCACCAAAATGCGTACGCTGCTACAAGCATGTAAAGAGTGCACAAAACACACAGAGAGCAGAGATGCAGCTCTGTCTCAGTAGAGGAGGTGAGGGGCAGACTGATCAGCTTCACCATATGGACACTGCCCCAGCGGATTGGTGAGCTCCATACCATGAAGGTGTCACCATAAGCGTACAGGGCATGGCCAAGCTGGCAGGAATAGGAGAAGCAGGGTGGGGAAAGAGGAGGGAGAATGCAGAGGTGGAATAAGAGCTCTGAAGGACCCTGGACCACGATCCTCACTTTTCCCCCCAGTCTTTAGAAGCAGCCCAAAAAAATTCCTAGCGATATAAATTCTATCAAAAGTTTCCATCAATGACAACCCTTCCAAACAATGACTTTTATTTCTTCTTTCTTGCACTCAGTCTCGATACTTGTATCTTCAGCTTTCACTGCAACTCCCCAAGCCTGCTACCGGGTTTGGCACAGGTATCTTGATTTGCTTTTAAGTCTGCTGTTTCTGCCTACTAATTCCTGCAATGATCCCCTGCCTGCCAACAGCTGGTAAAGAGGCATGCATTAAACTCTGCTCATTCCTCCTGGCTCTGAAACTCTATGGGCCTGAAATGTGTGTATCTCTCATCAGCACACGTTTGGCAGAGGCCCCTTACTGAAAGAAAAAGTGGGTGGGAATTGGAAGAGATGGTGTTATCTCTGCACTTGCCCCAAGTATTCCTGTGCTCAACACCATAAGCACAGAAAAAGAATATAAATCATCTGGACAGTCTTTTGTTCCTCTAAACTGTGCTCCCAGATTCTTTGAAACCTTTAGTGCACACGCTGAGGGGTTCCCAGCAGTAGTGTGAATAAAGCCTCTCCACCTCTAGTCTCTCATATCTTAGCCAGGACTTTGGCCATTGATGACAGGAGTGGCTCTGCTGCAGATCCACGGAGCTGCTTTATTAGAGCAACTTGGTGATTAACCCACGTGCAGTGAAGCTCAAACATCTGCACAGGGTGATTCCATGCATAGCCAACTCTATACCACCACTGAGATGATCATCAGTTGTACAATTGCTCACAGCATGCAAAACCATACACACTAGGCATGTATAACTTCTTATTTCCTCCCTCTACTGCCTGCTCTAAGAGCTTTCTGGGACAATCTT
This sequence comes from Calidris pugnax, assembly GCF_001431845.1. Taxonomy (NCBI): domain Eukaryota; kingdom Metazoa; phylum Chordata; class Aves; order Charadriiformes; family Scolopacidae; genus Calidris; species Calidris pugnax. Next base: position 354,867 of record NW_015092240.1, on the reverse strand, counting down.
TAAATCCAGTTTTACCTCTTCCATCTAAACTTTTATTCTATCAACCAAAATTTTAGTCTCTCTTGTATATAAATACTCCTCCTTATATAAAATACCCATCTCTAGAACATGGACATGCAGCGTGTATCTAGAATAATTCTACCTCCCTCACGCCTCAACTGGGCACGTTTCTTGGGAGATTGCAACTTCCCATCTACTCCAAGCACAGCAGCAATGTGTCTCTCCTGAGTAAGAAGAACAAGGACAGTTGGGCTGTGAATTGGAGCCGCTCAGTGGTGGAATAAAACACCCTACATTAAACAGTGGTGCAGGTGGAGTCCACGTTGTAGCACTGCTGCTCAGAGATTGTCCTTACCCAGCTGTGGACATGATCTGCTGCTGGTGAGGGATCTGACAAGCCTTGTTGGCCAATCTCCCTCAGAAGTTTTTTGTAAGGCACTTGCAACTGTCTGCATCATTTATTCAGCCTCATCATTTGATAGTGATAGCTTAAATGAGCGAGATTTTTGGCAAAGTCCTCAAATTCATTAGAAATGCAGGTCTGTTGCTGGATATGACAGGATCTGGGAACTCATTAGTCACACCTGACAAAGAGCAGAAACTGCTACAGTAGGTGTTTGTGATCTTGACTCATTTCAAGTAAAAGTCTGCCACAGTCTAGGGGTTCTTTTTTGAAAAACACAGTGGCATCAACGCAGATTCAAGACAACAGCTTCTTGGATGGCATCTTGCACATCATGCAGAATAATCTGTCTAGTGGTACACACATTTATCACTTTTTTCTGGGTATGCTTTCAAACTCAGAATTTTTTGGATATGCTGCAACAAGGCTGAGATTGCTCAACGCTCTTCTTCAAGCATAGTGATATGATTTTCCCCTTCTGAATAGTTTTTCAAACAGTTTTTCTTCTTAATGTTCAGAGAGAACATGTTCTGTGGTGGATATGTGATGGTCATTTCTAGAACTTGGTTGGCCAGGGAGGGAAGTGAATATCCAGACTTGCTGCGGGTAGAATGGCATGATCTGGCAGCGTGTTGTAGTGGTGTGTCACGAGGATGGTGATGATGAAGTACTGCACAGGTGAACCACAGACTTCACAACATGTAGTTGAAGGACTAAACAATGTTGTAGCATTCAGTGATTGATCAGAGCTCAGCGGTGGGGGCAGCAGTACCCTCATCAGTTTGCCGAATTTGGGGAATTGAAATATCCAGTCAATGGCAGATGATACAGGTGGAAATGTAACTGGCTGTGAGATCATCTTACGCATTGTTCTTCAGCACAGCAGACGCAATAAGCGCTTATAATGGCCAACATGGGCAGCTGAAAGAACAACATGTTTTGGTTTGGGAATAATCTCTCTTGTTTCAAAATGATTCTTGAATTCAGAGAATTCTGAAACTGAATCCCATGATGCAGAAGCACTTATGTTGAGTTGCTCAATGCGTCCCAGCTGTGCTGATCTAACTTCCAGGCAGGGATGTTGTTGCAGTGACAGCGGCAGCCCTTGACGCTGTGAGTGCTTGCTGCTTGTCCTCAGGAGCACGGCTTCCTTCTCTGAGGAGCAGTGCCACACTCCCACTGGTTGTGCTTATTCTGCACAGGATTACACCCTTCCTGCCAGAGCCCCGGAGTTCTGTTTGTGAGCTGGGACACCTCTTGCAGAAGAAGTCAGCGGCAAACAAGTGTGACTTTTTGTGGTGAGCAATGTGAACAAAACCACACCAGCTGTACCCTCGCAGGGAGGAACTGTGCCTGATGTTATTTCCTCATAGGCCAGAAACAATATTCTGCATATACAGCAGTGGCATCTCATGTAGATATTCATATGTCAAATAATTTGAAGTGGCCTTTCATGCATACATCATATTTTCTGCCTCCTGCCTTCATTTCCCCGTCTGTGGAGGAGTCTGCTCTCTTTTTCTGAGAGAAGATCAGCAAGTCCAACATTATAACTTTTGCCTTTTTCTTTGCATTTATCAATACTAAGGTTTCTTTTCACTTTTCCTTCTTTAGTCCTTGAATCTCTTCAGGAACCCATCAACAGCCTGACATGGCAAACGCTGACTTTAATTGTTATAACATTGTCCTCTTTATTGCTTACTTACCTGGTTGCCAGCTACCAGCCTGTCTGGTTCTGTACATGTGTCATTTCTTGAGTGGCACAGAAAGAGCAAACTGTTGGCAATAGATATATTTGCTGCTTACTAATTACTTTTTGTAATTCTTCGAAACTTGGCTGTTTTTTTATAAATTCATGACAAAAGAATATATAGTATTGCAGTTAATATTACTGATGCTGCTTTTTTTGAAGTGCTTAGGTAACAACACCAGTAGATCATTACTGTAGCTGGGCACATGCTCTACATCAGAAGTAACACTATTAAATTAAACAATATACAAAATATAGCTAAGATAGTACACTACGTCACTGTGAATGTATCACCAACAGTGATCCATAGTGAAGTATGTAAATGTCAATCCTTGCCATTGATGTTAGAAAACTACACTTTGTTCCTAAATAACAATATTTCTGGAAGATACTACATCTGCTTTGTTGAACTGAACAGCTAATGGTTTCTGTTTCCAAGAGGTCCATAATGAATAAAAGGAAAGGTTCTCATTTGAAAAGTATGAGATTCCTGGGGAAATTTGCAAAATGTCAGGGCTTAGTAATTTAAGTCCACTCAAGAATTAATTTCACTCATGGTTTAGAAAACTGGAATGCCAAAGATGTTCAGTTTGGTAGCTTCGGAGATGAGATGTAAGCTTTAGTGACAGCAGTGTTGCTAAAGAACAATTTACTAAATTGTTTCAACAACAGTCTCTGTTGCCTTCATGAACTGTGTTTATAAAGATTTACTCTTTATTCTGTTTACTCCAGTACTTTATTGTTTTTAGCACTGCTGGAGCTGTCTTTTTTACTTGTGACCTTTTTGCTATATCTTTCAATATGTAAGAGTGAACCAGCAGAATAGGGAGAGAAATGGGAAGTACAAAGGAAATCAAAAGTTCAAAGCTTTCACGGAATGCCTCTAGGTTCTTGAAATCTTTCAAGTAGAAAAGTATGATGAAAATTAATTACTTGCTGGTGCCAAAACATAATTAAGAAATAATAAAGGATAGCACAATACACAAAATTTAAACAACAGCCTTTATATATTATTAATATCTAAAACACTTATCTAGAAGCAATTTTTCAAAACACATCCCAGTATTTTGTTTTTGGGTACATGAATATAAATTTAATGATCTGAAATAAAGGCTTGCTAGTGAGAGCAAATGGCTTTGGTGCTATGATTGGTTAGCAACCTGCTGCACCACTTTGACACACACAAGTCTGTGAGGCTGGATGGGATCCACCCGAGGGTACTGAGGGAGCTGTGGAAGTGCTCACCAAGCTGCTTTCCACCATCTACCAGCAGCCCTGGCAAAGTGGGGAGGTCTCAGTTGACCTGTGGCTGGCAAATGTTGATGCCTATCCACAAGAAGGGCCAGAAGGAGAATCCAGGGAACTACAGGCCTGTCATAGAATCATAGAATCATAGAATTGCCCAGGCTGGAAGGGACCTCCAAAGGTCATCTAGTCCGACCTCCCCGCAGTCAGCAGGGACACCCCCAACTAGACCAGGTTGCCCAGGGCCTCATCGAGCCTCACCTTGAATATCTCCAGGGATGGGGCCTCAACCACCTCCCTGGGCAACCTGTTCCAGTGTTCCACCACCCTCACAGTAAAGAACCCCCGTCCTAATCTCCAATCTAAATCTGTTCCCCTCCAGCTTGAAGCTATTGCCCCTCGTCCTGTCACTGCAGGCCTTTCTAAACAGGTCAGTCTGATCTTGGTGCTGGGGAAGGTTATGGAGCAGTTCATCCTGAGTGCCGTTATGTGGCACATGAGCGACGATCAGGCCCAGCCAGCACAGGTTTATGAAAGGCAGGTCATTCAAAGGAATTAAATCCAGTTGGTGGCAGGTCACAAGTGTTGTCCCCCAGGGCTCGGTATTGGGGCCAGTCCTCTTTAATATCTTCATCAATGGTCTGGAAGAGGGGATTGAGTGCACCCTCAGTAAATTTGCAGAGGACACCAAGTTGGGTGGCAGTGGACAGGCTGGATCAATGGGCTGAGGCCTATGGGATGAGGTTCAACAAGGCCAAGTGCCAGGTCCTGCACTTGGGTCACACCAACCCCATGGAGCGCTGCAGGGGGTTGGAACTAGATGATCTTTAAGGTCCCTTCCAACTTGAACCATTCTATGATTGTGTGATTAAAGCTTATGCTACAAAAGAGCATAGTGGCTGTGCTGCATCAAACCAAACATCAGTGTAGGCCAAGAACAGCAGCCAGTGACCCCTTTTTTATGCATGGAGAGGGTATTTAGTCAGAGATGCATATGGATGGTGCAGGTATTTAGAGAAAGGCATGAAGAACAGGTAGGATCAATGTCTAATAGCAAATGCCCAGAAAAGTGTATGAATACTGGTGATCCTATGGTGGTACTTGCTCTACTTATGTATAAAGACAAAAAAATATTCTGCAGTTCATATTTGAAATGTAGATGCTGGCACACCAAATCACGAGGCCTGGAAGCAGAAGTCTGGATATACTTTGGGAAATAATTTTGCAAACTCTGTATTTTCCCTAGAATTTAATACATCTTGCCCCAAACAAAATGTCTCACCAACAAAAGGTAGACGATTTTGTTGGCAAATGATAAACTACTTATTTTAAAGCCAACATTAAACTTTACCTACCTAAAATACTTTTGAAGTAACTGTTATTGACAGATCCTTTGTAACATCTTTATGACTTCTTCATTAAATTTTAAAATATGATAATGTTTTATATTTAAAGCAGAGAAAACTTTGAGACACCAAAGCACATCACTTGGTGTCCTGAAAGGAGCTGAGAAAATAATTCATAATTTATTTTGCAGGATTTTAATTTTTTTCTCTCCTTCATGAGTACTTCACATAGAACAGTTTCCCAATATCAAATTTGTAGGCGTTGAGAACTGGGTTAGTTTTAAGTTAAGTTCATAAATTTTAGTCAATAGGGGGTTTTTGTGTCAACAGTCATTGAATTTAAAAATGCTTGACATTTTTGGACTGATAGGATATTTTTGTCCTGTAGTTCTAACTCTGTACACCACTCTTCTAGTAAAATGGGAATAAGTAATGGGGGCTTTTTTAGACATTAGTATCTCAGGCTTCACATGTCTCTGTGATTTCCTGTCTGGAGTTCTGCAGATAATGACCAATGATACTGAAATTCTGTCATTGCAGAATGTTAATTAAAAACAGCATATCTCTTGTCCTCTAGAGATCACTAAACACTGTAACGTTTGTGAAAAAGGGTGTTAAGTGTAGATGCTTATAAACTTTGAAAAGTTTGTTATGGAATCAATGACAACATGAAAGGTAGGAGAAGGGAAAAAATTATAATCAAATTATAGAGTTCAGTAACAGGAAACTGCAAGTCCTTTTATAGAATTCAGGAGAGATGGCGTTTCCCACCCTCATGTTTTCTTCATAGTATGAAAGCAAATCCACAGTCTGAGATGTTTATTCTCACAGAGCAGTGGCGCTGATTAAAGTCTAGTGGGTTGTAAATAAACATCTGACCTTGAGAATGATAAATAGTCTCATAGTTCTAAATAATATTGCTTGTGTGCTTGAAAGTTTTAAATGGCAATAAGGTGGTGAAGGATATTAACATGGTCTGCATAAGAAAAAAAATTACACCCCTTTCTGCATTTGATTGTAAAAATATTTGTAAGCCCTCTGGCCTTACTTATATAGTTATTTGAATTGTGTCTGTCTTTTTTCAGGCACCTGCTTTTGTTTAGAAAACTAGGCACATAGTGTTTGCTCCTGTGCAGTGTTTCCACTAGCATTGAGTATTTCTTTACTTTGCTACCAATCAGAGATACACTTCATTTATTTGTTTTGTTCTAAATGCTCAAGGGCAAGGTGGGAAATAATTGCTTCTTGCTTCAGCTGGTTGAAAATCTCTGACTTCAGGGGCAGCCCATCTGCGCTGAAAGGCTTGCCCAGAGCAATAGCTTGCACTTTATACCTTAACAATGATTACAACACCTCTTGCAAGGACCGTTTCTAACATAAACTAACCCTAGTGTTCTTGGACATGTATGATCTTACAGCATGAAACACATTGTGCTATGGGTGATCTGAAATATCAGTAATATGCATGGTACTTGTTCCTTTCTTGAAGTGCACGCACTTAAAAACTAAACCTATTTTGAAAAACCCAGCTTTTGAAATAGAAGATGCGTAATGGACAATGTGACTTGTAAAGAATTAGCTGAGTGAAGCAAATTATGCATGGTTTCCCCTCTCACAGTTTAGAAAACATTTGCCCAAGAAAAATACATGCCCTGGCAACTGGATTCAACTGACAAAGTATTAAATGCAGAGTGGTATAAACCCCAAGTAACATCTACTGTTGCAGTGTTTGAGACAACTTGTTTCTGAAAGCTGTATAAATTCTGTACCACTTTGAAAATTGTGTACCATTAGAAAGAATAAAAAATCTGGGATTTAATACTGGGTGGGAAAAACTTTTTTAGCTAAAAGATTGTTTCTGAGATAAATTGGACATAAAAAAATTAATTAAGCAATCTAAAATATAAAAGTGCAATTATTTTCTTTGCAGACAGGTAAAGATGTTAACAAGTTACTTTAGGGTAGATGAAAAAGATGAAGTAGCTTTTTCTTTTATTAATTTTTGTCACGGTCATGCTTATGGGAGCTTGATGAGGAAGGTACCGATGTGATGTCCCAGCTCGCTGGTCCAGGCGGTTCCTTTGGGACCTTGTGTTTCTGTAATGCGGCACAGCTAGGTCTGGGCAGGCACCATGCAAACACAGGTACAGGGGGCTATCATCAGCTGTCGGAGACTTCTCTGTCCTCTTACTCTGTACTGAGCCCATTTAGTTTCACAGTTGATTTCAATGAATGTAGAAATAAAAATCTCATGCAATTAAAGGTTATGGGTTTGGAACTGTGTCTACAATTACTGTAACAGAGTTTGACCCAAGCTTCTGTGGGTGTATGTTTGCCTAACTATTGAAAACTTGATGTCTCTGAGTATTATCTCATGCAATCATATGCAGAAGCCCCACTTACAACTTCTGAGTTGAAGTCTGTGGTGCGTTGCACCATTGCAACTTTATGTTTTGTTTGTTTGTTTGTTTGCATATGCTGCTTCAATAATGTCAGACCAATGCACTTTTTTACCCAAACCTTTTCTTTGCTGCAAGTGACAGAGATTATTCCATCAGTAAAGAAATTTTCAGGGTGGAAAGAAACCCAGTGCTTTATATACCTTGATTCTGTTTTCAGCTGCTTGTTTTTGTTATGGCTTTGCCTGCTGTAACTAAAAGCATAGTGGTATCAGCATAATTATTCCATACACCTCTTTCCGTCTTCTGTAATTTTCAAATTAAAACACATGAAAACTTTCCTTTTGTAGGATTTCATGACACCTCATTTCTTACCCTTAGAGCCAAATTCACCGTTGTCAATAAGCTTCTCTGCCAACGGTGAATTGTGTGCCAGAGTCTTTCTATCTTGACTGTGCTTCCTAGCTTAATTGCTGTGAGTCAGCAGTAGGAAATTAGAAGCACACTCCATAATGAACGGAAGCTGTCTGTGAATACCGTCGTTTTGAAGGAGAGTTGAGTCTTTACAAATAAAAGCTGATTTTTATGCTTTGGGTATGCTTCCATTCAAATGCTTTTTCACTTTCAGAACTTAGCTCTTGTCATATGTGACAGGTCATAGCTAGGCAAGAGTTATTAAGGCCTTATTTATTCTATTTTGAAATGAGTACTGGCTTTTGTAAGTTACAAAGAAAAGATTGACAAGTACACCTCTGTAGGGTGAACAAAAGAAGTCAAATCCTATTCTTTTCTTCCTGTCAAGACATTAAAGTCATAACTGTTATGGCTACAGACTTACCATTTGAATTTAGATGCTTGCAATTCTAAGTCTAATACTTCACTGGTGGTCAGTCACTGGAACAGACTCCCCAGGGAAGTATTGATGGCACTAGGCCTGTCAGAGTTCAGGGGGTGTCTGGCCAACACTCTTAGTCATATGGTTTAGTTTGAGGTAGTCCTACGAGGAGCAGGGTGTTGCACTCGATCATCCCTATGGGCCCCTTCCAACCTAAGATATTCTATGATTCTGTGGTTCTATGAATTAGTATTATATGTTTAAAAATCCTTTGTCTATCCAGACTAGTCATTAAATACCTGACTTCTAGGTACAGTTTGCTTTTTTGAACTTAAGTCCCTCATAGATGAAGCAGAACCTAAAAGTTCACCTACAGAGTAGTTCTGTTGGTTAAAATATACAAGAATAGCTCCATCATGTAGGGACAATGTATTGAGAATTGAAATATATATTCCATAATATTTTCATAATCCAGAATGGTCACACCACAGTGGAAAAACAGTAATTGCTAGGGAGTAAATACACTTTTAGGAAGAAAGACACTTTCAGACGACTAGAATATGTTTCATGTTATGTTATGTATTCAGACACATGTCTGTTTCTGCAGAATTGACAAATTCTACATTGAATTGTAAGAAGGGTCATAATAACTCAGAGCTGTATTTTCATTGTTTCCAAAGAGGCTTCAGGTAATTAACCTTTCTGAGTGCTACAGTTCTAAGGCTTTTAGGCTCACCTCCTTTTTCTGGCAATGCAGTGAGCTGTGAGTGGTATCAGCTACCTGCAGACATTGAAAACCTTGGTGAAATTGGGCTGAGTTGCTTCAGTGTGATTGCTTGAATGCATCAAGAGTCAAAATTTAGCTGCAGGCATCTGGTTTTCCTTTATTTCTCTTCCTTCTCTTTTTATTTCTGACTTTCACTCACTGCAGGGGGATGAGGGGGGAGGAGGGGGGCTTTAATTGTGGTTTAGTATCTGTCCAGGAGGCTAACACCTGGGACAACTTTAAGCAAGTTGTCCCAGGCTGAAAGAACAAGCCCTGCTATGAAATTTTGTAATGATTACTGAACTGGAACTTACTTGAAAAACAGCCATATTCATATGACTTCTGGAACTTTGGGGTTTCAGGAAAATCTGTGTGCCCAATGGAAACAGAAGTGAATACATATACTGAGAGAGAAAAAAAATGGTATAAAATTTTTTTCTTGAAATGGTGTTCTAAAACTGGGAAAATAGCATTCCAGAAACCCTCCTTAAAATCAAGGCCATTACACACAACCCTATGAAAGAGCACAGAGGAAAACAAGTCATCACATACTCCCACAATTAGTGAAATTTACAGTACAAGTAGCAGGTTCTGAAGCCAAAGGAAGGCTTTTCCAAATTTAGTAAAAATTATTAGAATATTCGATTAACGTTAAAGTCTTGAACTGGCACAACACTGATGCTCCCATTTTTACCGAGGTGGAACCCAGCCTCCTTTTCGTGGCAACCATTTCATGCTAGATTCAGTTCTTTGTAAGGAGGTTTCATTAGAGATGCCCTCTTATTCAGGCTTTGATTCACATCAAAGCATTTCCTCTTTCACGGTCTGTCCTTGCCTGTGTCAAAATGTGTCCATTTGGCTCTCCTCATCTTAATTGGCTCTCCTGAGCTTCAGTTGCCTGCAAGTACCACAGATACAACTTTTTATGGCGAGTATGTGGAAGTCTGAGGCATTAAAAAGAAGGCTGGTTTCATTTGCTGGCAATTAAGATAAGGTTATTCATGCATGTAATAAATTGCTTTTTTTACTTCTTCTAACTAATTATCAAAGGTCAGTTTTAGCATCAAAGTCCTGAGTCTCTCCATAGTCACTGACTTTCCACAAAGTCAAAGAAGTTCACATCCTCACAGGCGGTGATGAGCAGTGCTGAATGAATGGTCCCAAGGCTTCCCTTGAACCTCTCAGAAGAATAAATCTTCCCTGAAAAGAGAATATGCATTCAGTTCCATTTCTGTATAGGTTTGTTTCTAACTTGAGAACTACTCAAGGGTACATCAGAAATGAGTGATGAATGCATGAACAAGACTTATATTACTTTGGGAAGTTTTCCAGCCACTAAAACGGATGAAGGCAGCCATTCTTAGATATATATGTGTTCATCAGTTCTATCTGCTGTACACTGATAGTAGGCCTTTGGGATTTGTTTCAGAATAAAATATTAGCCTAATGGACAACAAAAATACAGTGCATGTATCTACTTTAATGTATCATAAAGAAGCATCATTCATTCTTTAGAAAAATAGCAAAAGGAAATGGCTTTATTAGCAGAAAACAATGTTAATAATAACAGTAAGTATAACAAGATTAAATGAGATATGAGATTTGTAATTTGTAACCATCATCAAAATGTTTAGCTTGTGTTGAGGAATTCTGCAGTAAGGTTGCTGTCAGTGGGACATGGTTTGATAGGCTTTCCTGGCTGGTACTGTTACCTGTGTTTCTCCAATTTCTCCAATTTCTTCTTAATTCTAAGTTTTCCAGCTTTGGGAGAGACCTACTAGGTGTTGCTAAACCTTGCTCTCCAGCCTACAGAACGACACAAAAACCTGTTTCAGTGTAATGATCTGTGTATGGGAAAATGTATATTCTTTCTTACAAACTTTTTCTAATGCATGCTTGGAATTCTGTGATTTGTAGAAATACTGCAAAGAACTTGTCAAAATCAAAAAAGGTGGACTTTATGTCCATTTTAGATAGTTAAGGTATCCTTAGTGAGAAACTAAGGATTCCTCTTAACAGAGATTCAAAATCTGACAGAGAGATTACTCTGGTACAGCTAAGAATTAAATCTCAAATGTTGTAAAAAATAATTAATTATAAAATTATATGGTTTTTTTTTCTATTTTTTTATAATGCATTGCAAGTATTTGTATTCATTTCCAAGAGACTGAAAAGAGTCCTATGTGTTTGTACTTTCATGTGTATGTATTACAGCAGGTGTTTCTGCATGCATGCAGGGACAATGAGGATGAACCAAGGAAAAGAATTGATTTTGCACTTTATTGTGGCTGTGACCCACAATAATTTTCTGTTTCTTCAGGCAGTGAGTTCATTTATCTTTTTCTAATTCCAGTGAATGTGTAGTGTCTTGTATTCAGAAGACTCCTCCTCTTAGTGCACAGTTTCAGTGCACCATTTCAGTGGAACAGAGCTATTGTAGAAAATCACCATGTTTGGGAAGAGAAGAAGGGGAACAGTGGGAAAAGTGTTACAGAGCTGCTTAAATACCAGGAGACAGCAGATGAGTGAGACAGTGTTCAGTGAAGACAACACACAGAGGGCAGATAATAACCGTAGCATCTTCATAGACTTACGTTACAATGCGAGGTTTTCATATGAATTGGAATAGCTAAGTCTGTAGCCACAGCTATGGTTGATCACTGTCTCCAGCAGATCATATGAGAGATGAAGCATCAGTTACCTGAACAGTCATGTCTAGAAATGAGCACCTTTGTTCCTCCTGTGGATGTCTAGATGTCTTGTTAGCATGCTGGAATCCAAAAGATTGAGCTGATTGATGTAAAAGTGGATTTGTCAGTTACTATTTGTCAAAATGTAGGAATGATTCTGTTCTGTTTAAACCAGTTTTGGTAGGAAGGTAAATAGTTGTGTTAGAAATTAACGGGAACAATGATATTTGCTTTTTCTATAAAGCATTATAAAAGATGTATTTCATACCTACTCTGGAACCTTATAGAAAAAACCTAGTGATTAATGAATTACAGGGAAGTTACAGTAGATTGGTACCAGTATAGCTGAGGTCATAAACCAGTCATAAGATTTTTTTTTAAATATTGCATTTAATAATCCATTAGCTTATTATTGAATTAGATTTTTATCTCTGTATCAGGAACTATATTCACTTCTCTGTTTAAAGGATACCCAGGATAGTATGGCCTGAACTGTGGGGTTCAGAGCCATTAGTATTCAGCCCTGTAGTGACATCAATTTAAAGCTCTATAAGTGGCTATAGAGGCATCGTGCCTCCACAGGTGACAGAAAACCAGTCTAACACCGCGGCTGTGCTTCTAACCTTAGGAGTGCTGAGGGCTTTCCTATACCTCATTAACTGCGAATAATTTAAAGTTGCTGACAGCTATCATAATTTAGAGGGATGAACCCAGTCCACACCAAAGCAAACACTGGGAGAGTTCAAGGAAACCTTTGCAGATGCTCTGTGAAATCTTAACTGGATTTATTATATAGACAATAGCTATATAGCTAATAGCAAATGGGTGACAAAATTTTATATTTAATATTAGCTTCGTGTCTTTCTGTTGCAATTATGCAAATCTCTTTTGTATCAAAACATCATTAAAGTTTTAATCATATATATAATGTTACTCAACAAAATGAATCATGCTAGGACTACAAGATGTTTCAGCCATAAGGAGAAAAAGTCTGGAGAGAAAGCTTGTTTTGGGGGGAGACAAACATTGTACATAGTTAGAAGTTGCTTGCATGAGTAATTTTTAAGCCAGACTTCTTTATATTTTGTCCTGCATCTCAGTGAATACTATATGAGAGCTCATGGGAGGCATTTTGATTATAGCTTTATCCTATGGCAGATGCGGCAAAGAAGCATTTTGTACTGAGCAGCATTGGCCTGTTGGGCAAACACACTGATCATGTTTCTGGGCACGGCATCTCCTGAGACTCAACAGTTTGCTAGTATCTGCTTCCTAGCATCTGTGGGCCCAGGATGATTGCTGAGTTTATAATTATCTTTTATGATGGGAAAGAGGAAATACAGAAAGGAAGGAATAAGAAGAAATTTAAAGACATATGAGAACCTCCTCATCTTTTACTTCCTTGCCTTCATAACTTCAGTCACAGTACTCCATAACCTGCTTTGACTTACACTTTTGACTGGAGAAATGTTGCCTGCTACAGGAAAGGAGACATATGCCAGGGGACATGTAAACACCTAGGCAGAGAGGGAAGTATTCAACTGGAAAGTGTCCGCTACAATGATTGCTTTTAATTGGGTTGTAAAACTAGTGTTGCTTTATCCTGGAAAATGAAAAATAAACCTGATTTTTAGGGATAAAAGGCACACAAAATATTTAATTTAAATGTCATTAGATAAAGTATGTTAATAGCAGAATTGCACATTAGCATCACATTTTTTAATTCCTCGGGCACAATTAGGGGAAATTCATAAGCTTTGTAAGTATTTGAGGCCACGACAATAAAAACAACTTCAGTTTTAATAATTGATTTGATATCATTAAGGAAAAATTTTCCCCCATGTTTTCATCTCCGATGTATAATTGTATTGGAGGCTAAAGGTACTGAGTAGAAATATGAAAATAAAATAGCTGTTCTTAATGAGCAGAAAGGAAAAGATGAGTGAACTCTGCAGTCCCAATTCACCACTATATCGCCGCAGGCATAGTCCGCAGAAGTAAGAATTTTCCTGGTTAAAGCAGTTACTCAGATTTAGAGCTACTTCACTGCAACTCATTTTTAAGAATGCATTGGTGCTTTCCAGTCTTGTCTTCTTCAATAAGCAGTGGTGCTGTATATTTTTGGTGGTATAGTGCCAAGCTGTGATATAACCCAAATGGAAATCTGTCTGGCATTGTACTATGAATACACACATACCAAAAAAGTATGGTTAGGGACTCAGCTGAAGGAAATGGATATCTGGATATTCTGGCAAAAGAAGTGCACAGAATATGAAAGAGCAGTGTTAACCTTTCCTGTAATTCATAACAAATGAGAAATTGTTAAAGGGTGCTACATAGGGAGCTCTGGAATGCATAGGGAATAGTTATACAGTTAGGGATATAAGTAAAGTTTAAAACGCCTCCATGTATAAAAGTTAAAGCTATAGTGTTGTGATTTCTATGTCAAAATACTCATTATCTATGATTACACAGAAACTTTCCAGTTGATGTGAAAATTCTTGAGACTTAAGAATATTTTTTTAGCTTATTAGTTGACTAAAATTCATATAAGAATCACATTACTTGTATCTGTTATTCACTATACAAAGTTTTTACAGGGAAAAACGCACATCTTTAATCTTAACCTCAGGATGTGTGCATTTTGGTAGGTACTTCTCGGAAAGCAGTTACATAGTCTTATTCTGTATTTTCTGCTCCTTGGTTTCATTATTGACAAACATTTCCAAGATTTATGCCAAAAATAAGGAACAAAAGCAGTCCAGGTAGGCTGTTCATTATTTTTCCCAGCAAAAATATACTCAGCTAAATTGTTTGAATCATGAAAAAATGAACACGTTTGGAAAATGTACACCAACGAATGCTTCATTGCCTCTAAAAGGGCTTACCTACATTTGTAATGCGTTTATTCTCTAACGAATATTTAGCTCTGTGGTTTCAGCCATCCAAAAGTGTCAACACACACTGCCTGTGAAAATAAAAGTACAAGGTAGCTTTCTTCCCTTGACTCAGCCAGATGTGGCTGTGTTTATTTCCAACACAGGGTGTATGAACACATTTAGTTTGTTCCCCGTACGATATGATCTACTGTTCTTCTGGGGGTCTACAGGACACAATTTTGTTCTCAGCTCATCGTTTTTTTCTCTATGGTACAATCTTTCATTCATTCTTCCTTAACGCTTTGCCATCGCTGACAGATGCTCTGTGATTGTGAGCTTAATTAATAAAAACGTCGGCCTAAAATAGCATCCAAAAGTTACTTGCTGTCCCTCGCCTTGCCGTGTTATGTACTTGGCTATATTTTCTCACTGTCCTTAAGGTCTTTCTCTTCACTGTAAAAATTCTTGTCACAAAATTCTTTTTGACATAGGAAGATGATAATATATGCAAGGGTCCATTCAGAAAAAAAATGAACGTACATTGTTGCTTTTCTTAGAAAGGTTTGAGCATTTGTGGATTTTCATTGTAATCCTACGTGACGAAAAAAGCCCTGCTGCCAGCTTCAGTAAATTTTTGATGGATCTTTTGTGTTGGCAGTCCCCAAACCTGTGTCCTAAAAATGCTGAACCTGTATTTGCTGGTTGCCGTGGGAGATTTTCATTGTCAATCTGAGCTGTCTCATTTGCCTTGAGGGTAAAGACTCTGCTAATATTTGTAACATATTTAGAAGTGATGAATTGCCTTTTCTTTCACTTAGTCATTAAACAAAAAATTGCCTCTTTCCTTATCTTCCCAATTTCCTTTCTCTTTTTTTAGTGTAGTTAGAGATTTACTTTTCTCCCAGATTCCTTTACACAGGAACATCTGAAAGGGGGGAGGTCAGGTATATTTACACTTGGCTCTTACAAGAAACAGTCTTTTAGCAAACCCAGCTTGCCAGTTTACTTCCCTTTCTTCTTTTGAATCCTGCTGAAAAATCCATGTCCTTTCAATGACCTCCCAAAGGCACAGCATGCAGGTAATGTGCACCTCAAGCAACATCTGTTAAAAGGGACCAGAAAATTCACTTCCTTCTGCCCTCCCAAGGATTGTCCAAGCAGCCCAGAGACTTCTCTCAGGGCAAAAATGCAGAAAGGACAGCTGTGTTACTCAGTGTTGGAGCTGCTGCTCTTCCCAGATGGGTGCCCAAGAGAAGATACAGAGGATTTACTTCTGCAGCTCTATGCAGGTTCACAGAAGCCAGGCACCAATTGACCCATAATTGCTCTTAAATACTATATATATGTAATGTAAATTCCTAAGAAGCTGCCACATTTTTGTTTGAAATGTTCATTTGTGTTTCCTGAAACATCTAAAAGCAACAGATAATACAAGTCTGCATTAAAAGAAAAAGCTATAAGCATGAAGATGGTTTCATTATCAATACATCTTTCCCCACAAATTTTCTGATCACATTTAATGACTGGCAAGTCAGCCAGGCAGCTTTGGCCTCAGGTTGGTCACAGTTCTTAAAAAAAGGAGGAATCTTTCTTATCTCTCTATGAAATGATTAACGTGATTAATGATTTTTTCATGGGACTTTCTTTCCATTTTATCTCACTGTAGGTAATAGTCTCTTTTCTCCTTCAGAGTCAGGGAAGAGGTTGTAAAATTGAACAGAGAAGACCTTGCCAGAATGAAAATACAGAAGACACCCAATGGGTGACCAAGTTTTTAAAAATTAATTGAATTTCAGATATTTTTATTTAAATAAGTACTGTTAACGGGGTAGTATGACAAAGCTGTTTCCTGAGTAGACATCAGTGTGGTAGTATCAACTATAGCTGCAAATAATTTTATCCTGTCTTTTTAACATCTTGGCTTTTTACATGCACCCAAACCTCTCCAAATACCTATCAGTTTATCCATTCAAGAACAAAAGGCAAACTCTTACTATGTTACATTACCACATTTCAGAAGGACTGATAAAAGACAAATTCATAAAAATATAGTGATTGCTTTCAGGGGAACTAAGAATATGATTTCTCCTAGGTGTTTCTGACAAGTCGTGCAGGGACAAAACATGAGTATGAATAAATATATAATGCATGTGTTCCAAAATAGCTTTGTATGAAGAATTAGTGTAGCTTAATCTTTTTTTAATTGTCTCTGCTTTATATACTTCTAATAGGAATAGAGAGAATAATATTTTGCATAAATAGAGTAATCATAATTACTTTTTTTTAATATATTTTTGATAGATTTAAAGTCCATGGACATCAAATGAAGTCTCCATAATTATTAAATTGAAATTTATCTTGACAATCTTTTGGTTGTTACATAATTACACAGCAGTTTTTAGAAGGGATGAGATATTTATTGGCAGTTTTATTTTCTGGAAAGAGAATAATTTCAGCGATTCTTCTGAAAATATTTCTCTTGTAAAGAACTTTCTGAGAAGGCAAGAGAAAAGGAAATTCATAAATTGAAATTGATTGAATTACAAGTAAAATCATCACTGCAAGAGTTCACAGTCCTGCCTTATATGTTCCTGAAGATTTCCTTCCAGGATGAAAGAGCTCTATCCATTTTTGACTATTCTCTTGAACAAAGATGTCTGTAAGAACTCTTATTACTTAAATTCAAGTAGTTGTTCCTTGAATGGATTCTGAGTCTTCTACATGTTAAAGTCTCTGGAGATGTGTAAAATAGCCATTTTTGTAGCTCTGTCTGTTGCTTCCTGTCCCATAAGACCGAGTCATTACTTGAATGTTTTTTCTTTTATTTTTCTTTCTTTCTCTCTCTTTTTTTTTTTTTTTAAATAAATAGGACAATCAGAACAGTGGGTTATAATTGATGCTTATGTCCTGAAAACTTTATTCAAATTCAGGACTGATATTTTCATATTGTAAAAAACCAAACCAATGGATCAAAATTTTAGAACTAAGGCTTAGCTCCAACTACACAAAAAATATCAGCACTGTATACAAATACCTTTAAGTGCCTATCATGGTAATTTCAAAACCAACATTCAAACTTAAAATTTAATTGAAGTTGTATCCTTTTGTGTATATATTCATTTTTTAACTTTGTGTGACTTTTCCTATTATTACAATTAATTATTATGAAACACTCTTTGAACCTATACTCTTAAAACCTGTGAAAAACATCTAATGCTTGTCCTGTAATGTTATATATATTTGAGGTGAAAGAATGTTCTTTTTAATCCTCATTTATGTTGCTAGATCCGCAATATAGTTCAGGCATGACATTTTAATCATCTGATGGAACATAAGATTTATTTTTCATTAAAGTGTTACTCATCAGCAAATTGACTAAATCCTTTAGTGACCTTTCTTTTTAATTTTTTGGAGTTTTCAGAAGCTTTAAAGAGTTGCAGTTCATCATCCTGATCTTCCAAGATCAGATTCGTCTGACCTTTACTCTGTTTTTAACATTACTTTAATTCTTTGATTCAAAGAGTCCTGTATTGTCAAATATGGCTTTATTATTTTCTTTTCCTGTCATTCAAAGGTAGTATCTGCAAACTGTATCTCTAAGAAGGCAGAGGTCTTTCCACAGAATTAATCTGTTTGTGTTCGTACTGTCATTATGTTAAGATGCTCCAGTGCAAGCGCTCTCTATTCTGCGTATGCAGAGTGAAGTGGGGTTTGAAATAGCTGTGTCCTGAAATAACCTGAGATCCGAGAGTTGCTCGGTCTTATCTTACTTTGGTAAGACAGTCTGACATTAGATACTGATGTTAATTTTTCAAATTACTACCCACAGTTAAGTTGCTTGATTGTTTTACAGAGGATAATGAATTCTGTCAGGCAGCACTTTGATGAATCTTCAGTTGAGAACTGCTGTCTGCTGGCATAACGAGGAAGTCCATTCAAAGGTGTGCCATTCTCTCAGTAGCTTTTGACATGAGTATCAAGTCAGTCTAAATTTTGTGTAAATATTTGTTCTTCCACCTTCCCTTGTTATTAGTAAAAAGGTGGATAATTTAGAGTGAACAAAAAGAATTGTAGTGAACAAATTGCATTTGTATTTGTTGTCCTGGTTATCAAGCACTAATTTCACTGCAGTCACCACTTCTACTGCTACCTGTTGCAATAACTTCAAGGGAATCTGCACATAGCACCAGCTCTGAGGAGCCTTTATTTTTAGCCAGTAACCTCCTTGTAGTTGTTAGCATTAGTTCAGATCTCATTCTGCATTATAATTTTGTTCAGCACGCAGAAAAAAACTTTGGTTCTGGGTCAGGAAAAAAATATCTTTTCAGACTCCTCTCCTCTGACTGAGTATCTGTACCCACGCTTTCAGAGAGTTCTTGCAGGGAAATCACATTAGTATTATCAGTCTTTGATGAAATCCAAAAGCGGTACTCAGTCCTGTACGACCACTTGCTCTTCCTCAGGCATCCTCAACCTGTCAGAGCCACATGTTACTGAGCATGGGAGGGGGAAAGCCAGTCTGTTGCTGTGTATTCAGCCCAAAATCCAGCAGATGAAGTCTTTTAGGGTGCTAACATTAAAGAATGTTCAATTCAGGCTAAACAGGTACCAGTGGATCTGAGCTCAGAACAGCGAGTTTAGGCATCTTCAGTCACCAAAGAGAATTTTTGGGATGAAGCTTTGGGTGGAAACACCTCCACTGTGCTAGAGTCCAATTCATAGGAGACCATTTTCATGGGAGAGGAAGACTCCAGAGGCCAGTCCAGCTCTATCATTATGTGTGTATAAGCACACATGAAAATGTTCTATTCGCAAGTCAGAAACAAGTACGACCGATCAACAATCCTGACTAAAACCAGAGAAATGACAGACAGCGGAACAGGCTTCTCAGGGATTTCTGAGAAGGATTGTGATTGTCCTCTGAGCACTAAACATGGAAGCTCTCTGGGATATAGAGCAGCAGTGTCCCCAGGTTAGTTCCCAAACATCCTTCATACCTTGGCATTGCTATTTCTGCAGCTGAGATTAGGTCCTTTCTATCTTCCCTTCTCTTGCAGTAGCTAACTTTCTGTAGTAAATAAATTTATCTAGATAGTGGCCAGGTGTGATGGTAACCCAAATGAGTCTGATTATGGGCTGCCTTCCCCACATTCCCTCCCCGTACCTGTCTGCTTCTAGATGCTGTTGACTGTAGTATCCATTTAGCTACACTTTAAATCAGAAGTGAGAAAGGATTAACTGCAGAAGGCCATTTCAGTTCACTTCTAACCTTAATGCAACAGCAGTGCTTTCAGAGTGCGATGCTTGCAGACATGGGTTTCAAAATTACTCAAGGGAAAGCCTGGGAATTGTTTAAAAAACAACTACAAATCATCTGTTTTGTTTTAAAAGCAGAGTTGCTGATTTTTTAAATTCTTTTGAAATTCAACCTGATGGTTCCCGGAATTACTTGCAAATGAATTCCACTGTGGTTTAGTATCATCAGTGGGAAGAGGAGTGTGAAGCTGAGCAAATCTCTTGCCATCTGGAATGTAACCCAAGCACCTGATAGTTCCATTCTGAGTCCCCTCAGGAAGCTTACAATTATATAAAATGTTTAATCAAAGCTGTTATGCCAAGTATAACTGCAAAGCTGACATCAACATAGGAAAAGAAAAGTTAAATAGCTCCACATGAGCTGTTCTTTTCACTAGAATTTTTAAAAGACAGGAAGAAGAGATAATCCCAACTTTGCTTCCTTTATCTGTGAGTTATTAAAATCACTCTTTTAGTAAACATTGTCCTTCGGCTACTCCACATTGTTATTGTCACTTATGTTAATTACAGAATTAATGCCCATAGATACATGGCTCTGTTTCATGAAGACTGAATGTTTATTCAGTTGCTTACAAGCATGCTAATTTCTCTGTTCTAACAGTTAATCATGCAAAGTTGACTTAAACCCAACTGGCTTAAAGTGCATATTTTTATTTTTTCATTTCAGTTCTTAAACAGAAAAGACTGAAACATTAGAAACAGTGATTAAAAAATGAACACATTTATTGAGCAATCTTCATGTAATATGTATCTTAATAGAAAATTGATACTTGGCTATTACAAATATTTTATCTGAGGGGGGACCACTCGAAAAAGTTCTGTGTAAAACCTACTTTAAATGTATTTCTTAAAATACTTTGTTGGAATTTATGTACACTTAGAGTGAATTTGCATTTATAAAACTGTTGGAATGTAGGCTTGTCATATTTGGGGATAGCAATTTTTCATAACAGCCTGGAAAAGTGTGCAAAAGCAAGTGAAATTTTGAATAAATTTAGTTGGAAATTGCTTGCATAAGCAATCTTTTACTAAAAAAATTGTTAAACTTGTTAAAATTTGTTTACTTGAAAGAATCAACTTCAAAATATTTTAAAAAAATCACTTATTTACAAAAAAATAATTATAGATTTACAAAGGAAAATACAAATTAGTGGAGAAAAATATTAGCATAACAGAAGTGATCTGGATTATTCTTTTTTGGAATGGAATTCTATGACACTTGTAACTTCGTAACACATTAGACGTGCTTCAGGATATTTAAAAATTGCTACTACTTAACTGAAAATGCTTCAAGAAAAGTCAGAATCTTTTAAATACTTGTTAAAATATAATATATGTCTTCTGCATTTTCTTTATTCTTATATTTGCAATGTTTGTCACAAAATCTTGTGGTGCTGAAGGCTTGATCCTCCACAGCAAGAGACTGAAAATGCTGAAAATCATTTATGTTCAGTAGTATACATAAATTTCAGCTAGGCCACTCGATGAATTGTCTTTATGCAAATTTAAAATAGTGATAAATGTTCCATAAGATAGGGGTGTTAATGCCATCAGCTGAGGCTTTGACTGCCATTTTATATCTAGTAATTGTTAACATATGGCTATGAGAAATTCCAATTCAGGAAAATAAAATTCTCTGTTACCTTTTTGCACTGTAACACTCTGTGGCAGTGATGATGGTTTTAAAAAACATGAGAAAGGAATGCAGATTTCTCAGACTCACTAAGGGAGCTACAAATTCCTTAAAGCTAAAGCTTTATTATGCTAACAAACCTAACAGCCCGTTATGACTGTTTGATGAAGATCAGGACATACTTAAAGGACCTAGTTAGAAATAAATCCATAATCCCAAAGGTCCCACAGGTGAGGAACAGATTCAAGTGCCTGTGTACTGTATGACAGTTTGACAAAATGTGGTTCTGTTGGTTGCCTTAAGGCATCCAACTTGACCTCTCTAAGTGTATGGTGCTCACAGAATGTTAGAAGTATTGGTTGGAAGGAACCTCCCATGGTCATTTAGCTCAGCCTGCTGCCTGAAGCAGGACTGTCGCCAGCCTCATATAAGGTTTGTCCAACTGGGTCTTGAAAACTGCAAAGAAAGGGGTTTCACAGCTTCTCAGAAACGTATGCCAGTGCTGCCCTGCCCTCCTGCTGCAAAAGTTTCTCCTCACCTGCAACCTGCAGTTTCCCAGGCTGTAACATGTTGCTGCAAGCTTACAGCATCTTATTACACTATCTGTCTCTATCAGGAGGGGTTTTATTCCATCACATATATACCTAACCATCAAATAGCTGTGGGGTCAGTCATTCTCTTCTCCTTTATAGATGATGGAGAACATGATAGCTATTGCTAAAGTCCATTCTCTCCTCAAACTAGAAGTGAAGGCATAGCACCATGACTTACTTTTATAATTCCTTGTAGGAAGGCAGAGGAGGAATCCGTACAGAATCAGGAGAAGGTGGAGTAGTGACTCTGGTTTTGTGGGATGTCCTTTCTTTCCATCAAGAAAAATGTATTTGTCCCAGGCAGCAAGGAAATCTTCACCTTCATCCAGAGACAGTTTGGTTCAGAGGGAAAGGAGCATGGTTAGATCCCACCAAGTGGTGGAAGGAGTGTTCCATCTGTGCTTATTTTGAATAGGAGATTGACTTGACATTTTCTAAGCCCTTACAGCTCCCTGGGAAATTACATTAGCCTAATTAGAGCTGTACCAGAACTTCACCTACCACCATTTCTTTTTTAATAAGCAAGCTGAAATTTCCGTTAAGCTAGTCTAATAGCAGGTTTATCCTGCTGCTTGAAGGATTGCTTGCATTTCAGCCAGCGTGAACTCTGAAGACAAACTAACAGCTTTCAGACCAGCTGGAGAAGTTGCATTAGGTACATCTGTACTACAAGGAAGTGGGCTGCCTTCATGGGCTTGCAAAGAGACCTATGCATCCTGAAGGAATGTAGGTTAGCACCCACCCGTCGTGAAGCTGTGTATGAGAGTTACCAATATTAATAGAAGCTTTATATAATTCTCCTGTTGTTACCACCTAGCATTTGAAACATTAAACTGGTTAATTGGAAGAAACTGAACAGAAGTGTGGCTTGTGGAAGTTTGGGCAAGAAAAGTGAAAAACCTCAAATAACATCTCTCTGTTATTTTTTAAAATGTGAAGCACCCGATCCCCATGCTAGTAAATATCCATTAAATGGTGCAGAAGGTAAATGCTATCATTTCTCTCTTTCATGTCTATGTGCCCTTTCAGAAACTCTCCAAAGATTTGTGAAGCGGCCCATTCATCTTAATGAGATACTGCCAGGCAAATGAGAACATCTCGGGGACATGGGTACAGATAGAAGCCAGACCTGGGATGCCTCTCGGCTTCATTCATTTGTTTTTCCCTACTCTAGTTCCATCTCTTGTGAGTTTACTGGTAATTAGAGCATAAAGCTTTATATTTAGATAAACAATTTTACAGCATTTTGATATTTCTTCTGCTGTTCCAGTAAGACTGCCGTGTGCATGTGCATGTGCTTGCATTGGAGAGAGGAAAAAGAACTGGGTTTATTTACCATTAACAAATCAAATAAAACACCTGAGACAATGTTACATAGTATTGCACAAAACCCCTCAAGAAATTAGTGGAAAAATCAGGATTTAAGCTGCTCCATTTTCATTTGCATGATATCTTTATTCAGCATCATTTTGCTGACGCTTATACAAGGCACTGGGAGCTGTGTAAGAGCCCCTACATATCTTCCTCAGAACTTCAACCATTAAAAGAACCTCAGCTTATAACTGAAATATTGTTTGCAGGCTGCCCCATCTTCTTTTCTAAGTATTTTGGTTCTTTGAGTTTCTATCTTTCAATTCTCCTTTTTATTATACTGTTAATAACTATTTTATCCTAATTGGCAATTATTTTTTATTTGTAAAATACTAGAAATGTGTTAGGCGATCAAAAAAGTGATTAAGTGATTTTACATCTATCTCTAACTACTTTTGTTTCCATTACCCTTTCTTTTACCTAGGATTTTAATCCTTCTCATTTAACTCTACCAACTGCATTAGGTTCCTTAAATTCTACTCAATTTGCTTCATAGCCTTGTCATATTTCTTGACAGTCCTTTGTATAAAACATGCTGTCATTTAAATTATGAATGCTTCTATTGCTTCTGTGTAGCACTTACTCTTTTAAGTTTTACAGGCTACACCTTCAGGTAAAATAAATTCAACCTTGTTTAGTGTGATCAAAGAGCAAGCAAGGCTTTAACTGGAATTGAGATCAGCTTCGTCGCTAATGCTGCCAACAGCAAGGTTAGACCATCTGGATAGTTCTCTACAAAATAAGGTCAAAAAAGTCAACTTCTCAGCCCAATAATGAAGCCTTCTCTCTGCTAAAAAGCTGAGATGATCATAGCAATTAGAAGGAATTATTTATTTGATATATATCTATATTTAAGGAAATAACATCAAACAAACTAAAATCTCAGCCAGGCATTCTTTTCCGCCTAATCCCACCAGTCCATGGTCATAGAAGTTCACTCACTCTTTTCTAAACGAGCTAGATTCAGTCCTGCAAAGACACATAATTGATATCATAGGATCAGTTCAGTTTTTTAGGAACTTAAACTCTCTGATCATTCAAAGTGATCATCTGCCAATGTGAATCATAATTAGCATGACAGCCATTTGTTTTAAGAGATTGTTCAGACTTTACAGTGCGGTTGTTAGTTACTAGTCTCTTCATCTGGTTAGTATAACAGGACTTCAAAATTGGAATTTACTTATGAGAATTTTGCTATTGTTAACTTCAGAGACCCTGATAAGGGCTTGAATTCACCTAAAACTTCCTTGGAAGTTTATGGAAATCCAGAGCCAAATGGTAGAGATTGGAAAACTTGAAAATCTTTAGGCCATGGTTTGCAAGCAGCATATACCTTTCTTTAAGAATTATTACAGTGTTATATATCAATATGTAAAGGATCAGTTACCTCTCTCAAGCTTACAAGTGGACACGGGAAACTGCTGCCCTGTTTTATCTTTTGCCTCCATCAGCTGATGTCTAGATTTCCCAGGGAAAATCCTGAATTTTCAAGGATACCTCTTGCCTTGCCTTCATGAAATATTTTGTGATTTTAATATGACATCACCAAATGGAAGAGGTTGAAAAGAAATTATATAGGAAATCTTACCAAAAAGGAAACAATTCTAACAAAGGCTATCATAGGTGGGTTTTTTAATACAATGAAATATTGTTGATCCTCATCCTGAGGAAATGTTTTAAGTAAAATATTCTAGCACTTTACATGGAAATACTTGAAAATGCATTGCAGCCTACACTGAGCACTGTGTAAAGAAAAACATCAGAAGTAGCTATCACATTAAAAATATAACTCTTTAGGCCAAATACGTTTAGAAATTGTCTGGGGTTTTTTCCGTTTTAAGGATTAAGAGATTTTGCACTGCATGAAAGAATTCTTATTTCAGGCCATCTGCCCCTACTGCTTTTTTGGTTTTGATTGAGTGTCTAGACTTGTATCTCTTCTCTTGTAATTAGGATTCTAAAATTGATTTGTCTTCTGGTTCCAGTAGATAAAGATAGAATTTATCTGAAAATGATATTGTTTCTTCAAGGGTGTTCATAAATCTTCTTATAAAATAAAACGAAACATATTAAGACTTTAGTGAAATAAAGCATGTCAAGAATTTAGGGTTAGCCTCTTGGGCTCCTTCTGTAGCTCTTGCTGCTGTTCAGTTGGACTTTTTTTCATCTTCTATGAAGAAACACTTGCATAGCTTCTCTGACAGAAGAATCTTTACCAGTATGTATTTTGTTACTGAAAATTGCACAGGTAGAGTCGCTGATTTTCAGGAGTCATTTAAAGGTGGGTGGTGGTGACTGGGGTATCTTGAAGTGAGTACGATTGAGGCCCCTGAGAGATGCATTAAAGAGCCCATTGTCTGCGCATCCCTATTGCAGGTGGTCTCTGTACCAGGGTGATTTTCCAGCTTAGACCACAGGTGGTAGATTTCAGGCTGATGCAGATGTTTGCTTCCCCAGTTCTGAGCAAGCTCCGATCCAAACATTGCGCAGCGTTTGGCACTGCAACACGTGGGGAGTCTGGTTTAACAGAAATGCACACTCTCAGCAAAGCAAAGCTCATTATCTTGGACACGTGTTCCTTTGAACCCACGGCTTCCCATCTGGTTTTGGCTCAAAGCACAGGTGACAAGTGCAGTGTGTGTGTGTGCCTGTGTGTATCAGTAGGAAGTCCACCCGTCTGCCATTAGTGGTTCTCGATCTTTTGCAGGGAGGCTTCGCATGAGAAAATGGGCAAAGTCATATATTGGATTGGAAATCAATATCTAATGCTACATTCCTATATCTAGCAATTTATTCTGCTCTGACTTTGCTGGAGGCCTGCTTACTATATGTCGTTCGAGTTTAGCCAACACTTGAATAATGATACAAATAGATTTTTGCCTCCTTTACAGGCAATAAAATCCAGAATCATCTATTTAAGAGTTATGAATATAACCCTGTCCAAATTCCACTTTGTTTCCTGTTTTATGTTGTTGATTTGGTTTGGCTTTTTTTGTTTGAGTTTTAGCTCCTTCTCTCCAGCAAATTCCTTCCTTTTGGGTATATATTTTTCCTTTAAAATGTTTTTGCATTTCATGCTACAGCAGAGATGTGAAATATTTCTCATTCCACTTGAAGTAGAGGTTATTTTCAGACACACTCCATAGACTCACCAGTTTTTAGAAAACTGTACTATGTTAATCTTCTTCCATACAATGAAGTGGGCAGAAAACTATCAAAATATTATTTGGTGACGTCCAAAAGGGTTATTGTTAAGATTTATTATTACATTACATGTAATCATGGGGGGGTTTAACTGTATAAATGAAATAAATGGAAACCGTTTCCTGAAGTTTGCCACTTAATTTCTGTTTCTATACTTTCTTTAAAGAAATGTAATAGTAATAAAACAGGTTATTAGAAAGATATAAGTTAAGATACATTTCTTGTGCTGGTAAAATGACATAATTTCTTGGTTATGTCAATATTGGCTTGGAATTCAGAATTTTTTCAATACTTTGAATATGTATTGACTGTTTTCTTGAAGTGGAAGTGACAGCAATAAGCATTCATGAAGCCTCTGGTTTAGGAGAGAAATGTGTCAGCGACCTATCGCTGAAAGACTGTCCTGTGTTTGGGGCTGAGGTGCAGTGGGGAACAGGAAAAAGAAGTTGAGAGAAAAACCCTGGAAACACTGCTTCAGAGCAGTCTACCAAGTACTTGATCGTTTTGGGTTTAAATTATACTTTGTAATTCCTTTATTTAGCATATTATATAGAAAAGAAAAAACTCAATCTGTCATGTGCTCTTCAAGACCTGCCAGTCTAAACTAAAACTAATCAAATCTATTTCTTTCAAAAGATGGCTGATTATACTGCCTGATCTGAGAGGATGCTTCCTTATTGCTTGAATAGCAAGAGCCAATTTCAGCACTGCTGGGATGGAGTGGACGAGTAACTATTCTTCCTCAATCAATTCTCAAGAGAAGGACAGCCTGAAGCATTAATGAAAGTGAATTACTCCTCTTTTATGGTTTTTATTTACTTATGATAATTTAAGCGTTCTTAATCTATCAGTTTTCATTCCAAAAGTGTAAATCTGTTTTGAATTACTGTGTTTTGATAGGAAGATAAAACTTAACATACCCTCCTAGCAAACACTGCTCCTTGAGAGTTAAATCTCTCTGACAGCTATTTTGCTTCTTTCTGCAACACAAGTTGGAATTTACTTTGGAAAGTGCCATTTCATAAACCTCAACTGAACCACTCATTCATTTATCAGCACTGTTAAGTCAATAGTTGTCTCTTATGCACCAGAAAGGAGAATAGGATGAATTTCAGGGTGAATTAATATTTTTTCCTGCCTCTCAAACTGAAGATGTTGAGATGATGCTGCGAGATTTGTATACCTCTTCATTGCTCTAGTAAATTTAACACCTTCAGTGCCTTCTTGCAGGAACAGGGTTTATTTCTGTTGCAACCTTTGCTGTTCTCTGCCCTGACTACAGGGTTTGTAGCTGTGGGCTTCACAGCATCACTCTTGGAACAAAATAAATTCTTTGGTGTGAGGCTGGGCTGAGCTCTGTGCTGACGTAATTAGATGTCTAACAGAATATGATTTCAGTAGCTTAAAGTTAACTGAAGCTAAACTATATGGTTCTAAGCTATAGTGCAGTCAACCATTGACTTTTGTATTGATATCCAAGGGCGGCTTTTCCCTGCCCTTGCAATCTTTAGCTTTGGTTGTTTGTTACGCAGAGTTGCTTGGGTCAGTCTGATAGCTCAATCTGGGTCACACGTTTGCTATTAGGTTACATCAGGTAGAAAGCTCTTTATTTTTTTGATCTGATGTGTGTATAGTTACAAATTCAGTTAAGGAAACATGTTTTCTCCTATTCTGAAGAGAATGTTCCATGACTGGAGTTCATGGGGTTCACAAAACTGACAATTTGAAGCTACATGCAGAAGGGGACTACAAAACTGACAATTTGAAGCTACATGCAGAAAATTCAAACTCTTAGGGACTACTTTTATAACCTGATTTTGAAGAAGGTGAAGTACCATTTTGTCTCACTTGTAGCTACTCTTCAGGAAGTAATTCAGTGCTCATTCCATTTCTGCTGCTTTTCTTCCATTTGTGTTCTTGTCTCTTGATCCCTTAGCTCACCTGCTGCAAGTGAGTCAACTGTGGCAACAGGTGGGACAGTCAGGAGAAATGGGGTATGTGGCATTAAGCATTTTGATGGCTGTGAAAAGCGTAAGATTATTGTGCTTCAAATCCCCGTTATTGCTCTGGTCTAGCAGGAGATTGGTATTCTCTGACTCTTCATTAATAAAGCCTTTTGTGTCCAGTCAGGAGAAATGGGGTATGTGGCATTAAGCATTTTGATGGCTGTGAAAAGCGTAAGATTATTGTGCTTCAAATCCCCGTTATTGCTCTGGTCTAGCAGGAGATTGGTATTCTCTGACTCTTCATTAATAAAGCCTTTTGTGCTTCCAAGAACAAACGATGCTTTATTTTCTTGAGAAAGTAGAAAAGCTTCACCTCTGTTTGGATGACATGGTTGTCAGGCCAGAAAAGGGTTGTATTTCAAACAGTCTCATCATACAGGCTGGAAATACATCTGTATCAAACAGAAACAGAAAAATATGATTCCGGCTGCTGGTTACTGGCACAATATAGTGGCAGGTATGAAGTAGATAACTGAGCATAAGAGAGATCACTTGAAGAGGATTTTGAATTGCTCTGTTTTATATAAAAGTGAAATAATTCTTTCCAAAATATGTCTTTTATGTTGTTGCTTCTCATGCTACTGACTTCAAGTATTATAATAAAGGACTTAGCAGTCTTGCCTTTAAGTCCAATTATATCATATTATTTTGCTATTTTCAGCATCCGGAATATAACCACAATAACTGTAAAATTCCTGAGGAGGATACTTAAAATGACTAGACACTAGATTTTTTTATAGTTAGTATTCACTGTAAAATTCAATAAGTTACCTAGGATTCTTTCTGTAAGTTTCTATTATCAGACAGTTTATCAATCCCTTAGAGAAGATTTAGTTATTGGTATTATTAAGCATTTTTTTAAATTTAAAATAATAACAAAAGGTTTAGCACATCCTTTTGGAGTATTAGTTTTTCTTGGTCCCCACTGTGGGGATGGAGATTTCTTATTTATCCAGTTCAGAAGATTTTTAAGTAAATAGACTGCATCAGAGATGTTAGGACTGCCTGTGCAGTTGTCACTTTCTCTATAGAATTCAGTCTATGACATCTAGAAACGTGCACCTATATCTATATATTAAGTTTGTGCACTTGATTGCATGCATATTCTTAATGTTTTCTCATTTATTTAAAAAGGCATGAGATACTGAGTCTATTATAAAGTCTGTATTTAATTAACAGATTAAATGAAAATATCCACAAAGTATAATGATTTATCATCAAAGGGTATAGCTATCAACGGTTTTTTACTCATATATGGTTGTGGAACTCAAAATGTTTAAAAATTGAAACTATAAAAAGCAAGCCTCAAAGAATTCAAAATATTAGCCTGTACCTTGTACATATAACTTTGAAGTCATGGTCTGCAGCCTACTTCATGTCATCCAGCCTAAAAAAAATCCTTCAGGCTTCCTGTACCCTGCAATTTTTTATTAAAAATTTCTTTCAGCTTTAAAACCTTCAGAACTTGAGAAAATATTAACCTTCAGAATTCATCAGTTTCTTATAGAAGGATCAGTACTGGGAAATCGATGTCTTATATCTATAAAAAAACCTATTCAGTCACAAATTACAAACTTTACACCACACATGGATAATATCAATTTCTTTTCATGGAATTTGTCTGGATGCTGATACTAGTTAGGTAGAACAAATTAATGACTACGTGCCCCAAAGGAAAAGCATTGGAAAAGCATTTTCCTTCTGCATATTTATAGGTGTTGAGTTTTATTAGAACATACTCATTCATATTATTTAGATGAACAGTTGATGAATAAAAGAAATGAACTGTTATGTGTAACATTCAAAATACTTCCAACAGGCACTGTATTCAGAGTCACTTATTTTCCATTTGCTAAATAGATGTTTATCACCCATGTTCCCCTAGTAGTAAATAAAACACTTCTCTTTACAGTACAGTAGTGATGCCATAATAAGCACTGATGCAGCGACACATGGGTACCACAGATAGCAAAAAAAGATACCTAAACCAGGGATACTGTGAACTCTTTTCTGGAGCTCATATTTCTGATGAACACATGTAGGGTTGGAGAAATACATAATAATTTGAAAGAAATGTCTTAGGTACGAGACTGTCCACACACACACGCTGTTCCTCATCTTTGTATTTATCAGGTATGACTGTTAAGAATGGTTTCATATTTGGACAGAATTGACAATTTGACAAAAGTTTTCCTTTCCTTTTTAGAAATATCAAAGCCTTTTACTTTATCTGAAAGAAAGGAAAGCATAGGTGATCTGGAGTACACTAATAGAAGAATAGAAAGCTTTGAAGCAAAGACAGTAACTGGACAACATATTAAGTTGTAAAGTTTCTTGAGATAAATAACGTAATAACCTATTAGGACACTCCTTATCTCCTGCCCTTTCCCATGTTCTCTACTAGAAATGGAGACTAGAATAATCTGTTCCTCCCCACTCTCCCCAAAGCTAATTTACCTGGTTCATAAATTTTGATGAATTGCCAGCAGCCTGGCAAATGGTAAGAAGCAGTTACTTTGGTGGCCTCCACTGTCATGAATCTCCATGAGGAAGTTGTCAAAAAACCTTTTCCTTCTCTCCCCCGTCCCAGCTCTTATATTAATGCCAGCTTTGGGCGCCCATTCTGATCCAGGAGGTGATGGGGAGGCACTAACTGGGATTGCGTATTCCCAATGGTACCTGGGTGGTTTTGGCAGCTCTTCCATGAGTCCCTTCTGGTTTTCTGCATGGTTCTTTTCATAAAGATCCATAAAGAAAATTTAATTTAAAATTAGTTATCAATTATGATAAATAGTTTGCATGGTATTTTATTATTCCCATTCTGAGTAAGAGAAGTGGTGCCCTTGTACCCTTACTGCTTAATTCAGAGGATTTATAGTTTCCTGCCAGCGTGATACAGAATTCTGGATACACAAGTAAAAGTGGGAATGGTTGAACACTGGCACAGGTTGCTCAAGAGAGGTTGTGGAGTCTCCATCATGGGAGATACTAAAAACCTGACTGCACGTGGTCCTGGACAACCTGGTGTAGCTGATGTTGCTTTGAGCAGGAGTTGGGACTAGGTGATACCCAAAGGTCCCTTCCAGCCTCAGCAATCCTGTAAATTTACTTCAGTCTTGCTGAGGATTATGAAGGTAACATCTAAGGGTTAGCTAAACAGCTCTGGATCACACCTTATATTCAGTCCTCTAGTTTTTGTAGCCTAAATAGCTTTTCTTCCATTACCTTCGAAGGTACTACAGGAGGTGCTTTGGGTGGTACATGCTGTTCATTGTCTGAATACAGGCTCACTTTCAGAAAACACCAAATAAGCTTTCTTTTTAGGTAGTTTCTATGCTTATTAAAAGACTCAATATATGCATCAACGGAAATGTATGAGCGATTTTCAGTAACCATGACCAAAGTGCTTTCTCAGCTGGGTTACTCTATCATGTATTGATCAGGTCTAATGGTGCTCTTTGTTTTCATTTTTTTCTTCTACATAAACAGCTTGAAACAGAATTTAAATGCCAAATTCTCCCTTAAATAGTCAGTTCCCACTACACAAATAATTTGTAATGATTAATATATTTAATTATTTTACTGGAGGGTTTGCAAGCATCAAATTATACTTAATTCTTGTTCCGTAACTTTGTCAAGAAAAGTTCAGTGCAAGATTTTTTCTAGAACCAAAGACAGATTTAGGTGAGAATTTAATGTCCTTTTATCCCTCAAAAGTAATAGATGAAATTATTTATTTCACAAAATGTGACAGTATTAGTAGGATTTAGTAGAACACTTATGAAAAGACATCACCAAACCTAAGCTACTGTACATAATTTCAAACTAAGCAAATATAAAGCACTCTATCTTTCACAGCAAGGTCAAATCAGCAAATTATTCTCCACTGAACTGGAATTAGATAATCAAACTAATTAAATCCTCAAGTTAATACTGCAAATATCCTGTCTTTATATGTATTCTAAGTGCGTCTAAAGAAATGGCTGCATGTGTGTGTTGCAGATCCTAACTAAAGAATTTTCCCAGAGTTGTTTCACTGAATAATTTGAATAGCTAATTGCTTAAATACTGCCAGAAGGCTATTCTTTTAACACCTAAATTGCATTCTTAAAGGTAATAATAATAAAAAAATCCATCAAATAAACTTTGGTGGAGATTTAAACCTTTCCCATATATTTATCCAATAAGAAAAAACATCAACTTTACCTGGATACTTATTGAAAAATAGAAGTTTAGGTGACCTTGTTTATCAGAAAATGCCAGGTGACGAGCTCCAGTCTTCCAAAAACTGCACAATACCAAAGTAATCATTGAGCAGATTTTACCCCCCTGTGTTGGCTCACTGGTTGCTGACACAATAGTAATGCATATAAAACATAGTAGCCCTGCAAAGGTTGCATGGACACACTTCCATTTCTATAAATTGAATATATAAAGTAAATCTCCAAATTAATAAAGAGAAAATGAAGACGAATGAGCTGCTTAAGGCGTAGTGGAGCTCGGACACTCTTTCCCTCCCATAGGACGGGTCTACACGGAGCAATGGAGCACATCTGCAGGCAGGTGCTGATGAAGCTTGTCCCATGCCAGAAGCGATACGCTTGATGCATGTTAGCACTGCCCTGGTGCTCAGGTGTAGCACTGAAAATATGCCAGAGATAATTCTCGGTGTAATGTGTTTGCTGTCAGTAACGTGGATAGTCTCAAACCAAAGCCTAGCACAGAGCCAGTGGTTGTTACAACGCTGAAAGAGTTTTGGACATAAGCTAACAAAAGTAATCCATATTCCTGTGTGGAGCACATGGCATTAATCACTACTTTTACTCTTAAAGTAGTGTTGTAGACTTAGCAGTCCATGTGGTTTTGACTCCTGGGTTTGAAATACGGGACTCACTACGTGAAGCCTGGCACATCTGGAAAAACAGCAGCCACAGGAGCCGGTTCTTCTGAGCAGCCAGAGCATATACTTCGTAAAACATGGAGTTAACAGTCCAGACCTGTGCAGTGTACAGGCTGCCCAACCCACATCTGTACTGAACTCCTCAGGACCGCTTTTTCCTTGGTAAACATGGCTTCTCTTGAGAGGTCAGGGTTTCACAGAGGAAATCACACTGGCGTCCAACAGAGAGAGACTTGGTGTTTGCAGGAAACAGATGAAAATCAGTTAATTATTTTAAAAACGGGGTACAAAATTTCTCTTCCTTAATTTACTTTATGCAGACATCAAGCACAACTATTAAAAAGGAAAATATTCAACTTATTTTTACAGCAGCTAAAGGAAGTTAATAGAGACGGGTTATTAACCTTCAGTTTTAAATATTTTTGATATGACATTAAGGCAATCTCACACAGAGAGACACAAATTGGGAGTTTACAAGATTACAAATGGAAAGCTTATTTGCTGCTGCTTTTTTTCATTATTCACTGCTAATCACTGTTCCAGTTAGAGCTTTTACCAGTGAGCTAATTTCATAGAATATTAATACACAGTTAAAAAAAGGGAAACAAAGTAATAGTTAAGTCCACAAACACTTGTAGAACTCCTCCTCCCTGTAATTTCACAGAGGGCAGATTAGGACCAGAAATGTAAAAGAATATAGACTTTTTCCTGAAAGCCAAAAAACCCAGAAACTTCTCTTCAACGTCCCTCTCTCTCACCAGTCTCACCAGTCATGGCATCACTTTTGAATAAATGAAGACTATTTATTGTGCTTTGCATGTGACTAGAGCAGGTCTAGCTTGTGGGAAATGGCACTCTGTCAGTTCTCTCCTACCCCAGCTTCACCAGATCAGTTTTAAATAGCGTAGAAATGGTGAGTATTGCAATTAGTTTGGAAAAAAAAATAAAAAACCAGTTGCTATTTTCAGATTTTGTCAGAAGCTGTGTTTTCTGGTATCCTCTTGTTCCTATCATGCCTTGTCTTCCACCAAACGTAGCACAAAACCTCACTTTTTTTTGTTTCTGTGTGGCCTGTGTTTCATTTGCTTTTAAAGCTTTTTAAAATGTCACATGCTCCTTTCCAGACATCTTTTTAATGAAGAGCTGAGAAGAACCGTGGAAATATAAAATCCCATCATTGTTCTCAACCTAAAAGCAGAATTTTAATTGAGAGAGATCTTTTAAAAGTCTGTGGGCCTTTCATTCTTCCATGTTGCATTAATCCAAGAAATACTGCTTCTATTTTCTCATAGTCGTGTCCCCTCTGTCTACTTGGGTTTTGTGTGTTCAGCCAACGTGTGTTGCACTTACTGCTCTCCTGCCCCGATTCTGCAAATGAGGCCACTGATTCATTTGCATTTCATTTTCCATTCATGCCCTGTGAACTGTGGGGTTTAATCCAGTTGATGGTGTGCACCGAGGCAGCTACAGGGAGCCCTGCTGAACGCAGGGTGAAGCTTCAGCATCCACGAGCTGCACACTAATTGTGATCAGTTTCTAGGGCAGGGCTGTGCGTAAGCAGCCCAGTTTTCCAGTCTAGTGCTTCCCTTCACTTGAATCTTTCTTAATACTGTTTTATGATATCAATAAATGAGATCATAATTAAAACCTGAGCAGATCAACAGTGCCTTTAGATTTTCATGTGTAATCTCTTAATCCTGTGCTAATATTAGACATTGGTCTTTTTTATTTTTTCAAATCCTGTGTTTAACATGTCTGTACTAGTTTTTAATTTACCCAAAGATTAGCTTTGGTAAACCAACCCAGGAGTGTTTCACAGCGGTCAGCTGATTTCCTTTTCAATTCGTCTTTCACGTGATTTATTGCTTGCTGAGAAAGCCTAATTAAAACTAGTGGACCACTTGTATGCATGTATTGGAATATTGACATTTTATCACCAATTAGACTGTATTCCTTATCTTATTATCCTGTTGGCTGCCTTTTTTATCACTTTACCTTACAGGATTAGGAAATGCTTCTTCCTCTGTTTTTCAACGTATTTGTTTTCAATTAATGTGTTGTGGTTTTTTATTTGTAAAATAGAAGCTTTACATGTCAGAAGATAAGTATACAGGGCATGAAGATGTAGGTAACTGGAAGGCATAATTATCTTAAATAGCCATCTCTTTTCCTCTACCTGTATTTTCTCTCTTTCCAAAATACATCCCACAGTTTGACAAATTAAGCTCCTGTATGCAAATCTGCTCTCATGCTAGAATTGCTTTCTTTTTTTCCAAACCATTTTGCACCAAGAAGCTTCTAATGATTTCAGCTGTAAGATCTTGCTAAACTGCAATGCACACTGGTTTCATTTGGAGGTAGCGCCGCAGAGAAGACTGTCCCCTCACTTCTCGTCCTGGGTGTCCTACACCAGTAGGTATCGTAGGGCTTCAGAAGAGCGCCTGTGTGGCACACTGCACCCTTAAAGGCTTTGGGGCAGTCTTGTGGGAAGCTTTACCCAAAGCAAAGGTTATATTGGATCTGCTGTGGGGTTGCTGAATGCCTGTTAAATATCTGTCTCTTCAGCTGCTCAGTAGAGAAAAACAGCATCCAAGCAGACATGGGCAGATGTGCTTGTTCAACGCCATTTAGATGGTACGGTTTTGATCCCTCATGAAGTATTTCTGAGGCTCCTCAGCAAAGGAATGGAAGAAAGCTAGGCAGAAGGGAGTGCTCAGTCAATTTTGGACCTCTGGACTGCGTTCATTGTACCAACTAAAAAAACAGTAAGAGCTATGCCTGAGATCATATAAAGTCCCCGTTTATACACCAAAGTTCTTCACCCAAAACCACTGTGGCCATGTGCAAGCAACCTTGTGGGAGCAGACCCCAACCCATGCTCTTTCCAAAACCACGTCCAAACATTGTCTGGAAAAGAGCTTGTTGGCGTTGGGTATAACTGTTCAGACAACTGCTAGCAGTTATACACTCTGGACAATCCTTGACCAGTAGCTGAGTTTTCTTATATTTACTAGCATGTATTTATCTGTAGAGCTTTTCCTTACACAATTCAACCTTATGCTACAATCCAAAGATTGTATTGTATTTCATTAATTCAGGCTATAGGGTGAAGAAAATCGACACTGAAATGTCTGTGCAGATTAGTAAAAGTGGGACTGGGCTACATAAAAAATTGAAAATGAAAAATAAGGCCAAATGAATTCCTGCAACAAACAGCTATAACAGCACTGGTATCTGTAAAACAGAACTGTTTTATGTAGGCACTATCTGATATTTAGCAGACTGATACAAGTTTCATTTGGAGGTAGCGCCGCAGAGAAGACTGTCCCCTCACTTCTCGTCCTGGGTGTCCTACACCAGTAGGTATCGTAGGGCTTCAGAAGAGCGCCTGTGTGGCACACTGCACCCTTAAAGGCTTTGGGGCAGTCTTGTGGGAAGCTTTACCCAAAGCAAAGGTTATATTGGATCTGCTGTGGGGTTGCTGAATGCCTGTTAAATATCTGTCTCTTCAGCTGCTCAGTAGAGAAAAACAGCATCCAAGCAGACATGGGCAGATGTGCTTGTTCAACGCCATTTAGATGGTACGGTTTTGATCCCTCATGAAGTATTTCTGAGGCTCCTCAGCAAAGGAATGGAAGAAAGCTAGGCAGAAGGGAGTGCTCAGTCAATTTTGGACCTCTGGACTGTGTTCATTGTACCAACTAAAAAAACAGTAAGAGCTATGCCTGAGATCATATAAAGTCCCCGTTTATACACCAAAGTTCTTCACCCAAAACCACTGTGGCCATGTGCAAGCAACCTTCCAACTAAAAAAACAGTAAGAGCTATGCCTGGGATCATATAAAGTCCCCATTTATACACCAAAGTTTCTTCACCCAAAAGCACTGTGGCCATGTGCAAGCAACCTGCTCAGTCAATTTTGGACCTCTGGACTGTGTTCATTGTACCAACTAAAAAAACAGTAAGAGCTATGCCTGAGATCATATAAAGTCCCCGTTTATACACCAAAGTTCTTCACCCAAAACCACTGTGGCCATGTGCAAGCAACCTTGTGGGAGCAGACCCCAACCCATGCTCTTTCCAAAACCCCATCCAAACTTGTCTGGAAAAGAGCTTGTTGGCATTGGGTATTACTGTTCAGACGGCAGACCCCAACCCATGCTCTTTCCAAAACCACGTCCAAACATTGTCTGGAAAAGAGCTTGTTGGCGTTGGGTATAACTGTTCAGACAACTGCTAGCAGTTATACACTCTGGACAATCCTTGACCAGTAGCTGAGTTTTCTTATATTTACTAGCATGTATTTATCTGTAGAGCTTTTCCTTACACAATTCAACCTTATGCTACAATCCAAAGATTGTATTGTATTTCATTAATTCAGGCTATAGGGTGAAGAAAATCGACACTGAAATGTCTGTGCAGATTAGTAAAAGTGGGACTGGGCTACATAAAAAATTGAAAATGAAAAATAAGGCCAAATGAATTCCTGCAACAAACAGCTATAAGAGCACTGATATCTGTAAAACAGAACTATTTTACATAGGCACTGTCCGATATTTAGCAGCCCGATACAAGTCATAATAGCTAATCTTCAGAAAATCTTTCAACAATATACAATATCTTGCATTTGGGTGGGGGTTTTTTTTGTGCACACTGTGGTGCTAATTAACACCTTTCTACATTTTCTCTTAATTTCATAATAGCTAATCTTCAGAAAATCTTTCAATAATATACAATATCTTGCATTTGGGTGGTTTTTTTTTGCACACACTGTGCTGCTAATTAACACCTTTCTACATTTTCTCTTAATTTTGAATAAGTGTTAATGATGAAATTACAGACAATGTGAAGCCACTATATTAACCAAATGAATTCCTGCAACAAACAGCTATAACAGCACTGGTATCTGTAAAACAGAACTGTTTTATGTAGGCACTATCTGATATTTAGCAGACTGATACAAGTCATAATAGCTAATCTTCAGAAAATCTTTCAATAATATACAATATCTTGCATTTGGGTGGTTTTTTTTTGCACACACTGTGCTGCTAATTAACACCTTTCTACATTTTCTCTTAATTTTGAATAAGTGTTAATGATGAAATTACAGAGAATGTGAAGCCACGATGTTACATATATTCTTTTAGGGTTAAAGTATTTTCTACATATCAGGAGACTTCCTCACCAAGATTATTAACTATGGACCCCAAATGAATTCCTGCAACAAACAGCTATAAGAGCACTGATATCTGTAAAACAGAACTATTTTACATAGGCACTGTCCGATATTTAGCAGCCCGATACAAGTCATAATAGCTAATCTTCAGAAAATCTTTCAACAATATACAATATCTTGCATTTGGGTGGGGGTTTTTTTTGTGCACACTGTGGTGCTAATTAACACCTTTCTACATTTTCTCTTAATTTTGAATAAGTGTTAATGATGAAATTACAGACAATGTGAAGCCACTATATTAAATATATTCTTTTAGGGTTAAAGTATTTTCTACATATCAAGAGACTTGCTCACCACGATTATTAACTATGGACTACAGAACTATTGAGCAAAAGAGCCTGTAAAAAATAGAGGGTATAAATTAACAAGCTGCACTGTTGTTTACATTAGAAATACATAGCATCTCAGTGACATAAGGGTGTCATGTATGATGATGGAACCAAACAAGAATGTTTATTAGTGATAATTACTTTAAACCAACACTGAAATTGTTTTTTATTAATAGATTTGGTTATTGGACTGTGATCTGAGGGAGCTGAAGTGCCGGCACATTATTTTCTTTACTGTTTCAGGGGGCAATAACCTCTTCCAGAGGTGCATAGAGAACAAGTAAGAGTTTTAGAAAGAAAGTTTTAAATCTTCTGTCTGTCAGGGTGTCCCCCCTCCCTGGATCTAGCAGAGGATGTCTGTCCTAGTTACTTTTATGTCCCTTGAATTCTGCCCCTGCTGATGACCAGTTGTGTTGATATATGGTGGCAGCTGCCCTGCAAAGAAGAGAAGAATTACTTTGCCTTCCAGAGGGATTGGGAAGTCTAAGTCTCCCCCTTGGAATCATATCAGTGGTGGATAAATACAGGGTTTTCAGGATGAACACGGAAGAAACCTTTAAGGTTCCTCTCCCATAAACAGATACTTAGGATCCAGTGCCAGTGAATATTGTATTCTACTTGGTTGCTGCTGAGATCCTCAAAGGAGCAAAGTATGTTGCATTTTGCCCCAGAAGTGGACACAGTACACTACTATTTTTTCTAAAGCAACTGATACCTAATGCAGATAAACTAGTGAAATCTACAGGTTATTACCATAACCCCAAAAGAGTTACTTTACTGAATTGCAAGAGAGGTATTCATATGTGTTTATGAAATAACTTCATAACCTGTAGCACTAATGACATTGGAATAAAATTATTTGGTTTTGTTCTAGACTTACAGCCGGCTCTATGCAGATTGCAATGATGACAGGAAATTAACTGTACATTAAAAACACCATTACTGAATAGTTCTTATATAATAAAGTAGCCTGCTTCATAATGTGTTATTATTCTCATGATGATTTAACAACTTGTATCACAGATGCATTAGTTGAAGTAGCACCAGCAGCAGAGATAGCAGCGTAAACATCATGCTCCACTGCCTGCCCTGTGCTAAAGAAATTAGAGTGTGGGAGGAAGAAACACAACATTGCGAGTGCTGAGACTGACAGCCATGGAAGTGATGAAGTCTGATGAAATCAACAGCATGTGGGATACATAATCACCAATTATGGTGACAGGGTTTCACTGAAAGGTGGACCCGCTATCATTACACCCAAACAGAGCTGTTAGGACAGTTTCCAAAAGATCAAGAGCAGCACGTATAGTTTTAAATAGAAAATAAAAGTTGGTTGAATCCAGCAGCTCTTCTAACCCAATCTCATGCTGTGTCCCATCAGTGTGAAGTTTGAACCGTGAATTTTTTTTTTCCATTCTGGGTTTGGATTATTCTTCTTCTCTGACTTCAAAATACTGTGTAGCCTCTTCTTTTCAGGGGTGGCACACTGTCTTGCTGTACTGAGAGCTTGGCTGGTATCTCCATGTTCGTAGCACCACATGTGTAATACGTCTGCTACTGCCAACTGCAGAGCAAATTCTCAGCAAGACCAGTTGGGTAGGGATTTTTTTTGTTAGTTTGTTTTTCTGAGCACAATGCAGGATTTATAAAAAATTATTTTGTGTATAACTGCTCAGCTTTATTGTGAGGTGTTACAGAAGGCATGTTGCATTTATTTGACCTTAAGCTGCTATGCTGAGCTCTTATAAGAGGCTGGGAGAAGGGAGGAAAGATTGCTGCTGGCTGCTTCCCTGACTGAGTGTCCTGGGGGTGAAAAAGGTGTGAAAAGCTGCTAGGTGTGTAATTCATAGAAAAAAAAATTGGTATCCCACAGCACAAGCGATTCAAGGAAAACCTGATTTTGTTTGTTCTTTTTTTTTTTTTTCCTCTCATTTATCAAAAGCCTTTGAGAAGTACCTATAAGGAAATCATCAAGGCAGATCCACCCCAAAGCTGTAGCTGATTTGGGAGTCTCATTATAGATGTGGCTGGAAGACAATTCCCAGTTTACTGAATTTGTACTATCACAAGCAACCACACATAATCCTGTTTATAAATGCAAAACCTTGTTGTTTTCCTTGTTAAAAAGGTTCTGAATTCATCCTTGGTTAAAATCAACTTATTTTTGTACGAACACTGTCATTTCTCTTTGCATTGCTTTTTCTTCTTCTGGGCTTTCAAATTAAAAAAAAAAAAAAAGGAAGAAAAAAGCTAGAAGCGCTTTCTTTAGTTTGAAATTGTCTTTCATAAGCGTGGGAAGCCATAATTAAACACAATATTCTGGGTCAGGTCTTACCTTTATCTTGTAGAGCAGTACAGTATTTCCTTCTGGGTATGTCTCACTTGTCATGTTCTGGAATCGCATACAACTTTTTCTTTAATGACTGTATTACTTTGTTCAGAGGAACTGTGATCAATTAGCACAAACAATTCCTTCCTCTCCTTCTATTTCCACTCAGCTCTTTAAAGAAGAAATTCTTGTTAATAGTGTCCAAGATGCAATTTGTACCATTACATTTCATAGAATCATAGAATGGTTTGGCTTGGAAGGGACCTTAAAGATTACCAAGTTCCAGCCCCCCTTGCCATGGGCAGGGACACCTCCCACCAGACCAGGTTGCTCAAAGCCCCATCCAGACTGATCTGATCCTACTTCAAGGGATGGGGCATCCACAACTTCTCTGGGCAACCTGTTCCAGTGTCTCACCACCCTCACAGTAAAGAATTTCTTCTGATATCTAATCTAAATCTCCCCTCTTTTAGTTTAAAACCATTACCCCTTGTCCTATCGCTCCACTCCCTGATAAAGAGTCCCTCCCAATCTTTTCTGTAGGCTTCTTTTAGGCACTCAAAGGTCCTGTTTCTGTCATCTAGGGCTTTAGCACCATTTCATGTCTCTGCTATAATACCTTGATCTTCCCTCTTAGCTGTAATATCTTACAGCCTTGTGTCAAAACCACGTCGTAGCAGCATGCTTCTGTGCAGAGGTCATTATTACAGATCTTAAACAAGACTCATCTCGAGAATGATTCCTAACAAAAAACACTTATCACTTTTCTCTAACTGAACAGTTCAGTTTTCAGTGTATCTTTGCCTCCCATTTACTCAAGTCTGTAGCTACCTTTGTATTCCTGTATCAGTCCTTTTCTCAATCTGGCTTTTTGCAGATCATTGCTGCACAAGTTTCACAATATGAGCGAGAAGTTGTACTGATGTCTTAGCAAAATAGTTATTGCTCAGAATTCTGCAGCTGCAGATTCTATTCCCATCAAAGTATTTATAGCCCACCCATCAGCAAAGTCCAAGAAACCCATGGCAAGCAGAAAAAAAATACATATTTACACAAAACCCACTCAGAGGACTACTGCGTTTGAACACTGAAAGTTCTTCCTTGACATATATAATTTTGTAAAGCACTTAAGGATTCTTTATACTTAAATGCCCAAGGAAAGTAAAGGATTATTTATATTAGTTCTTGTGTTAAGCAGTAGGAAAATTCAGTGAAAACCTGGAATATCTCAAGTAGCTTTGTTTAATTCTTGCTTACACCAAGCCACACACAAGAGGTCATATTCATTTTACAATCACAGTAAAAATAAGTTCAATCAAAAAACACTTCAATAATAGTAAGGGAAAATTAAGAGAGTTTAAATTTTTAGGCCTGTCTTGGATTTTTAAGCTCCATGACAAAACTGGTTAGTACCATTTTACAGCACAGAGAATAATGCTGCCACTGTTTTATATACAGTCCCAACTGAGAAGCAGCTTTTTTCCCCTTTACTTGGTGACATTTTCTTTTTGGTTATTAAAAATAGAAAAGGACAGCTGCATACTTAGATGTGCATTAACTTCATAAATTGTTAATCCTGAAAAGACATGCTGCTCACAGAGGGGGTTAGTTTAATGCTTCGGACTGCCATTCAGTGACTATCGCTGTTTCTTACGTCTGAAATTGTGCACGTCAGGCAATATTTGCTTCTTTATAAATTGAGCCCATTCTCAGGGTGTCCCTTGATGCAAGCAAGAGTTTCATTTATGTTTTTTCTTTTAAAAAAAAGCTCAAGTAAAAACAATAGACATAACTGAAATGGCTGTCTACCTTGTGGGAAGCAGGTTTGAAAGTCAGCACCAATGTTCTTCCTCAGGGAGCATTAGCTCCCATCTCTCCCCTGAGAGGGCTCTCACCTTGGGTGTCCCCACACCCAGGCTGGGCAAGTGTGAGGGCATCCAACCGTGGGTTGAAGATGCTGAGCAGGACACCTGGCCATCTCACCCAGCGCTGAAGTGGACCTGTTTGTGGGAGACAGGGGCCCGTCTTCCCTAGATGGATGCTTCAACGCAGGGTTGGACCTGCACCAAGTGACGTTAGGAACCTGCAGTGGTGGGCAGGACTGGAAAGGAGCACGGCACATTCTTGGGGATACTTACATCCCAGTTAGGAGCAGGATTTTGTGATGGGTTTCATCCCACGTCACTTTTGTTAGCTTTGTCTCTGGTCAGCTACTGCATATACTACTGTTTCCAAACCTATTTCACTCATTGAGTTCCCAGCCATAAGCTTTTGCTTGTATTTTTGTTAAACTAAAATGCTCAGTCTCCTTAGAAAAGTCTTTAAAAAAGTAAAATTGCGGGGGGAAACCTTGAAATTTTTCATTGCTTACATGACAGTAGAGTAGCAAATGTCCCTAAACT
Source organism: Calidris pugnax (assembly GCF_001431845.1). Classification (NCBI taxonomy): domain Eukaryota; kingdom Metazoa; phylum Chordata; class Aves; order Charadriiformes; family Scolopacidae; genus Calidris; species Calidris pugnax. Next base: position 311,235 of record NW_015092240.1, on the reverse strand, counting down.
GTGTTCCAGCTAGGGGAAGACTGAAAACCACATCAAAAAAGTAGATTTAGAGGTATATATGCTGGAACTTAGCTAAGTCCAAAATGTCATGCTAGGAGACCTGACTCAGCTGTCGCTTCACTCTGAAAACACTTGCAATCTCTAGCAGAGTTTCCCACTTTCCAGGCTTTTAGCTTTCCGTGTACGTGTGCCTGGGCCGCCTACTGAGGTTGTTCCACAAGGCAGAATATAATTCATCATCTAAAAATGATGAATCCTTTCCTAGCAGCTATGTTTTATAAAACATATCTAAATACAGGAACTGCAAGAGCAGCACAATGTTTCCAATACAGAATATATGACCGTGAAAACATTTCCAAGTTTTTTTGGAAACCAAGAGGTTTTAGAAGGTGCTAAAAAGAAGAGGAGCTGAGAACTTGCAGGTCCCAGTGTAGCATTGCTGAAAATAGGAGCGTGGCTCCCTTGCACATATTCAAGTTAATACATGGGAGCAAAGGAGATGTCCTCACTGAGCCAAGCTCCTGTTGTGTTGTGAGCGTGGTGAGGGACCAGAGCACCTTCATCAGCGCGGCTGAGGTGAAGCTGGAATCGCAGCCGTGCGACTCCGCTCCGAATCTGAGCCAGGCTATCAGAAATGTATCCGTATGAATGTGCCAGAGTTGAAATTCTCATTATCCGGAGCGACAAAAGCAGTAGGAAGCAAAGGAGATGGTGATTGTAAAATAATTGCCTGCCTCCACCTGCTGAGGAAGAAAGCGGCATTTTTTATGTTATACGGATATATTATATAATGTCTTGCCATTAGTAGAAATGTATTTCTATATCTATATTTTTAGTACTGTATGCATTATCCATAGATACTGCATAATCCATAGATACTCTTATTCAAATTACCATACATGTTAAAATTATTCCTATTTTTTGTCCCTTTCTCCCTTTTATTCTTTTGTATAAAGACATTAAATAGCTTCAGACAAATATCATAAAAGTGATCTGGGGAACTATGGGTTTGGTTGTGTCACAGACATAGGATGATGTAGGATAGGGAGGATGTATTTATAGCACTGACTGTGTTCAGAAAAATCTGCTGAAATATTTTTTCCATGGAGAATATGGGTTTCATCCAAAGCTAAAGGATTTTAAGCATCTGGATTTAAATATTTTTTCCTAGGAAAAGTAAGTTTAAGAAGAAAAACAGGTAATTTTCAAAAGCATTGGAAGTTAATTTAGTAACTTTGAATTATTTTTTTTACTTATATAGTTGTCACCACTTTCTTTACATATATAAAAATACACAAGCATCCAACTTGCTGAAACAGCAAAGCCTATGTCTTAAAACAAGAAACAAAACCAAAAAAACATCCTGAGCAAGAGAAGCAGCAATTCTGGTCTAGACCCTTATATATTTTTAAAAATGCAATATCTCTACTGTGATTAAAATGTTAAAAATACGCCTGTTTTCTGATTTCTTATTATGAACATCAGCTGAAGATGATATATTATAAACAAAAAGTATCAATGGCAGAAAGTTGAAAAGTAAAGCCAAAGAAGCAATTAAGTTTACTGTGAAGAATGATCTTTTGTTTTGGTTTTTTTTTTTTAATACAAGGAACAGTTGGTGGCATTTGTATCAGAAAATGTTTCACAACTGGTTTAAAGAACCCAGTTCAAAGCCTTTTTCTGAAGAAATAGAACATATAGCAAAGATTGTGCCTCTTGCTTCATGGTAGTATAATTACGAAGAGTGCACCCAGCTAGAATAATGAAATACCACCATATTGCAGTCACCATTCCCAGTTCATGAAGCCCCTAAGCTGTGATTGTGGGGAAAGGGAAGAATATATCAGGAAAGGGAGCTCTCTCTACACATTTTTTCTTTTTTTTTTTTTTAATTTTTCTTTTTAAATGCAGACAGTCTCTTTCAAAGGAAATCTCTAAGTTTTTGTTCTGTCAATAAAATTCCCTGCCAGTGTTCGTCTCTCCTCTGTGACCTTGCCTGGAATACAGGCAGCTCTAAAGCTCTGCCATTCGTGCATACTAAGGATAACACAAAAGCTAGACAAGTAAGTTACAATATCCTGTGTGAAGAATGTAGGACTCTGTATCAGCATATTTTTCTTCCTCTCTTCCACATTTGTTTACACTCTTTAGGACTAATACAAAAACCAAGAAGGGATAATTTCATAAACTTTTGACTGCAGAGTGAAAATCAAAGTCAACCAGAAGGAGCCAGAAGAACCACCATTGTGATCACTGGATCTTCGTTCATCTTTTCAACTAAGGACTTTGATTTCCTTTGCTTTCCTAAATTTGTCAAACCACAGCAATGCAGCACCAGACCAGAAATACTAGTAAGGACATAAAGGGGGAACCGCTTCTATGGTCTCATCAGAGAAACTTGTTACCTAGTTTTTGATCTTGATTTTAGTTTCTCTTGCCTTGTACTTTACAAAATAAATTTGGAATTCCTTTTGCAAGAATTCTGTGGGATCTATTCTAGTGTATTACTAGTTTTTAGTTGTCATATTATATTTTCGGCAGTAGATCTTGAGGCATTTTACAGAAGGGACGACTCACATTTTACAGATGGGGAAACTCAGGCACTGAGGTAGAAGTACCATGACTTTTATATTGACATTGAAGAGCAGAAGAAAATTACATTTTCAGACAAAAAACCAATTTGTTCAGGATAACTGCCTTGTTTTGTTTGGAAGCTCAACATACAGCTGAATAGGAAAGATACCCTATCATTGGTAAAGCTAGCTTAAATTAAGCTAGTTTTTAAGGGAATCAAAATAGTAATAGTAGGAGAAACAAGAGACCAATGAATGTTACAAAAGAGGAGTGTTTTGATCCTGAGTCCCTTTTTGAGAAATACAAAAAGTGAGAGAAGAAAGGGCACAGATAGCCCTTTCCCTGATTACTAACGGTACAGATCTCTCTGTTTCTGTTTAGTGAAAATCTCTCACTAAAGTCACGTCATTGGCCCCTGAAAGTCCTTACGCGTATAGACTGGTCTTTTTTGTCAGCCCTGGATGGTGACGGTGAAGAAGGACCATCTCAGCTGTCATCAGATGCAGGTTTCCGTTTGGATTGCTGTTGGAAACTTCCAGATGTGGAACTGCAACTGTTATTGTCGACTCATGTCGACATCTATAAGACAACAAATGATTCTTGCAGTCTGAAAGTGTAAATATTCCCAAGCCTTATGGCTGTTAAAAGAAAGATGGGTTTTCATATCAATTGCCATTTATCTTTTTCTTAATTTTCTGCAGTTTAGTTTTTTGTACAACTAAGATATGATAGCTTTTACATGAATGGAATGAAAATGCCAATTAATACAGAACTGTGAATAAGTGATCACTTATTAAAATGCATCAAATGCTGCTTTTCTATGTCAATGACATTTTTTTGTGATAATATTCCAAAGTAATTATTCCATCTGGTCAATCCTCTGTTGAGCTGGTCAAACGTGAGAAAAGAAAATAAGACAAAGTAAATTACTTTAGCTTTAATGAAACACTAGTAAAACAATTATTGACTGTGCCTTTGGTCAAACTGAGGTAGAACTATTAGAGATAATCAGAGTGAGGTTATTACTTTGTGTGTAATGTTTTTACTATAAGGTAAGTTATTATAATGAAATGAAAATTGTGCAGGTTTGGCAAATGAAATTTGATGTAAAAATTTTTGATAGTACTGTCTTCACGCTCCCAAGATGAATTTCAATGCATTTTTCTTTCCTGGTCTCATTCTTTTTGTTACTATTCAAAGCTACAAAGCCATTCAGCTCCTAATTGAAACATTCTTCAGATAATTTACTGGAATGTAGGATTGTGGTGAAATGTATTAAAAAAAAGTGTATTTCTCCTCTAAAATTCTCATATTTTTTCTTGTGGGGCTTTTTTTTGTTGTTTTCGCTGTCTCTATTAGGGCTAAGTTAGATAGCAATTTATAGTACCTATGTTTCAGTGCTACTAAGACATGTTTTGTGAGTATCCCAAGATTTGATATATTTTATTTAAAAAAATTGTAAGAATAATATAAGAAACACGGTCACCCTCTTCTATACTCATCTGATATTCAATTTGCAGGATAATAGATATCAGTCCGTGTTTTAATATTTAACATTTTTATTATTTAAAAACTTTGCAAATGTAGTTAATATTTCAAGAAACAATGGACAAACACATTTCAGTCTGAGCTGGGCATAATTTATTCATTGCAAACTGTAGTAAGTGATTAAATATCTCAGTTATGTATATGGATTGTACTTCCTGATAGATAACTGAAACATTCAGAATAAGAGGAGGATGAATTCTTCTTACCCTTTCTTATGCCGGTTTCTCCTGGGCTGGGATCCTGAGTCTTTGTTGCTTGGTCAGGGATGGAAACATCATATGTAAATGCAACTGTTGAGCACAACTAGCAGTCACCTTACAGAAAATATTTCTGATGAGGGATTTAAGGAATAAATAAATACTGCAGGCAAGGTCTCTCTGCTTACAAATTATGCGTTGCATGTGTAAGTAAATTTAGATTAGAAAGGTGTATAGTATCTGCAGGACTAATCTACAAGCCTAAAGTTACTCAAAACAGGTCTGATGTCATTTGTCCCTTGATTATTGCTGCAAGAGGATAAACAGGTCTGATGTCATTTGTCCCTTGATTTCTGCTGCAAGAGGATAGGAGGAGTTAGTTGGGAAGAGCTAGGGTGAGGCAAGAAAGTGTTATAGGAAGTGTTGAGGAAAGCATGGAAAAGTCCACCAGGACCTGGCTTGCTCCATAGACATATGTAGCTGCTTGACCAAGGACATGGAAAAGTCTTCTGGGAAATGGTGTTTTCAGCTATATGCGAATGAAACTGGGATACACAGAAGAAGCAGGGCCTTGTGTTTGGGTGGAAATTGCTCTTGGGCACTTTTGTGTACATTGAAAACAATGTGGATTTTAAAGTCTTCTTGCTTGGAAATATGAAGAATTAAGTAATATTTCTAAGAAAGAATCTTCATTTCCATCTCTTCCATGCAGACTTTAGGTATCTAGCTGTGGAAAACACAACTTTATCTCCTTCCAGAGTACCTGTTTTTTGTTGATTAAAAAAAATTAAAATATTGTAGTTTATTGCTTTGACCCTTGTTTCTCAGTCCTACATTAAATCTCTCAGTTTTATATCAAACATGGGCTGCTGATCTTCACGCTCAAGGCCTTTGGTTGCCTATTCTCACTAAGCCCCGATCATTTGCTGTTGCAATATTACCTCTTAGCCCCAACCAGGCTATGGTGACTTTCTCCATTGCTGACACTGATGTCTCCTCTGATGCTGCTTCTTATTTGAGGGAGAGGGGACCACTAACAACTGCAAAGCTATTGTGTTATTATCCTTCAAAATCCTCCTTAAAACTCTCTGTTTTTCTGCTGCTCTTATAAATTTTGACAAAAGATCAGACAGCTGGAGTTCTGAGACAACCAGCCTATCATGCTGACCAATACTGCATTTTTTGATACTTTCCCATCTGTCTGTCTCTTTCCATCTGTTGTTTCATGTCTTGTTCTTAGATTTTAACCTGTTCAGGGCAAAGGTCACCTATTAATTAATGATGATGCTGCTCAGCTGCGTTATGCACAATGCAGCCTATTACTAGAACATATAGTCTGCAAGAGAAATAGAATGAATACTAGTAACAACAACCACCTCAGTAATAGCAGTAAATCCTTTCTAGATTTACCTTTTAATTACTTTTATGGGATTATGTGAAGAGGAAACATTTAGGTTAGTTCAAGATTCTTAACATCACTTTTGTCTTCAAGTATTATCTAGGAAGCATCTGAAGAAATTTTGCAATATTTCAAATATTGCTGTTATGAATCCCTGTATGATTTGATTTTCTAAGCGTAGTCCTGTCTCTTAAATGCTGTTGGTTCTGTCTTGCCAAAAATGTAGTTTGTTCTGCAAATACTCAGGATTTCTGTTAAGATCTTTACATTCTCTTTACAAACTGTAGTTGTAATCTCTGTGGTTTCACTCTTTCCCAAGAACTCATTTAATGAATTCAACCTTCAGGTTTTTTATCTGTTTGTGGGTTTATGTCATATAGTCATAATATTTTGTTTGTGTAAGTATGGATATATAATATTTTTAGATGCAAATGATTTGCAAACTGTTTTGCTTTTTGCCGAAGACAAAATGGTGTGTGCAGAGTGAATTCACTATCCCTTACATATTCAGTAATTTTTATTTTACTTAAATCTTTACCAAATAAATAAGATTGGTTTTCTGCATATGTTTTCATATTTTCTGTAGCTATTTACTTGGAGTGAATGCTTTGAAAGTTCCATAAGGCTGATCCAGGAATTTGGATCTAACGATAGTGTGTTATTAACAGCATGTGTTTACATAGTTTAGGATGCAATGCCCCATTAATTTCATATTGTTTTACTTTATTTTTCATGTACCAGACCTTAATGATAAAATAGATGAATGGCACCACTATGGTTGAAATGTCAGTCTGAAATGTACTTCATGCTATGTACACAGAAGTGAGGAAGAACTCATTGATGGCCATCACTGTTACTTAGGGAAAGCTTTCAGCAAACATTTATTGTCTTTTCACAGAATTCTTGCAGATTTAGAAGTTTCTTTTATCCCAGGAACCAACAAGGAAAGGCATAAAACTATACAAATATACTCTGAGTGTATTCTGAATTGCTGCCCTCTTATGCTTGAACCCTTAGGATAATTCACCGTGGGCTCTTGCCCAGTTCATATCATGTGCTGCTAGTTCTCAGTAATCAAAAGTAAAATGCAGACTTGATTCAAGTGTGCATTTCCCATTATTTCACACTTGCTTATTGCCTAAAGGGCTGGCTTAAGTATCATGTGAGGCTGCCAAGATTGCTGGTGTCTGAAATATTTCTTTAATGGGAGACTTTCTAATACCAAAGCCAGTGCATGGTATTTTGACAACATTCTGCTAGCATGTTCTATACACATTCTGTAAATTCACATTAGCATTAATTTATTTTGCATGCTGGTAGGTAAGAAACCTGTAAAATTAAAAGAGCTGGAAAAAAGGAATGAAGATAACACATTTTATCTAAAGCGATTGACAAAGTAATTGACAAAGCAAAGTAATGTGAGATGATACTAGAAAAACAGAAATAAGGATTATGGAGGGAAAATTTTAGTATCTGAAATTGAATGAGGAAGCAAGCCACAAAGCTGATAGTTGTTTGTGTCCCTTTTTTATTGCTTTTTTTTTTACTTCCACTAGAAAGAAAATTAACTGTCCCAGGTGAAACCAGGCCAGTCCCACTGAAATACATTTCTGACTAATAGATCTTATTTGACATCACATTTTTTAACATTCCATGTAAACTTTTATTGAAAGTAAATGATATTAAGTCATTATTAAGTGAGTATATTTAATGTATGTGTGTGTCACAAGAAGGCAAGTAGTTGCTTCACATGTGTTTGAAATTGCCATAAGCCATCACTGAAAAGTGCAATCTCTTCCCTTGGATACTCTTTCCCATCCCTCTGGTGCCTTTTGTTCTGGCACAAGCATTTATGTGGCCACACAGGGAGCCACATCTGACAGCTGAGAAGTTAAAACTAATTTGGGAAAAACAAAATGTGAGTGGTTCAAAGACGAGCATTGCTTATCTGGGTGGAAAGAGATTCAGCTTCGCGTTGCCTAAAACTCTGATTAGGGCTTTGCCAAACACAGACCCGGTGGCTAAAAGACTATTTCACAGTTGAGCAGATGCCCAACCAATATTAATATTTACAAAGCAGAAGGCAGCTGCCAGCAACGTGGTTGACAACAGACTGAAATTCTTGAATGACTTACAAATAAATACAGCCTTAGAAGAAAGGGGAAGGGAGGGAGGAAGGGGCATGATAACATCTGGCAACCTCAGAGGGACCCCCAAAGACTGGGGGGCTATATCAGGGATAAACAAGGATATAAAAGTCAACATCCTTCCCCAGCCCAACAGCTGTTTTCTCTGAATGCAGTATGAGGACACCGAGTAGGAAATAGAAATGAGTCTCTGAACCCACAGGTTAAGCAGTCATTTATATATAGTTTGTTCTATGAATCCTGAGAGGGAGATGCATCTGGAATGTGTTTCTGCAACGCGAAGATGGAGTGATTGTCTGTCTTTTTTGTTACTTCTGCCCTTAAAAAGTGATTGCAAGTATGTCTTCAGCTTTGTTTTTTTTTCTTCTTGTAACTTTAAGCCTGTGTTTCAAGGAAATGGTTAAGAAAGAACAACTTAAAGCCATTTGAATCCTTGGCCCTGAGATTCTCTAGCAGTGACCAGTGTCCTGGAGTTGAAAGAATAAGAATGTTCTTTTTCTTTTAGCTGCAAGGGCCAGGGTGGGAGCTGGAAGTCTGGGTCACTCTTCCAGTGATCAGCATTAACAAAGTAAACTTTCTGTCAGCAACAGTTTGGGGAAAAAGCACTGAAGTCTTAAAGGAGCAATATGATAAAATGTCCTGCTTTTGACACTGTTCTCCTGACTTCATTTTGTGGTAAATTGAGAATATTACTCTCAATAATTCTAATTAACTTTCAGGCACCAAATTATTAATTTGAAGATAATTTGGTGGAGTTTAATATTATTTAACTATTTATTTAAGGGAAAATATTACATCTAATAAGCAACTAATAAGCGTTTTTCATGGGCAGAACAAAAGATTTTAGCTCTTAACTGACAGCCACTGCAAAATACATAGTCAAAAAAAGGCAAATAATATTAGCACACAGAACTGAGTATGAACTTACTTGACAGTTTGGAAATGATAGACAAGCTCATGTGCCAGATGTTGCTGAGATATACAAACAGTTTGAGCTGCTTACTGTAGCAAGTGAAGTTATGGAAGAGGCATGCTTTTTATGGAAGTTGTTCTCTTTTGTCATGTATACCAATGTATTCATTTCTGAGATTTCCTTCAAGCATCAAAAGTATTTTAAGTACCTACATTTTCAGATTTAGGGCAAGGGAAAAATATTCCTACAGGTGGAGAAACAACAAACCAAGCATTCTACATGTAAAATGAATTTGTGTCAAATTGCTTTCATCCTGAAATAACCAAACGCTTTCAGTCTCAAGATGAAGCTCAGTCTTACTGCAACTAGTATAATATTTGTATTTTTTTGATATTACTCTGCTGTTAGTGGAGATTAATACAGCATGTGACCATCACTGGAAAATGTGATGACTTATCCAGAGCTTCCTTCAGAAGGAAAATTCTATACTGCTTCAGTGAGTCCTCTCTCCAAATAACTTACATACAAAATGTGAAGCATCTGGTTGACTCTGGGAGTTTGTGTTGTCTGCTAGGAACTTGTCAGATAACCTCACAATATTCCTTTTGCTGTGAGCCTTGTGGAGACTTGTTAAAATTTGCTTCTGGGATTTTGCAGAAGGTCTTGCAATCTGTTTGCTAAACAGTGGACTCTTCAAGGATAATTAGGAGCCCTGACATCTTTGTCTGTAAAGTATTGACCTAGAGATGGAGACTAGAAACAGATAAAATCTGTCATGCATTATACATAGTGGATGGATATTGGTGATTTTCTGACTTTCAATCTTTTGATGTTGATTCAGCTTGTATCTTAGCTATTCCAAACATTTAATTTTCTTCACATATCTCCATTATAGCATCAATGTGGTAGCCATCTCTAAATACACAAAATGAAAATACCCTCTTCAATATTTGACTGTTTGTAGTTGGATATAAAAAATTGCTGATCTTTCCTGTTATCTTTAGCATATCAGCCAAGAAACGACACTTCTCAGAATGACTACAAAATTTTCAGATTAATATATTTAAAGCTGTGGACTCTTAATTGGTTTTACTGAAATGCAACAAATTATGTATGTCAGGATTTCATGGAGTCTCTCCTGTTTAAGAGTTTCTCCTTATTTAAGTTTTGCTTACCATGAAACCCAATTGGAAAAGTAACAAATGGAAGGAGTATGGTTTTTTTTATTTGTTCAAAACAAGATTAGAGTGAAGTATCTAATGAATTCAGGTTGGGCACAGGACTTTTAATTGTATATCTTCTGTCATTCCCAATAACAAAAATAGTTGCCTCTCTATATATTAATTAGTCCTTTCATATTGTGAAAAATGTTAATCTTTAAAATACGGCCTGACTGGAAAAAAACAAAGAAATTTTCCTCATTGATTTATTTAACTCATTCTATGCTACCCTTTCTAGAAGGTAGTTTAACAACAGGTGGTAGTAAATGTGACAGAAAAATATTTGTATGTTGTGTTCTTTGTTTTTTTTCTTTCGAGACAAAGCACTTATCACTTACAGGCATGTGGTCCTAATCTGAAAGATGAATTGGTTCATTCACTTCAAGTACCACATAACCATTCACACACCATCAAGTTTAACACTATTAAAGGGTAATTTCCCCTGTGGGAGCTATGCCCAATACAGCCACAATCTCTACACAGTGTCTTTTTATCTTTCCATGGCAGGTAAGGAGATTTAAATAAAAGGCTTCATCAAGAGTGCAATCACAGACATATTCTTTCTATTGAAATGCCCATGAAACAGCAAATAAACACTCCTAAAAATCCTAATGCTCCTAGATATTACCAGGAAGACTTCACTGCACAGTTCCCACTTTGAAATTTTGTGTTGGAATCAAAGCCCATGAGATGCCTTATGGGCTTGGCAGTAGAGGACAGGAAATATTATGGGGAAATTTGCATTTGTGATTAAATTCTGAATGTAGTAAAATGTTTCAGAATAATCAATATTTTGCTTTCATCTCCCATAATCACCATGATTTTTTTTTGTAATTTCTTGTCATTTCTTTAGTTTCTCTAAAATGACTCATTGAACACACTATTATAATAGGTTATATATTCTGTCAAAGACAACAGTTTAGTCTGTTGTGAGGTTTTCTTTAGAACATAGTATTTTCACATGTTCTTGCTCAAATATCTGGGGACTAAAATATTATCTGCAGTAATTTTCTTGGTTTCACCTAAAGATGAATTACCCAGGGATGCCAGTAAAAAGATACTTTCTGAGTAAAGTACTGAAAAGTTATAGAAATCATTCTATCTTTTTTTTTTTTCCTGTAAGAGGAGACTATTTTTTCACCCTTTCTGCTTTCACCATTAAATTCATTTCCTTCTAAAGTTTTTTTTTTTTTTTTTTTACATTCATACTAGAATGAACAGGCAATATTTTTGAATTAATTTTATGGAACTTAAGGTCACAGAGTGTGTTGTCTTTGACTTGAATGGGGTAAACATTTAAGTATAAAACTTTTTTTTAAATGAGTGCAGTTTTGGACCCAGACTCGGAGCTCAGAATCAGCTTGTTAGTGAAGCCAAAGCAATTTACATGCCTTGTAGATACAAATTTGAAGCTTCATGAGAGCATAGGGCATATTTACAAAACTGTTTTGGTAAAATGGGAGTAGCCTAAGTGCTGTTCTTCATCAGGGAATCCCTGTTGAGATTCGCTAGACCTCTCTGTGGCAGTCTCATCTGGAAGCTGCCTTGCTTGGCTTTCTTAAATCACATAAAATTCAGGTTCTGCTCAAAGTACTGAAGTTGATATGTCAATAGTGCTGGCCTTTTACCCAAGAGTTCAGGGCTTAGCACATTAATAAATCAAAGCCTCCCAGATACTAATTCTCTCTTGTGCCTGAGGGAAGTTAAGTCACTTCTTCCAAATGAATATGTTACCCTGAAGTAATCGAAGGTGAAGGGAACATTCTCTTCATTTTATTGAAGCTATTCTACTTTGCATTGACTAAAGCCAAGCCTCAATTGGGTCAAAGAACATGAAAGCGTGAGCATTTGGCTATCCATAGCAATTTGTCACTCATCTGAAAGGAGGAAGAAAAATAGGAAATGCTGAGTTTCAATCCTCCTTTCTGAAAAATTCTTCACTATTATATACTAAGCATTCTTTGGATCAAGCCTTTAATCCAAAAAATGGCTGGAAATTTTGCACCAGATGAGACCAAAATTGGAAATTGAATATCTATGTTTTTTTACTAGAAGTAATTTGAAACCACACAGCGTGATGACTCCCACACAAAGTTTTGTTCCACTGAAATCCCTACACTGAACTCTTCATTTTTTCCCATAAATGCAAGCTGTCAAGAACAGAGCTTGTCAAGAGCACTTAGATATTTCTCACATTATATACTTAGTATTGTTTGCTTGGGATGTTCTTAATGGATAAAATTGATACATAGGCAGAGGGGCAGTTAAGGACTGTGTGCCACTTAATTCCTGTGTAAGCCTGCATATTAGCCTTAAAATAGAAATTACGTGGGGCATGGCCTCCCTGTCTTCTGGCTCCCAACAGGACTAAGTCAGATGTAAATTTCAATACCTAAAATAGTTAGAAAAGTTTCCTTGGAAACTGTATGGAGTTTAAAAAACTACATAAACTCTCATGGCTAAATCCAACCAGTGGATTTAGCTTCATTTTGTAGTGCGAAGTCCCTTGTAAATTTGCCTGCTATAAAGCTAGTTTTAACTTAGAGCTCCAGTGGCAAGAGACAAGCTGAATCCCTTGCTGGTCTCAGGGAGAGAATTCTTGTCTTCAGCTGGGCTCTAAAAACAGGATTTTCTTCTAAAACTGGAAGTATCATTAATATGCCTCAGAAAATGTCAGGGGGTTAGAGCTATCCTTTTATAGCTCTTAAAAATAATCTTTTTTAAAAATAAAATCAAAGTGAAATTAGACATAAAAGATAATCATTTACCATTGAAGTGTGATATTAAGTACTCAAAAGTCCGGTAATGAAAATGTTCCCACAGTAGCCATAACCTGTCATCAGATTTCACAGCTGACTTCTCTCTAAGTATTCAGTGTGGTGTAATACTTTGAATGTTGGTGAAAGGTAATAAAAAACCCTAGATGTGTAAGATGGATAAGTCAAGTCCATCATAACGTGAGATTTGATGAGCATTTTTTCTTCAATTGTATATTAATTATAGTTAATTTTACTTAGATTCTTAAGATTAAATCATAAAACACAATAGGATTATCAATTTTGAGACAGTAGGTAGAAGAAAAGTTCATTCAGGGATATAATATAGCTGTGTTACCAGACCGAAGGTCCTGTGTAGCCTATAAAAATAAGGATTTTTTGACTATGCAAAACAATATGAAAAAAATTGCATTTCATGCAAAATCATGTGCAAATCACATACTCTCAATACACATATTCTCAATCATGCAAAAATTATCAATCAAACTGCAAGTAGTATTGTTGGATTAGATATCACTTCTTTTACAGATAAAAATAAACTATTTTTATTAAATCACTTAAAAACACGGATTTTTTTAACGTCATAATATTATTAATGGTTTTGTGGCATTATTTTTAAGATGCTTTCTCAGTAAATATAAATGTTTGCTATAAGTTTTTGGCCTATGCAAGAGTTAGTTCTGTTTATAACTGTATCAGTTCAGAGGAACCCTTAGTTGGATTATTTGATTAATTCAATAGACTACACCTACTAGAGCTGGATTGGGATTTTTAAAAAAATACATTTGAAGAAACAGAAACTTGTCAAGTTAAAATACCCCCAAGAACTTAGATTTCACTAATATGACGTCATCATAGAAAAACTCAAGAGACTGGTTTTGTTTGGTTGGGGTTTTTTACGTTTTAGTTTTTTACTTAAATAATAAACAGGCTTAATTATATAATGTTGGCAAGGCGGTTGATAAAAGTGAAATCATTTCACTTTTTTAATATATATTTTCTGGACTAACAGTAAAAGATAACATTTCTCTAACAGATGCCATTCTTCCTGATTGAGGTACTCCATACTGAACACCGTTAACATGTTGGTTGTGTTTTTTTCTAAATGACTTTTTAGATCAGCATCGACTCTTACCGACGTGTCTTACATCCAGCTATAACTGTGGTAGGCCACAGCTAAGATTCTCTGATCTTCATGTCAGTACGGTTGTTATTAAAATAGCTAACCTCACCAATCTGTGCATATGTTCACAACTTCTTTTACATTCTGCAGTAAAAATAAACTGATTTATAAACAAATGAATGATCTTTGAGACACTGTAGGAATAAAGTGGCTGAATGAGGAAGAAGTTAATTTGTGCATCTGCTTCTGCACATACAATAAACTGGGTATTTGACCTACAGAGAGAGAGGAGAATGGAGCAGTGAGGTTAATTGGATTTGAATATGATTTCCTTTATCTTAAGCCTGATGTATTATTATTTAATAAAATAATAATTACTATTTAATAAAATGAAATACAGATAAACAGGATATCATTATTTTATGCTTTTAATGTTTCCAGTGTGGTATTTTTCTCTGTTGCAGGAGATGGAGCTAAAGAAATCATCAAGTAGTTATTTAGATTGTACTTTATGAATATTCACAAACAATTTAGACCTATATAAGTTTTATTTGACTTCCTGAAGTATTTGATTACAATTTTCCACCCATAGTTATTGGCCAGGGGATGGTTTGCTGTGGATTTGTTGTATTCTGTTCCTGACTTGAGCTTTGTTGCCCAGTTGTTGTTCAACAGAGAGAACTTGTTTGTTTTCATTGTTGTAATTGGTAGGAGCAGATTTTCACTGCAGAGAATTAGGTTTAAAAGTTTCTTGTTCATTTTCCATGAATATTTAGTAGTAATTGCTTGAAAGTGATTCTTCTATCTGTCAGTTATTGCAGGAAATGTTGGCTAAAAGGTGTCCAGAGAGCAACATTATGAGGAATAAGTACAGTAAAAGAAAGTGTAAAACGCGTTCCTGATCAGAGAACTGTGTCTGAGATACTCTCTCAAACCTATTAGATTAGTAGTCTAGTAGCTGCTGTGGTAGAGGTAGTAAGTGAGCCCAGGTAAAGGGAGAGATTACTTTCTAACTTCCTAAGAGAAAGTAAGTCATTTAAGAGCCATAAGGGAAAAAAAAAAAAGTGGGAAGTTCAGTGCCTACTGGAACTGCCTGGAGGAGAAGTTGCAGGTGGGAGATCCTAGAAGGTGTAGGAGCAGGAGAGACAGATTTTAAGTCATGAAGTTTTTTAAAGTTACATGCATGGTACACCCAATATACTTTCTCTGAGTTTTTAAGAACTATTCTGCACTCCTGAAAAATAAGTAGTTTCAGGTAGACTTAGCTATTTGGAGTTATTCTGAAAGCTCTGAGAAGGTGCAGTGGAGAGAGTCTCCCATCACACCATCTATGGCCACAAATGAGCGTGCCAGAATAGAGGGCAATAAGGGGATGCTTTCCAAATTAGAGATATATCTTAATTTATCTGATAATCCCTTATGTTGAAAATTAAAAAAAAAAAAAAGCATTTGAGGATCCTTTCTTATGTATTTGTAAATTCTTTTGGGTTACAGCAGGCTGAAAATATTGTGAGAAAAATCTCCTCTCTAGCAATACTGTTGCTTCTGTTAATAACACATTATTAAGAAAGAAGTGCAGGAGCATATAAAGAATTCTTTGTGAGGGAGGATTCGTTAATTTTTAAAAGGAGAGGTGTGGGAGAAACCTGTGTTTGGATTTAAAGTCATTGTGAATTTAAGCGATTCAGTGAAGCGTGCAAAGCTCAGTGCTGTAAGGTACTGAACCTTGGGGCTCTGATCCAAAAAAGCATTTAAATACCTGCCTATTGTCAGGCTCCTGAATAATCTTGTAGCAGGAAATGGAATTTTTTATATTCTTGAATGTGTATTTCAGTGCATTTTTGAAATAGATCCTTAGTACATTGCAGGTTTGAGCCCTTGAGAATCAAGGATTACCAATAAAGAAGTATAAATAGGCCAACTAGAAATGATCTCGATGTATGAAGTTACAGCAAAAAAAAAAAACAAAAAAATGGGCAGGAAAGACAGAATTGAAGAGTACAGAGTGTTGCTAACAGAAAACTTTAGTTTCTTAGTCATATAATATGTTGTTAGATGTGAAGAATAATAAGATTATAAACTAGATTAGATGTTCATGTTAATGATGTTATTGAAAATCAGACTAACGATACTGAAATCACTATCTGATTAACTACTCAGTTTTATAATCACATGCTACAAAGCCACAGTAAATCCATAATGCCAACTGACTGTAGATTTAGCATATTCATATAATGGTTTGAGGTAAGAAATGAAATGTCAGATACAACAACAAAAGGAAGGCATGTAAATCTATTGAAGAAGGTGAACATATTTCTGGAAGAGAAAGAGGAGGGAAATTGCTGCGTACATGCACTAAATATTTGGCTTGAATATAATGAAGTAGAAAATAATTTGTGCTTTTCTCTCTGAATAATGTAAGTGCAAGCCATGACAGATCGTTGTCTCTCCTCTTAGGATCTTGATTATTCATGGGTTTCTGTAGGTGAACTACAGAAATGGGACACTTCATCCTGGGATGCTGGCTAAAACAAAAGAAGAGCAGGTTGTTGAGTGCTGTTGTTTTTAGATTATTCTTTATTTGCTTTTGTGTTTTGTTTTCCCCTGTGTCATATAAAATATTGCAGTCTTCTCAGATTCCTTTGAATCATAGAACTGCGCTGTCAAGAAGACACTAGAGTGTTCATATTGCTCCTGTATTCTTTATAATTGTAATTACATTTCTAATTTGTAGTTCTGAAAAACAGAATACTAAGTGACTCAAAAATCTCCTTGCAACTCTCTGGCAGTAACTCAAGGTTGAGCTGTCAGACCCTGAGTTTTGTACCAACAAAAGTGGTTGCTGCTAACGATGTTTGGGTAAACTAGTTTTTTGTAAAATAATTTAGACTGGATTGGATAATCTAGTTTTTGTAAGATATTTAGGTGCCTAAACTGTTTGAGTCCTTTGGGATTTGCAGCAGATACACAGCTGCCACTGAAGTCCCATACTTCATTTTCATTTAGGTGTTTAAACATCTTGGAAAATTTTCCCCTTGATTGGATCCAATGCCTATTGAACTCTGTAGATATTTCTGTGAGTTTTAGATAGTGTCCTAAATTAAGATCGTGACGTTTATATGATGTCAGCATAGCATCATTTAATTTCACAGCTGGAGTTTTGAAATAAGGCTTCAGAAATGAAAACGCCTGTACGGATTTAGCGGCTACCACCTAATTTTCACATTCATATTCTGCTTAAGACTTCAAAGCAAAAGTGATATCTGGAGAGACTACCAGCCTAGATCTGATTTTCAGGCGTGTGAAGTGCCGAGCAGTGCCTGCTGATAGGCCATCAGACCGCTCTCCCTGCTGCTGCAGAGAGCCTCTCAACTGATAACTTCATAACCTTCTTTTCCCTGCCATCTCGAGCAGTAAGAGGTGTACAGCTGAATTCTGAGCTTGCACTGAGGCAAGTCTGGAATAATAACTGACAGTAAGAAGTGTGGTGAAATCACTGTGGGATAAAAATAAAAAAAAAACCCAAAACCCTAAAGACTCTGTCAGTAGTGAGAGATATCTCTGTTAGCCTAGGATTAATACTCCTTTTCCTGTCCAGGGCTTCTGCAGAGTTGACATCTGCAGAGCCTAATATCAGTAGGGGAAGGGGAGTTAGAGCTTCCAAAAAAAAAAAAATAAATAGGAGACCTCAGAATGTTTTTATTTAAGCAAAGAGTTTGAAAATGGAATGGTAGCATTTTCCTAATACTACAAAATCTGATTTCTCATAAAAATCTTCTTGGGGTGTAATGGCAAACTAGATCATTTAAACTTGCCTGCAGGGATTTCCAGTGTAGATAATCTGGGAGCGTTGTGCACGTTTCATTGCCTGGATTCTCAGGCAGCAAAGTTATTCTTGCCGTAAACATTTTCAGGAGTGAGAATTTTGACAACTGAACAGGCACGTAGGACCAGGCCTTTAAACTGTACACCTCCCTGGTATATATAGTTCTTTTGGCTGAAAGGAAACACCACCAATTTGTGCCAGCCGAGGCTCTGGGTTGTGTTTTTCTAAATGTTAGCTGATCTGTTCTCTGTGTCAAGCAGTGCTTGTTTAATACTCTTTTCTCCCTGCCTTGTATTAGGACCCCCCCAGCGAACCGTTTCCCCCAAGCAAGACCACGAAGACAGGAAGCACGACAAAGTCTTGGACAAGGGCAGTGAAAGTGGGACTTCCTGTAACGAGTTGTCCACCTCGAGCTGTGACAGCCACTCGGAAGCGAGCACCCCTCAAGAAAATGCCAGCACTCAGCCCTCCACGGCCCACCAGCCAAATACTCTGACTTTGGATCGCCCATCTAAGAAGGCCCCGGTGCAGTGGATGCCACCGCCAGACAAACGCAGGAACAGTGAACTCTTTCAAACTCTCATTAGCAAGTCCAGAGAAACAAATCTTTCCAAAAAGAAGGTGTGTGAGAAGCTGAGTGTCGAGGAAGAGATGAGAAAATGCATCCAAGATTTTAAAAAAATCCACATTCCAGATTACTTTCCAGAGCGCAAACGTCCCTGGCAGTCTGAACTCTTACAGAAATATGGGTTATAGTAATCAACTCTTTCATGACCTATCTCTGGGGCATTTGATGTTACATTAAGTTGCTACTGACTTACTGATGTCCTCCTTCTGGCCAACTCTGCCACCAGAGCTATTCCTGCTGCTTTTTTCTTTCTGTGAACAGTGGATGTTGGATAGTACATGGTTTCTTTAAATATATATATAAAAAGATAGAAACTTAAAAAAATACAAAAGGCGTCTCATCTAAACCACCTCATAATAGCAAAGAAAAGTGTGCATGGTCAAGAAAGATGGTTTTTGAACTGTAGTCCGTTGAGCTTCATTATCGTTTTGGAACTTTCCAAATAAAAATCTCAATCATCAGTTAATGCCTCGTTTTACGTCACCAATAAAAATGACTCAGACTTGCTACGGATGAAGAGAAACAGGGTTTAAAATTCGATTGAACTGGTTTCAGAACTAATTCCCAATGTTCTTTCAATGTTAATGCAATAAAGCAAATACCTATTTTGCATGAGCACAATGTTACAAATAAATCACACAAGAACAAGAGGTTGTCTGTTGCTTGGAGAATTATTTGTTTGATACCAAGCCTATAAACGTGTAAAACGTCAAAGGGATTGAATTTACTTCATTCTGGATCTGTGATTTTTTTGTGTGTACAGTGTTCTGTATGTAAGGATGGTGTAAATATGCCTTATACTGTTTTATTATTGCACCAACAACGTTCATATATTAGTGCTTGTCAGGATTATTTCTGTGAAATGCGAATTTATGGCAGATTGTGAAAACTGGTTTGATGGTCTGAAAGTTTCTGTTATGTTAGTCGCTAAAACTGGAGAAAAATAAAAGAGACTTTAATGTATTTATTAAAAGAACCATCTGGTAGATTTTCTTGGCTACCGTTATCTCCTCTCTTTTTTAAAAATAGAATCAAGCAAATTGTTACTTTTTGTTTAATGTTTTCATAACTGCTGAAAAAAAAACCAACCAAAACAAGAACCATGTTTCAAGAGTGGGTGAAAAATATTTAGGGTAGTGCCATTTAGTTGGAACCACCATGCAGACTCTCCAAGAGGAAGAGAGTTACACTAAGAAGCAGTGGGGAATGAACTGGAAAACTGAGTGGTTTTACTAACAGAGCTGAAAGCAGTTCCAATTTGACAAGTTCACAGAAATCAGCTTAGAAATAGAAGATTTAAAATATCACAGCAGAGTCTGCTACGTTTATAAATGAGAAGTTTTCTATGAATAGTCAACTCTATATGACAAACCTATTTTCTCAGCCCAGACACAGGAAAATCGGTACCTTTCTCGTTACAGCAACACCAAGAAGACGACTGTGGTTCAGCCAGCCATAGCGGGAATGGGTAAGGACCGCTGGAGTTTGCAAGAGAACTCTTTCTTACAGCCTTGAAATTATTCCTGTGCGTCCACACACACAAACATAGACATTTTGAAGGGTTCATCCCCATACGTGTTCTGTAGCAGGAACCGTACAACTGTGCCAGAAGGGATGTCTTACATCTGATGGTAATTTTAGCTGGTTAGCTAAAGTAAATAGACCTTTTTGTGTTGTAATTTCCAGGGCTATTCCTAACACCTGTGTTGCTTTTCAGTCTTCTAACAGGCCACTTTAGGAAAAGGCTGCACACTTTTGGTAGGAGAGCTCAGTGACTTCATTTGCTTTGTTTTTTTTAAAGCTATCTAGAGATGGTTACTCTCCTACTCAGTTACAGTTGGCTCCAACATTTCATCTTTTGACAACATTTCTATAACTTGAAAGAGTGTATCTGGGATAAGTCTAGTCTGAACTGTTGCAGTCCAGTGTGAAATCATTTGGCTTCTCAGCTCTGCCCTTATGTTCTTTGGTTACTTCTTTCCCTGAGGTCCAAAAGACCCATTCCTTCCTTTGCAAGTTTCTTGCTTTTAAGACACATGTAGCATTCTTGTTCTCTCTTTTTTAATCTTTGTCATCCTAGTCTTTACCTGATGAAATCTCCAACTATTTAACCATGACTTAATAACCTCCAGTGGATACAATTCTGTTTTATTTAGTCTAAAGTTAGACTATTATTGAGAGCTTTCGAAGCTCACACCGAGTATTCTTCCAACCTTTGGGATCTGTCTTCATTGCACTTCTCACACCTTACACTGTTTTCTGTTACCTTTGTTTAGGCTAGATTTCCATCTGGGATGGTATCTTTTAGATTCAGACAGATCTCAGACCTTCCCATTAAACCTTATCATTGAGGTTTGGGATTTCTCTTGCCTTCCTAGTTATTCTCAGTACTCCAGGCTGTACCTGCCCCTTGTGGTTTAACCCCAGCCAGTATCCCCCACCGTAGTGTAGGGGAG